>NC_050173.1:50490058-50842558 GCF_008315115.2 Sander lucioperca | reverse complement strand
TGCAGATAAAGCCTGTCTCAGCGTGAGTGCTTGGATAGATCTGCACACTTTTATCTGCACTGAGCAGCCCGCCTCACTGAGAGAGAGAGAGGTGCTGACGGCCAGTAATACAACACACACACACACACACACACACACACACACACACACACACACACACACACACACACCTGCATCTCAGGTTCCATGTGGCACTGTGCTTGTGCAAACATGGGGTAAAGATAAACTCCAAACAAGTCAATGGCAATGCACGTGGATCCTAACCCTCCAATGTATAATCAGGCTTAGCTATACATTCATCCTGATCACAAGGAGTTATTAATAAACAAACAGTTTGAGGAAGAAAATGATACTATCAGCGTTAGAAAGGTGGCAGGGTGACATGCACAGCTGTAACAACATGTTGGAGAATATTTGGTGAGTAATGTTTGTGTTCCAGGGGAGTTCAGGCTCAGGAGAGTCAGCACTTAGCCCTCATCCTCCACCTCCTCCTCCCAGCATTGTCATCAGCATAAGAACTGACTTCTGGTGAAATACACACATTATAGGCATCCTATTTCAGCTGAAGCCCTTTCACATTCTCCCAGTGAAGTGGAAATGAGGGTAAAGTCTCACTATATGCTAAATAAAACAACTTTACAGACACCAGTACGTGTTCAGATTTTAAAGCGGATGTGATTTAACACCATTTCTGTGGATATTGTTACAATTGAATTGTAGGCGAGCTTGCATTTGTATTAGCCTGCTACCACTTGGAGTGAGCTGGATGTTTATCCATTACTTTTCACCAACTCATTTTAACTATAAAAAGTTTGGGAACACTTTATTTGAAGGGGTGTACATAAGACTGACATGACACCTGTCATGAACATGAAGGAGTCATTTTGAGTATTCATGACAATTGTTATTCTGTAAATTATGACACTTTTAATGCAAAGTTAGCATTGTCCGAGAAATCTTCAAACCACTGATGGTTGTTCACATCAGTTTGAATTTGTTGTTCTTTTAAACAAATTGTTTTAGCACATCAACTGTCTACAACTGGCACAATTACCAATTGAATATATGTATATATTTAGTTTATAGTAATATAGAGAATAATGGAGCTGGAAGGAAGTGTAATCCCTCACACCCTTATGGTGTGTGTGGATGAGGCTGGTTCCAATCTGGCCAAAGGATGTGCCAGGCCAACACGGGGGTAATATCACCATGTGTGCTACAATATCAGAGAATGGTGTGAGTACACACATTCCCAATATTGGCCCATACAACACCCAGAAACTCCTGATGTTCTTGGACACCCTCTACAGAGATCTTATCCTGAGAATGAGACCCGTTTGGTAAGGCTGAGTATCGCTTTGCCAGACCTTCCTCCAAAGCGCTGCGGAGGAGGGTCTGGCTAGTCCACACAGAATTCCGGGATGGTTGAAAAACGTGCTCTGGTTTATTGGCATTTCTTTAAACCAATCACAATCTTCTTGGGTGGCTCTAAGCTCCGCACGGAGCGACAGTGCCCCTGCAAAATAGCCTCTGGAAGGAACTTGTTTTGGTGGAACGTGTACATTCAAAAGTAGTTTTAGTCGTGCAACAGAAAACTCAGATTGGCCAGATAGTCTAGCTAGCTGTCTGGATTTACCCTGCAGAGATCTGAGGAGCAGTTAACCATAGTCCTCAGAAATCCACCGGAGTTTAGAACGCCAACACAAAAAAAGAGGAAGGTGAGGGACATCCGGCCGTAAAGTGTAACATCCGGCGGAATTCCCGGCGCCAACGGACCAATCCCGGATGTGGAACGTCGTGGATATAGACTAGGTAAGGCATGACTTGACAACTTTTGTAATTGTGTGGGATAATGTAAGCTTCAACCATGCAAATGTCATCAGGGAATGGTTTGCTGTTGGCTTTAGTTTTGGGTGAGATATGACTTTGCAGGTGAGCTTTGGTGTACCATATTGTTTTGACAAATGCACCTTGAGCTTTGAGAATGTAAACACTGTTTTTCAGAAATGAAATGAGCCAAAGTAATTGAAGAAAAAGTGTAAAACACAACACATGTACTCCCACAGAGTTTCAGGTAGAGCTTGTTTTCTTTCAAGTCTAATCTTTAAATCTCACTTATCAGTTCGGCTCAGCACGCCTCTTTAGTAAATCCACCGCTTCAGGAATCTCAACCTCACGTTAATGAGATCAACAAATCCCCAAATATTTTGAAAATAATAATAATTTGTTCTTATTTTTTGGCACAAAGTCAAAGTTTTCCTGCATGATAAAACCTATAACTGCCAATACTAAAACATATAGGTGACTAAATAGCTTGATTCACTAAAATAGATGAGCTGTGCAGATCAGAGTCTAATTTAAAACAAGACATTAGTTGTTTGTGAATTAAGGTTAGAGAGCTGCTTGTAAGGAAAATGGATTTCACACTTCTCACTCAGAGTCCTGCAGTTCCCGAAGCATTCAGAGCTGTGAAAAGCTATTTAAGCTTGATGTCTTTTCGATTTTATTAACACTGTTCTGATGCAGAAGAAACAGTCGCATCTTTGGGTCTAAAGTAGGTACATGATGTTTTCCTTAAAGTAGGATGTAAGGCTGTAAATATCCCCTAAAAAGGTGCAATGGGGGAGACATAGTATGCATTGCATTGGGAGAACAATGAAGATTTGATAAATGGCTCTTTAGTTCAAAGGATGTAAAGCAAAATGTGTAATTTAGATTTGTAACCAATTTATAAATAATTATACAGCATACAAATGATGATCAGTAGGTTAAACGACTTAGTAGGAAAAGTTAGACATTCTGGGCAATATGGGGGTGGCAGTAGCTCAGTCCGTAGGGAGTTGGGTTGAGAACCAGAGGGTCGCTGATACGGACCGAAATACGGAGGTGGACTGGTAGCTGGAGAGGTGCCAGTTCACCTCCTGGGCACTGCCAAGGTGCCCTTGAGCAAGGCATTGAACCCCCCCGAACTGCTTAGGGCGCCTGTTCAGCAGTCACAGCCCACTCACTCTGACATCTCTCCATTAGTTCATGTAAAAGGACCTGAGCATGTGTGTTTGTGTGTGTATTTCAGGCCTGTGTAGTGTGTAATAACAACAGAGTGTACATTGTAATTTCAATAAATTGTTAATCAATAAAGAGTATACATTAAATTAAATTAAAAATATGTTTATTATTCTTGTCTAAAGTTAGATGAGAAGAGCGATAACTCTCTCATGTTTGTTTTTGAATGGAAAATATAAAGTTAGAGCCAGCAGCCAGTTAGCTTAGCTGGCCAAGAAATAGTCTGGCACACTACCCCCTGTTGAACAGAAAATTATAGTTTCAGCACTTCGGTTTTTGTATGGATTACACAAACAAAAGAAGAACGTGTCAAATGAGCGAGCTTTAGAGGTGCTGGGAGGTGGATGTTGTTACCTTTGGACCAGTGGTGTAGTCTACATGATACGCAGGTAGACGCTGTATACCCACTAGGAAAGCTCCAGGAGCTTTTGTAATATGAATATGGGTCGAGTAAGTAGTAGCAAACTGAACAACGCTGCAGAACATGCCGAGAGAATAGGGATGTAACGATTACCGGCGTAACGGTAAACCACGATAAAAATGATGACGATAACAATTACCGTTTTCATTTACAATATCATTATTATCACGGTGGATTACCACGGTAGCCTACAACGTGCGTTTCTTTAAGTTGGAATCATGGCGGAAGGAGGAGATGACAGTCCTCAGGACATTTATTAGCCCTCTAAGAGGACTAAGTCTGAAGAATGGGCATATTTTGGTTATTATAAGAATGCAGAAGGACAGCTGATTGAAGATAGTTATCCTGTCTGCACTTTTGATAAGGTTTTGCCTATATTGTTTGTAATATAATAAACACTGTTACACTTTTTGAAACTATTTCAGCTTGTGTAGGCCTATCAGTGCTTTCTGAACATATTGAACACACTTTTAAAGATACCGCGATAATACCGAAAACCGTGATAATTTTGGTCACTATAAAAGTGAGGTTAAATTTTCATACCGTTACATCCCTATGAGACTTTTCTCATCTTTTATCGACCCCATCTCACTGAGCGCACAGCGTAGTGTGGGCGTAGCGAGATAGACAGACGGTAAAAATAAATATATATGTATATGTATGTGGTACAGTATACCCACTACAATAAATTAGACTACACCACTGCTTTGGACAGAGGCTATCAGGCTAACAGTCCCCCCTCCTCCCGTTGTCAGTCTTTATGCTAAGCTAAGCTAACCGGCTGCTGGCATGAATCTAAATTGAATTTTCTTATGCTTCTTAAGTTAATTTAAAATGTAGCTCAACAAACACAATGTTTCTTTTTGGGACTTTAGGGTCTTCTATAATTCAAATAAAACATATGACTCGATGAATAATAACGTGGATGATGTGCAACATTTATAAACATGATTCATTGCATGTTTGACAGCATATGGACTTTACAACTTCTGTATCTACAGTAGCCTACATGTTTAGAATGGATTAATAAGTAATAGAAATGCAGCAGACATTTGGGATGTGATTTGATCTGCTTGAGCTATTTGTGCACAACAAAAAAGAGCTGATGAAAAGTGTGTTATTGTCAAGAAATGTTACAGGCACAGAAAGAGATATGTGATTTTAGACCTATAACCAAGCAGCCAACTGTGTCGAGTGTGTAACAACCCACAACTCGTGTACTCTGCAGTATATCTCCACTACTCTTGGTCAGATCCATCATATTTCTGTCTCAACCTACTTCCCTTCTTCGTTTTCATCCGAGGGGTCGCAGGGTGATGGATGTCTCCTCCACACTCTCCTGTTCTCCTTCCCCTTGGGCTCGCTCTTCACACTCTCCTCTCCATTCTTCCCTTTCTTTTTCTCTCTCCCTCTCTTTGTCGCCAGTTCTCTCCTCTCTTTCTCCTCAGTAACCGGTAAAAATAGAGCTTCATAAATCATGCATCTTCTCTTGAAGCAGCCCATAAGAATCAGAGGAAAAGAAATAAATGGGGGGAGATGAAAGAGAGAGAGAAGGATGTTGAGGATGAGATGCAGAGACGGAGGTGGATGACATCAAACTCCAGGAGAGGGGTGGGAAGTTGACAGGGGAATAGATTGAAGCTGCAGGGCTCTTGGCTGCCCTCTCCGTCTCTCTGAACATTGGTTGATTCACGCTGGAGTTGCACCGGATGGAGGGAATGAATGTTAACATTCCTGGCAGGCGATGAGTGGTCATCTCCCCAGCAGAGTTGCATGCGTCAGGCCGACATAGAGGAGAGAAGATGTGTCTCTCTCACACCTCGAGGACTCTTTTACTGAGATAGAAGTGATCTGTTTGTCACACTCAGTAACAGTAACAGGGGTCTGCACTCTCATCAGGAGGGGGTAACTGAGAGATACCGACCACAGCGGCAGCTTTCACAATCACATGAAACCACTAAACAAGACATAGAGCCATTATGTTGCTGTGCAAAATATCACTGGCAGATTACTAAGGTTGCCACACGCACACAATTCAAAGACAAGCTAGGATTTACAAAACCATATGCCATTTTTAGAGCAACAAATCATACATACTTGACTTTATCGCTTACCATTTCCTAAAACATATCATTTTTTAGACACAGTGTCACTTTAAAATGAATTTAGAGTACGTGTAGTGGCTTCAAACTAGAAAGTAGACAATACATTTTTGTCAGTAGTGTACAGGGGCAGTGTTTGTGTTTTGAAATTTGTTAAGAATGCTCCATAATCCAACCAAGTTCGCACTGAATATTATCGCATTTGGTATTTATTATTAAAAAAAATACTTTTACTTCACCTTTGTTATTGTTATTATTCGGTTTAAAACACACACACACACACACACACACACACACACACACATTTTATGGTCACTCTGTAGGATTTGAACATTTCTGATGTTGGCGCCCCCCAGTGGTGGTATAAAAAAGACACTGTGACTGCAATGCATGCTGGCAGCCCCCATCAACCCAGCCACACCATGGATCTGTTGACAGAGACTCTGCAATGTAGTTACATATAATTCACTAGCTAAACTGTAGAATTGCACAAAATGACTTGTAATTACTAAAACAAGTTTTGCCTCTCTGCTTCTGTCATTTGCTTTCTCTCGCTCATCTACGTGCATGCTTTCTATTTCCTCTCCGTCTCTTTATCTCTTTCTTGTCGAGGAGTCAAATTACGTTCATCTGTCATCACTAAACATTTCTATATCCATATGCCTGGTCTCTAAAGTCGAGCATTGGCAAAATGTCGGGAGGAGGGTCATGATGCACATTGACCCGTTCAGACAGATATGACATCTGTCTGAATAATTTAAAAGATGCTATAATCACATGAAAATGTATAAATCAAAATACCACAACATAATACAAAACCTCTGTCTAGTTTGTATTACTTCTGGTGCGCGATACGCAACTTTTTACCACATGATGATATTCAGTTGCGTTCACTGCAAGAAGATAGAAAAAAATATTTTCTTCCAGCCATGTTCTTGTAGCAGAAAACACACGAGAGATGAGTGGGTAAAATCGTGGATAATCGGTTTAAAACAATCTGCTGTTATTATTATATTTCATAACGTTTGTGCTCCATACTGCATTACAATGTAACAATAATGTAAGTGAGAAAAAATGAAGTGGTTTGTTTTTATACAGTGTAGGCCTATAGACCATTTATAGAGACAAAGCGCATCCCGTCATACATGGAAAGCCACGCCCACCGGAGGGGAAAACAACTCGCCGCTCTCCATTAACTCGTCTTGCGTGAAGGTGCCTCATCATCCATTCTGCAAGCAAACAACAGAACAGCTGCTGTGTGTTGGGATGCACTAACAACAATGAAAAGAACCCATAACTTACGTTTTTATAAGCTGTCGAACCGAAAAACTGAATTTTAATTACACAAAAGTAGCTACAGACGTGAGGAATCAGCAGGAGGAACAGGAAGACTGTAGGATCCTGACACTAAGCTAACGATATGCTAATACGTTACGTTTGCAGCAAGCATTTTGTTACCAAGTCAAATATCTAAATGTCAGTTTCAGGCTAATCTCGCTTTGCCAGACCTTCCTTCACAGCACTGCAAAAGAGGGTCTGGCTAGTCCACACAGCATTCCGGGGTGGGAGAAAAATGTGCTCTGGTTTATTGGCATTTCTTTAAACCAATCACAATTGTCTTGGGCGGCGCTAAGCTCGGCACCGTGCCGCTGCAAAATAGCCTCGGGAAGGAACTTGTTTTGGTGGAACGTGTACGTTCAAAAGTAGTTTTAGTCGTTTTAGCCCAGGATGTAGAGCGACATGTCCAGGAAGAGCTTAGTCGTGCAACAGAAAACTCAGATTGGACAGATAGTCTAGCTAGCTGTCTGGATTTACCCTGCAGAGATCTGAGGAGCAGTTAACCATAGTCCTCAGAAATCCACCAGAGGAAGTACCACAGCCTCAGCAGGGCCCGGCTACAGTCCCGGCTGGGCCGCAGGTGGTCGGTAGTGTTGACAACCTCGATGCCCAGGTTCAACGCCTGCAGAAAGACAGGAAGGAGCGAGACAGGGTCATCATCAGTTTGGGATAAGGGCCAAATGCTTCGGACTCCTTCCAGGCTCCTTTTACACACACCTCAGACAAAGTGGATCCGCTGCCGCCCAGCAGGCGGGGGTATGCCAGCGGGAAGAGGTGGCCGTAGAGCACCACCACCATGTGGTCCACTGTGGAGTCTGAGCCCAGGATGTAGAGCGACATGTCCAGGAAGAGCTTAGTCGTGCAACAGAAAAATCTGATTGGATCGATAGTCTAGCTAGCTGTCTGGATTTACCCTGCAGAGATCTGAGGAGCAGTTAACCATAGTCCTCAGAAATCCACTGGCGTTTAAAACGCCAACACAACGAAAGCGGAAGGTGACAGACATCCAGCAGTGAAATCCGGCGAAATTTTTTCGACGGAAACGGAGCAATCCCGGAGGTGGAACGTCGTGGATATAGACTAGTTTCAGGCTAGCTATATTGTTACTAGGGCTGTCAGCGTTAACGTTAAGCGTTTTTTTTTTATCGCATTAATCGCATGCCGGCATTTATTAATTTATTTTACACTTCACTCGGCTTTGCGTCGTGCCTAACAGGCTACTATTTTGACCCTTTGCAGCACCGTTACTTATCATCAAGCTGCCACTTCCTCGTAACACATCCTGCTGCTGCAGGCTGCAGGCATGATGGAGAAAGACAGCAGCAATGAAATCCTGAATGGCGCTTTTTATTTTCCAAAACTCCCGGACGGCTCGTAGACAAGTTGAAAGCCATATGCACATTGTGTAAAGCCAAATTAAAATATCACCGAAGCACGTCAAGCTTGAGCTACCACCTACGGAGCTAAGCATAGTAGTACAGTTAACGTGATGCGACCCGCTAGCATGCTACTTGTGGATGAAACCAAATCCCAAAAAATTACTACAGCTCTCTCTCAACGGGTGGCAACTAACTGCAGACCTGTCAGCATCGTAGAGGACTCGGGTCTTAAAGACGTACTACGGTTGACCTGTCTCGTTGCCGTCGAGGGGGACAGCAGCCCCACACACAGCCTGTTCTGAAATGCAAAATAATAGAATTTTAATCATGTGATAAAATATGCGATTTATCGCAATTAACTATAGAACTTCAGCAATTAATCGTGATTAAAAAAAATTAATCGTTTGACAGCCCTAATTGTTACACATGTAATGTCGGGCATACTGTATCGTTAGCTTAGTGTCAAGATCCCACATCCATTCCATTCTTCCTGATACTCACGTCTGTATACACTTCCTTGTCTTCCTAAAAGCTCAGTTTAGTTATAGGTTCTTTACATTGTTGGTAGTGAATATCACCACACATCAGCTTTGAGGCTTTTCCTGTTGTTAGCTGGCAGACGGAGGAGGCACCTTCACGCAATACAAATCAATGGAGAGCGGTGAGCTGTTTTCCCCTCCGGCGGGGGGCGGGACTTAAATGCGCTCTGTCTGTATGGTTAATTATAGTTTTACAGTTAATATACATATATATTTTTAAACACAACAGTGGTCCTGTAATGCCTAAATCCATTCACACACATTCCAAACTTATTTGAGGTGCAGTAATCAGGTGTTGTCTAATTTTGGGTGATCTCCCTCGACTCCTCAGCGAGACAAAATTAGCCTTTAGAGAAACGATGCCTCTGTCCCTTCAATGACACCACTGAGCAAGGACTGTCTCTGCAAGATTGCATTCAAACACTCCCACTCACACACACACACACAGAAACACGACCCTGTCACTGTGCTGAACAATACACGACCGCAGCAGCTTTAATCCCACATGCTGGAACCAGAGTCAGAACTATAAACACAGTGTAGTGCAGTGTAGTGTGGTGACTGGAAATGCAGTCTTAAATTAACCTACACAGGACTTGTTTCATTTTGGATAAGGATCACATACACACACACACACACACACACAATGAGCAATTTCCCCTAAGTCAGCGATTCATGAATGCAGCCACGCCCTCGCGCTGTAGAGTAAGTGAGGTCAACCTGTGTGTTAATAAATGATGGGTTCTGAGTGGAAACCTGGTCACTGCGGGGATTCAGGGTGTGAGAGTGAAAAGTTCAGCAGATATACAGAAGCAAAGCACATCCAGCTCTGTAACTCTGGCAGAAAAAGGTCTTCATATTTCATGAGCACTTCCCCTGACTTCACATGTGGGCTAAGAACAAACTTGACAGTTTTATCGAAACCACACATAACGGGTCACTGCTGCTGAGGAGTGAGAGACGAGTTTTAGCGAGACATGCTGAGCACTGTGTCTGACTGCCTCCCTCCCTTTCCTTGTTATTATTTCCCGGTCTTTATTTAGCTCAGTCCAAGGTGCATTTTTTGCTTTGAGTTTACTTCTGTTGTAGCCAAGGGGGTAAGCCAGCCTCTACAAAGCGTAGCTCCTATGGCGCCATTTTGATGCTACCTAGCACTCACCCGCCGTTAGCATTCCATTGACTGACATTCATTTTGATGTCACTTTGACAGCGAATAACTTTACATCTGAAGTGTTTAAAGACTATATTTGTCCATTGTTTATTTCTAAAGAAACACAACAATGTATAAAAGGCTCCATTACCTTGTATCTCACGTTATGGCTCCGTAGAAGACGTTTTTGTAAAAATAGGCTAACGATTGTGTCATCACCACAGGACTTACTGTCACATAGTAGAGAAATTACCGTACAGTACAGGAGAAGCTCGCAGGCAGTTTCAACTTACATTAGCTGTTTAAGTTTAATTACTAATGTTAACTAGCATTTTAGTTAGCGATAATTAGCCTGTGCCTATGTTATCTCCTTACATATACCTGCGCTCTCCGTCTCTGCAAGATTGGGAATGATTGAGATTTCTCTTGGCACAGCTACCAGAAGACTTCCAACTTTCAGACAGGTTGCTCACGTCACATCTACGTCGGCAAGCTCAGTTTGCAGCTGCGCAGTAACGCTCAGCCATCTCCGGAAAAGTGCTTCACAATATCCTTCACTGGTCTCCGTCGAAAACAACGGCGTCACTTTGTCCATTTCTTTAGCTGTCTATGGTTGTAGCTGTGTCTAGCTGTTTGAGATTTCTTTTTTACAAGGTAATGTCTTCTTTGTTGGAGTGAAAAAAATAGCCTGGATAACTCATCCCCCCTCGCTCAATAAAAGTCTTCTGACCTGAAATTAATGTGGTATTTCTTTCATGTTCTTCATTCAAGTGTGACCTGTTAAAAAATACCCTTCGCCTTATCACAATTTGAGCAATTAGGTCCAATCAAATTAAAAAGCCAAAAAGTGATATCAGTAAATTATTTTCATGCCATTCGTGTGTGAGTGAATTCAGCAGGAAGTCAGTCGGTCTGTAATGCTCATGCTTTAGAGCCCCAAAACACACACAAAACACGGTTTATCAGTTTGAATATTCACAAAATATGGTGCTAGTGTGGCTTCACCTCAATTCTAGACGTGATTTTTTCAATTATCGAGACGGAGGATAAGATCATTGTTATGACACTATCTGGAAGTGTTGTGAAGTGTAAGCAGTGCAGTGATTTGGTACCTCTGGCATTCAATAATGATGCTCATTAACTATGCCCTTGTAGCCGAGCTGCACCAATTACATCAGTGTATCTGATATAGGACAGCGCTGCGACATCGAAGTCATTAGTAAACATTGCAAGATGGCTACGGATGAACACCAGTTGTTTGAAACGGCTTTGGCCGCTACAATGAACGAGTTAGACTCCTTTGCAAGACGGACGTTTTTGCTGTTTTGCAGACCGGATACGGCAAAAATGTAATCTACCAGTTAGCTCCGCTGATAGCTAAGCACATGGGGCTTAGCGAAAACCCACTGGTGGTTGTTGTGATTGGTTGTAGTGTTATCCAATTGCGTGCAGTGAGATTTTAAAATGCATGCTTGGTGCCGCCCCTCGAGTTGGGCCATTTTCATTACTCATTGCCAGTCCCTTAATCTTTCAGATTTGGGTCTGGATTTCCAGGCTAGTGTTTTGGAGTCTAGAGCCGTCAATCTCATCGCTAGGAACACATCCACACCAATACAGCCCCTTGTATTTTTCAATGCAGTGCAGTGTGTATGTGTGTACTGTATGTGTGTACTGGACTCACCAGGGCAGTGAGGCGCGTGCGTTCGTTCACAGCGTGCTTGAGAGCCAGTTTGATCATTGAAGGCAGTCTAAGAACAACAGCCTCCATGTCCTGCTCGCCCCTCATGGCACCGGCCAGCTTCCCCAGTCCATCCACATAGCTCCTCCAGTGAGGCTGCACCTCGGCTGCTCCCCCCAGGCAGCCGTGCATCACCGCCTGACAGAAGCCTCTGCAGGCTGGCGGCCCCAGCATGCCCTGGCAGTGCGGGCAGTACCACAGCCTCAGCAGGGCCCGGCTACAGTCCCGGCTGGGCCGCAGGTGGTCAGTGGTGTTGACAACCTCGATGCCCAGGTTCAGCGCCTGCAGAAAGACTCGCGTGGCCAGGAGGGACCGAGACAGACGGGTCATCATCAGTTTGGGATAAGGGCCAAATGCTTCGGACTCCTTCCAGGCTCCTTTTACACACTCCTCAGACAAAGAGGATCCGCTTCCGCCCAGCAGGCGGCGGTATGCCAGTGGGAAGAGGCGGCCGTAGAGCACCGCCACCATGTGGTCCACTGTGGAGTCTGAGCCCAGGATGTAGAGCGACATGTCCAGGAAGAGCTGCCCCACGGAGCTCTGGGCTCCACCTCCCAGACCTGGGAACTCGGACTTCAGCATTGCCAGGGTGAAGTTACGGCCGTGACGCAGCACCAGGTCAAAGGCCTCTGCAAGAAAGCAAGACGACAACAAGAAAAAGAGTCAGACGGGGTGAAAGTTAGGCCACCTTTTCAGAAATCTGTTGCATTCAGCAGGTAATGATATGCCTCAGTAATCACAACAACTACGCTAAGCTGTCAAAAAATAGGCAGCAATTTAGCTCGAAAACAAACACTTGAATACATGCGATTCCCCCCCCAAACATCCATCCCAATCCTTAACGATCACAGTCAGAGAAAACTTCCCACGCACAGCCTCTCTTTCCCTTTTGACATTTTTTTCTCAATCTGTTGTTTTCTCTAATGGGACTGCTCATGCACACACAGGACACACACACACACACAAAACTGCAATAATAGACGATGGCTTGGAATATAAAGAGAGCAATGCTTCTGCAACAGACGAAAAGCAAGATCTTTGGTTAGACCTTTGAATACAACTAAAGCGCGGTGAACGCAGAGCTACGGAATCTTCAAAAAATCCCTTTAAAAGAGAAAATCTCAATATATTAGTCAAGCGGGAGAGGCATGAGGATGTGTCAGGTAGGAAAGCATACAGAGCATGCAGGAGGGAGGGGCGCGTGGCCGATGTGAGAAGGGAAAATAATCAGTGGCGTTTCAAGGCACAAAGTGAAGCCTTATCAACAAGGTGGCACAAGAAGCGAGAGCTCTATCATCGACCCGGTAGCAAAATGAGTGAGGACCCAACAACAGAGGGGATTTAAAGCTCCATTACTGAACTTAGCAGGGGAGCTGAGAGTCAGTGAAATGAAGCTTTGGACAGGAGAATAGCTGGGGATGCCGGGATCCCATTTATAACGCAGCCAGTCCACTACATCACTTTGTTGAGAGTGATAGCCACAACTGCTTTGAGAGGGCGGGTGTGTGCGGGGGGGGGGAGCACTGGTTCAGGGGACGTTAGAGGAAGTTATTACTTTTTGTACTACAAAAGCTAACCAATTTCATCTTTGTTATTTCATTTTTCTTGCTTGGATAGTTTAATTTCTTTCTCTTCATGCTCCTCTGAGGTCAAATGAAGCTTGTCAGCCCACACGTCGCTGTGGGTCCTCGGACAGCACTGAGGAAACATGTGCCACCTCTGTCTATTTTGTGTAGAAGGTGTAATGTGTTTTTCTATGTGCAATTTCAGGCACATGAGGAGGTCCATAAGAGAAAATGACTAAATCTGAGCAAAGGAAATGAACATCCCTCCCACTCTCTGACTAAAAGCTGCTGGGGTGCATTTTTATCTAACTTTTGAAAGAAGAATTAACAGACGCAAATTAATTCTGGGTGGTGTGAATTGAGGCGAAGACACATCCATATGAGATGAAAATGTGTTCAACTTGAATGAAAACTGTTCCTATTTTGAAGCTTTATGGCCCAATTCATTAACTTATAAGACTGTCCTCCCCGAAAAACGACCCAAGCAGGAATTATGGCCCATATTTATGTTTATTGTTAGGTGGCGCCGCTGTAGTAATTTTGACAGGAGCCAAGCAGGAAGACATGTTACGCGGTAGGCTATTAAGACCCAGAAAGTCCATTAAGGATGGGCGGGAGGGTAGGTGTAAGGGTTAAACAAACACAGGACTTTGACCCAGGAGGCTGGCGTTCGCGTCCTGTTTGAAATCCGTTTAAAACCAACGTCACGTTCTGCGCCAAGTGTGTAATTACGTCATGTATCTACACACAAAAGTGAAGTGACGTAACAAATGTACTGATTTTAACCCAAACCGCGATTTTTTTCCCTAATTTAACCAAGTTTTTCTTCCTAAACGTAACCCAACTACGACCGTTACACAATGTTAACGATGTCTTTAAAACCACGCTGAGGACGGAAAACGCTCCTGTGGGTCGCATTTCCTGCCTCCGCTCAAGCCGCTTATTTATGAAACGCTCCTATGGGTTGTATTCGAGGGTAGGAATAAGCAATGTGGTTGTTTGGTTAAGAGGAACTGTAATTTAAAAAAAAAAAATTCTGGTAATCTTTGAGATCAGTCAAAAAAACACAGGCCATGTACATGTACATACTGTACATACACGGACGCTATCTACAGTACACAACGTCAGAAGATCACTGTTGAATGGGGTGAATAAACACAGACAGCACAAACATTTAAGGCAATACACAAGGCAAAACATTGTTATGAACACCTCAAACTAACTTTGCTTTTTGGGGATACAAATGCACTTAATATCACTTTGGTATAGTACAGTATCAATTAATTCTGTTTCCAGTGTTTATTGCAACAGTAGTTATATAGAATAGAATATAATGCCTTTTTATTGTCACTATACACATGTACAATGAGATTAAAAGCAACTCCTTTTCCAGTGCCAACATGTACGTAAAATAAATATAACAACATGGAATAAAATAAGAAGTGCAAAAAAAGAAAGGGGTAAGGTGCACAGTTCTGAGACGCTATATACATATAAAAAAAAAAGAAAATGGTTTCATATACAGTGTGAGGTTGAGGGGTTAGACTGTGAAGTCTGTGCATGTGTGAGTTCAAAGTGGTTATGGCTTTTGGAAGAAAAACAATTATAATAATAATAATAATAATAATACACACACATATATATATATATACACACACACATCTGTGAAAATTCTATGATGTTGCCTTGTACTCCACGCCGCCAAAGTAAAAGGCAACATCAAATAAAATACATATGCTGTGTCTCAAGGTTGAGTGTCGAGGTTTGACTACATTTTCACCGCGTTACTATAAGTTGCTATTAAATAATGACTGGCTCAAGAGAATCTTGAAGAAGGTAGGCAAATTTCAATACACTATTATTTTGCAATACAATAGCAAACTACAAACTACCTAAACAGTGGCAGGCTGTGGTTGTAAATGTCAATGTGTGTGTGTGTGTGTGTGTGTGTGTGTGTGTGTGTGTGTGTGTGTGTGTGTGTGTGTGTGTGTGTGTGTGTGTGTGTGTGTGTGAATTTGAAACCGGGTGAAAACAGCATGCATGCATAGCGAAACAGTTGCTTGGTGAAAAAAGGTTATAAAAAAAACATTTGAGGATGTTTGGGTGAGTGTGAGAGGATACTCGGGAGCAGCGCACATCTGTTTAGATTTCCAGGCTACGGCTGTCCTGCTGCGACTGCGAGGCATTTCCCTCTGTGATCAATGAGCAGACAGATGTACAGATTGCAGGTCGAGACAAGGAGACAGACTGGGAGGTGGTAAGAGACACCACCCACACACACGCACAGAAAAACACGCACTACGTAGAAATACAAAGTCTTCTATTCCTGGTAATTCACATGATATTTAGTCACTGGGGTGAGAAAATGCACATCCCCCTCAAAGCTATTTGCTTGTCCTTTTCTCGGTTTCTGTGAAAGCCTCTTACATCTAACCCTGATTCTGCTGCAACCTGTAGTATCTCTTACACCCCAAAGAGGAGAGCCACTTTGTAATGGTGAAGAGAAAGACTAGAGGGCTCTTCATAAATGCAATTCAATGGCTCTAAGTAGCCCGGGTCATGGCAAGAACCACTGCGAGCCCATTTCCTGCGCATGCTGCTCACTCTCTTTCATCAGTGAGAGCCTGCGCAGGATCAGGTATCCTCTAATGGAGGGGAGAAAGGGCTGTATGTCAGGGGGCCTGTGACATTCTGGATACAACTGCAGGTCAAGAGCACACATTACCAAAGCGGGAGCCCGCAGAAACATATTGGGTCATGCTTAAAATTAGCAGTAGCATTTATTTTGTCAGTGTCACAGATGGAGACAGAAGGCTGGAAAACTGTTTCTCCTCTGAGAGTGAAGGCTTTTTACAGACACATCAGCAGTAGAGAGGGAAACGCCTCTCCTCTTACCTCTGTCCACTTATTTCACCAGCCAGATACCCTTTACTCCAGGGAGTTTAGGCCTCTTATCATCCTTGTGCATTAAAATTAAAACATGGATATCCACTGAATTAACTCCAATATACAACAGTCTTAAAGAAAATAAGACTGAGGTTGTTGTGTTGGGTTGTGAGGATTTAAGTGCCTGTGTAGATGCTCTTAGTACTTTAGGATCTTACATTCGTCCATCTACCAAGAATCTGGGTGTGATTGACAGTGCTTTTAAATTTGAAAAACTGATTAGTTCTGTTGTAAACGCCAGTATCTTCCAGGTGCGACTGTGAAGCCCTAACTGCCACGCATAGATTTTGAAAGAGTAATTCATGCATTTATTATGTCTCGACTAGACTACTGCAACTCTTCATATGTTAGATTGGATCCGTCATCTCTTCGTGGTTACAGTTAGTCCAGATTAATGCAGCAGCTCGGTCTCTAAATGGGACTAAAAAGCCCACATTACCCCAGTTTTAGCCTCACTCCACTGGCTTCCTGTCCCTTTTAGGATTGATTTTAAGATTTTATTGCTTGTCTTTTTAAGATTTAAAATGGGTTGTCACCTTCTTACTTATCGGAGCTTTTATATATTCGCACTACTGTCAAAGTAGCCTGGGAAAACCCTGACGAACTTCCGGCAAATTAGAGATTTGCTCTGCAAGTCCGTCTGGCCAAGAGCCCATTCAAGCCCATTTCCAATTTTTCCAAATCGAGGCACCAACCACAACCGTTGAGGCGGGCTTTACACAATGACGATAGCGCAGTGACGGCGAGCAGTTTTCTGTTTATATTCAACATGACGGCCACCGAAGCCAACAACCCGTTGATGCCGCTGTCACTGCTACGTCACCCGGATCGTTGGTCTGATTGGTTGAAGGACTATCCAATTGCGCCCAGAGGCTTTTGAGCGGCATCCGTTGGTGACGCCCCTTTGGAAATGGGCTGTGAATGAACCTTCCCCAGACCCACTCTCAGTTACAAATGAGAAGGGTCTGGTGTCAACCAATCTACTGTCAAAGCACTGATGTCGTCCAATCAGATGCTCCTCAATGTTCCCAGATCCAGGTTTAAAAGCTGGCCGAGCCTTTTCAGTGGCTGCTCCAAATCTCTGGAACAGTTTACCTATTTAAATAAGAACTGCTCGGACCGCTGAAACCTTCAAGTGCTTGCTTAAGACCCACTTGTATTCGTTGGCTTTCAATTCGAGTTGAGTTTTGACACTTTGACCTTTTTACTACAATATGTTGTTTTGTATTTAATTATTTGTTTGTGTATTTCATCCATTTTGTTTTTGAACTTGTTAAGCACTTTGGTCAACTACGGTTGTTTTAAAATGTGCTAATAAATCAAATTGAACTTGAACTTAATCAGGCACTCTATCACATTGTCATTGATACCGTAAATCTGCAGCGTTACATCGTGAACGTTTTATCATAACATCTACTTTCTCCATCATGTCATCAATCAAAGCCCCCCGATTAAAGTGTGATCAAGTCCTGCAGATTCCAGGTAAAAAAAAAAAAAAGTGTAAAAGAAGTCTAATAAATCTATGTCACAGTGAGGTCACTTATTTCTGACACCTCAAAGCTCTAAGTGACTCCTGCTCTGACATAAAACAGGCTTTTCACATAATCTATGAATGGCCTGTTAAATGAGCATATTTGATGTCCGTGAGGCCATCAGTCTGGGTGTTGCAGAAGTCAACTCTGAAGCTCATAACATGCCAGACTGACTGACTGACTCTGGTTGACACGCTGCGGAGGCAGACATGCGCCCTCATCAATCAGCGGCCCATACACCTATTATGCCCAGGGGAGGAAAACATCAATAAATTACCCAGCCAATGAGACTAATCCATTTGGCTGATGGAGTGTCACCTCTAGTCACCACAGAGATGGATGGAGAAGCCACTTCCACCTGGTCCCGGTGATAGAAACAGTACCTGTCCAGGACTGGCAGGAGGGCCGGAGGGCCATTCACAGAGACACATGCCAGCACAGCGTGTGTGTGTGTGTGTGTGTGTGTGTGTGTGTGAGAGCTGGAAACCTTGTATCTCCAAAGTGCGACAACAGCTTATTGATTGCGAACTTAAGACTGATTGAAGGGGCTTTACAAAGCCAACAGTGGTCAAAATGTTTTTTAATGTGCCAGCAGTAAGTAATAAGGGTTTACATTAAGCATACAGAACAGGGTTATTTCAGTAAACTAAAACGAAAATAAGCAGTGAAGAATATTTTTAGTAAACTGAAACTAAATAAAAACTAAAACCTTCAAGAAAAACTCAAACTAAACAGAAACAATATTGCCAGGTTAAAAAACTATGAACGTAAATCATTTCAGTTTTAGTTTCTTAGCTATGATATTTCACTAGTGACAAAAAGGAGACAGCATGAATTTGAGATGGTGCTGTGCTGTAATTGTTTATGCATATCGGACACTAAAGTAGCGCAAAGATTAAACATTAAATATCATGGCCTTGTATTTTGTGTGTATGTGTAGCTACATACTTCTGAAACATTATACCTGGCCCTAACAAAAACAAACTAAAACTACTAAAACAATATATAAACTAAGCCTTTCTGAGAATAAACTAAACCTTGCAAACACACTCTGAAAACTAACTCAAACTAAACTAAAATGAAATCCAAAAGTCAAAACTAAAATAAAATAAAAACTAATTGACAATTCCAAACTATTATAACCTTGATACAGACGTGCACAGGCCGACACTCCCACAAACATCCCAGCATGCTTTTGCAATCAGTGATGATTTTATTTATGCCTGCATGTTTGCAACAAAAGCAACATCTGTTCATTGACTGTGTAAACAATATGGTGTCTTTCCAGACACATTTCACTCAGCTCCTACGGAGCGACCTGCCCCAGGTAACCGGAGAGCGGCTCCACCTCACCAGCTGCTATTGCGGGACAAGTGTGTGTCTGAATCCGGGTGCACTGCGCTTACAGGACGAAGGCGGCGGCGAGGCAGGGCAGGGAGGGGTGGGGCTGATTCCAGGAACAAAGCAGACAGGATGCTGGTAAGGCCCAGATAGCATCACCAGCAGACCATGAGGGCCAATGGACAGCGGGGCAGAAATGAGGCATGTATTAGGTTACTCCATCTGTTAGAGAGCACCCTGTCTCACACACATACATGCATGCACATAGACGTACACAATGCAATCACACAGTGCACAGCAGTAGCCAGGTGGCGACAGTGTGGGCGAACATTTGGCAAACCATAGCAGGAGGGCAAGGTGTGAGTCAGGTGTCAGGACTACAGCTATACACACACACAGGCAGATTTTGGTTTTCACTCATTTATCTGCCTGCCAATGAGCTTCTGGGAAATGTTACTCCACAGCTGGATAAACAATTAAACAATGAAAATCCATCCACTGGTCTTATTACGTGTAGTCTGCTCCCCATGAACAAATGAACTGAAGAGGTCAGTCTGATGTCACATTTTCAAAATACCAACAGTTTTGTTTATTTTGAATTGATGTTTTTTGTTAAATTAAAAATAATGCACAAAGGGTAATTCCAATTTATAATAACCTGGGTATTTTGCCCCCAAATAATAATAGTATAAATGCCACAAACATCCAACTAAATGTTGGTATTATCAGTGAGAATAATACATCTTTACTAAATGGAGCATATCATCAGTCCAGGCAGAGCATCAGCTTCTTTATTCATGAATGTTAAGTTTTTCAATAAAGAAAATGCAATTTCACGTAATTTTGAACCGTTATCATTACCATATTTGCTTCTAAAGAGCAGAGCATTTTCAAGTTTAACTATATAACAATTTACTCAAAATGGTTAATTCCTTTACATACTGTAAGTGTGTCACAACTTAGAAGTAGCAGGTTTGGACCCAAAAAGCAGAATGGAAAAACAAGAAGGCAGCACAATGATCTTTGAGGATGTATTATTTTTTTTAAAACTGCTGAACAGAAAGTGTCCAGAGGTAGACAAGCACTAGAAATCTGGCAACCAGCAGCAAGAAGATCCAAAAGAAAAATCCAACAGAAAGGCAAAACTAAAGACTCGGAAAACAACCCTGCAATCCGGTCTCACGGCAGTTCGTGTAAATGTCACGTTATTTTTAATCTATTGATACGTGTTCACTGAAACATTTTTCTCGTTTTTTTCATGGTGGCCAGCACGAAATACACAACGGGGAAAGGATACCTCATATACTGGAAGGCGGCCGTGAGGCGGCCGCTGGGGACGCGCGACACGGTTGTGATTAGGAAAAACAAAATGACTAGGAAGGTAGTGTGGATTGACGATGGTTCATTTACCGGATAAGTTCCACCGGATGTCCCTCACTTTCCGCTTTCTTTGCGTTTACTTTAAACTCCGGTCGCATTGAGGAACCTCTGAGCAACAGTACACGCTGAAAAGGGCAAGTTTTGAAGAAAATTCAGATCGTGCAACAAGGCAGGCCTGCTTGGTTCTTTCAGGGAAATATTGTAAAGGTTTACAAAGAATTATGTTTACTGCATTTACAATCTAACTGGGACATTTTGGGACCGATTGGTGGGGGTTTTCTACGGACAAAGTACACACGTCGATACGCTGGTAAGAGCAAATTAAGTTTAACTGTGTATCTAGCTAATTTATTTAATTTATATAGTCACTTTACTGTATTGTGTGAACAGTTAACTTCATTCAATATTGTATGTGAATGTGGCCGGGTTGCTCAGTGGGTAGAGCAGGCGCACACGCACTAAGAGGTTTATGCCTCGACGCAGAAGGTTCAGGGTTCGAATCCAATCCGATTTCCTGCATGTCTTCCCCCCCCCTCTCTTTCCACTTTCTCACCTAGCTGTCCTGTCAAATAAAGGGGGAAAAGCCCCAAAAAAATATATATTGTATGTGACGTTTTCTTTTGCAGGGTGCAAATGTTCCACCAACACAAGTTCCTTCCTGAGACTATTTAGTAGAGCCACGCTCGCTGCGTAATAATAATAATAATAATAATAATAATAATAATAATAAAAGAGTAGGACTGAGTGAAATTCATTTTGCTGGTGATAGTGACAATTGGAAAAATGGGATGGTTTATGTGTTACTTTCATTTTGGACTCAATGATCTCAATGTCCATAAAATGCATCACCTCATTGTAAGTGATTGTAAAATAAGCCCAGGCAGGAACAATGAGCCACATCCTCTTATATCCTAATAAAAGACAGGAAGCACTGGACATGCACACACACCAATACTGCCGGCCCCTCCTGATACAGAATATGCCAGACTGCTTGCTCTGCCTTCATATTTCTGTCTTCCACCATTGTCTCCATTGATCTCTGGCGCTGCGGTCCTTGCCGAGGTCAAAGTTGAGTCGTGCTCGATCTCAGAGCGGCAAATGGGCGCGGTCAGAGGACACGGTGTACAGCAGAGGAGAGGACACAGTGAAGGTGTGAAGGACGAGAGGGCAAAAGTGAACGGGAAAAACACAGCAGAGAGCTGGAGGGTAGAAGGAGGAGGAGGAGGGGGTTAGCGAATAGTGCCAGAACGTGTGGAGAGAAACATTCAGCGAGGCAGGCTTTGAAGCTGCATTCAAAGGCAGCTGGAGTCAAGCAGTGCCAGAGCTGTGAGACACATCGCACACCTCTCGCCAAAACTCAGCCACGGGTGAGAGAGACCTGACACCCCAAACAAACGCTCGCCTCGCAGACAAAACACACATACAGTAGATACATCTGCGGACTCAGAGGAATCTCTCTACCACTCAGAAGTGAACGGCTATTCCAATAATGGATTCATTTCCAGCACGCAGGCCGAGACGGAGAGACAGGACACACAAACACAGACCGTCACACACAAACACACCCACAGCTCTCGTTGCACTCCAGGGTTGTGATTGGAGATAGAGGGTTAAAAGCCAGCAGCTCATCCAGAGTGGAGACAATCTGAGAGGAGATGAGAGAGGTCACGACAAACACAGCTTGAGTACGCCACTCCAAATCAAGCATCCATGCTCTATTAATCCAATATGCATCTCTAAGTAGATCCTGTGGTTTAAGATGAATGCACTCCCACTCATTCGCCCTCAGTCCATCTTTTATGCTTGCAATGCATCACGCCCATGCATCGGCTTAATTCTGCACATCTCGCTTTCAAACAGGGGCAAATGTTACAGAAGAAATATTTGCATCACCATTTCACAAGGTGGTAAAATAGTAAGGAAAGATGAGATTCTTTCCCTTTTTGAAGTCGGGTTTTAAAGACATAAAAGAGCAATGGACTGTACTGAAGTGAACTGATAAAGAAAAGCAGCGAGGGGATACGGAGTGTTTTTGAAGTTCTTGAAACAGATGGGTGCACAGTGTGAGTTAGAGAGAGAGAAACAAGAAGTGTGAGAGATGGAGAGAAAGAGATGGAGTAAAAAAAACTGTGCGGGTGCGGGAGGGATTGTGAATGTGGAGCCGCAGAGTCACTACAAGACAAAGAACTTTCAACGGATTCAAAAACAACGTTAGAACAATCATGTCAGATTCATGTCCCCTGTGCCTGGCCTGCAGCTAGAGGCTCCGCTGCTCTCACAGTGTTGTTGTAGTCAATGTGAACCCTGGAATATCAGAGATTAATATAAAACACAAGTTACTACACTCATTAAGTTACACTCTACCCCCTTGATGCTTGTGAGTGTGTATGTGCATGGCTGGGAACAAATCCTACCTTCCTTCTTAATTAATACAAGCTGAATTTAATAAAAGATTAGAAAGGCCAGTGCTTTGCTGTTTTAATAATTAATACTGAGTTATATCAGTTCTTTTCCGCTATAATGATACACAGTAAGTGAGATGTACTGGGGTGTACTGCTACTGCAAGATTACTTGAAGATGACTTATCCTTGTCATGAGATCAAATGGAGTGTGTGTGTGTGTGTGTGTGTGTGTGTGTGTGTGTGTGTGTGTGTGTGTGTGTGTGTGTGTGTGTGTGTGTGTGTGTGTGAGTGTGTGAGAGAGAGATTGTGTTTATAATTGACTGCCTGAACCCCTGCGGGATGAAGGACATCAATGACAGTTTCATTACAGCCTGCAGAGTGCAGTGTAAGGGCTGCAGTGTTTACTGTATCTCTTCTTCGTGACAATGTGGGTTCAAATGTGACTCATAACACTGAATCAGCGCGTTTGAAGGACCAGACTTGAAACTTCTAGTTCCAAATTAACAAACCATTCCATTTTCAGCAGGGGTATTTCAACTTCAGCCTTAACTTTGTGAAAGGAAGGATGGCCTCGGGGAGAAATAGCATGCCAACAGACTTTGATGTGGAACATGAAAATGTTGAGCTTTTTTACCGGCAGCACTAATAAAAGAAGAAAAGCTCTAGCTGAGCTTTTTGTGGCTGGAAGAAAGTAACCTGCTGTGAGATACAGGAAGGGAAGAAAATGTTGCAGTTCAGCAACAGGCTGCAAACTGCAGCTCACAGGTTATCGGTTTAGCTGTCACTGAGGAATGACGTATCAGGACTGGAAAGCGTGGTCCGGAGGGCACAGAAAATCAGATGGCCGAGGTGAAAAAAGATCAGCGGGAAATAGTTGAAATGGCCAGAGGGTATTAAAATGAGGGAGCAGGAATCGATTTATGCTAAATTTAACAATCGGTGTTTGACAGATCGACTGAGAAACGCTCAGTAAAAGTGGGAAAGTTATCAGAGTAAAGAAAGAGCAGAGAGCTTTGGAGTTTGTGAAGAGAAAGGAGGCAGCTGTCTCAGAAACAAAAGGAATGTTGGGAAACACGGCAACAAGTCGAAAAGAGCGAGGGCAAAGCAAGCAGACAGCTCGCGCAGCTAGACTTCACGAGATGATAGAGAATGCATCAGTGTACTGCTGTTTTTAAGTGTAAAGTGGAAGAATCCCCGATCGCACTGACGACCACAAAGGATGCCAGGAAGAAACAAAGAAGAAGAATGAGCTAAGACAGCGTTTTGCATTTTGCTCATTTAAAATTCATAAAAATCATTCGACACTAACTCCTCTTCATGGAGAATCATAAAGTGAACATACAATCTAGTTAGGTTTCTCAATATTTATCAGCTTTACAACACATTTTTACATCAATCTATCTATAAATCGGGATATCTCTGTTTGCTGTCTCCCCACACATGCACAGTACAGCAGCGGGGGTGGGGAGTTGCTGAATCCCTACAACGTTCATTGAATGCAGTTCAACGGCCACAGGTGTCTTGCCAAAAACTGATCATCCGCCAAAAACTCATTGCTGTCTACTCTACATGCAAATGATGAAATAGGGGACACGCAGCCGAACCGCGACTGATTGAACCCGCAACAGGTTGAGTTTTATAAAAAACAAGTTACAAAAAAACACACATCACATTCACGATGCACTTTACTTATGCCATATAAAACCACCTGTGACCGCACAGTGCGAGTTCTGCATTTAAATGTTTAGTTAAAGTAAAAAGAGAGGCACTATCACTCAGCCAACCTGATCTCACAGAATTCCATGAAATGAACACGGCTCCTTAACTCAAAATCTCTGGCAGTTTCACGGAATCGCAAAAGAATTCCGTGATGGGCACACGGAAGAATTCCGCGAAATGAACACAGCCCTTTAAGTTAAGGAAAAGGTTGTGGGTGGGCTTATGTTTCCATGACACGCGGGATAACAACGGGACGGTTGGGTTTAGGAAAATAAGAACGGACGGTTACTGTTGGGTTTAGGAAACGTGACACGCAGGACACGATCCCCGGTCTCCTGTGTGAAAGTCCTGTGTTGTTTGACCCATCCACCCCCCCAACCAACCTCCCTATGCAGATTTTCGGGCTTTCATACTACTCGCTACCGTAGTCGCTCTTAGTGCTACGTCATCTTCTCAGTGACTTTACATTGGCATTGTTTTCCGTGGTGGCCACAGGGAATTTTCACACATTCCGTGCCACCACCACGTAATGCAGTGTTAACAGTTCGTGATCATTTCACAGAATTCTGTGAGACCAGGCTGACTCAGCACAATGCACTTCAAGGTGGAGATTTTCAACTCTAATATAATGCTGGATAGTTCAATGCATCATATTTTAATTGTGGTATTTTGTGAATCTGAATCTGCAACGTTCTCTTTCAGGTAAATGTATGTTTCCCTCTGAAGTACAAGTAGTATAGGCCTACAGTTGCATATTAAGTGCTTTAGGGTCCTTCTGTGAGTTATTTCGGAGTACAACGGTTCTGGAGAAAGCTGCAAGCAGCAATACAGGAGGCCAAGCAATCGGCCCCGTTTCCAACAGGCATGTTGGGAAAGGGCACTGCGCTAGTATATCCTAATAAAGCTCTCATGTTGTAGCTGACAGCAGATCAGCCTTCTACTGCTTTCTTTCATGCTCCTAGATAGTTTTATATTCTTTGTACTTTTTCTTTTTACCTGCTGTGATCTTGTATCTATTAACACTTTATGTCAAGACTTTGTCTGCATTTAGAAAAAGTGATGCAACCCTGAAGTTTAGTGTGAAATGTAGAAACACAAAAAGAAGCTGCTGTGAAAAATGGTTCTAAAAAAAATGACACACTGAGAGAACAAAGCAGGGCAGGAGCTTAATTCAGATATGCTATCACGTGAAAAGCCAAAACTGCAAATGAAATTCAACACAACTTGAGTGGTGTTTCTCAAGGGTAATACTGCTGCTATCACAGCAGCAGTGGAACAGAAACCACCAGCACTCACATGGATAAATATCAAGTTTAAGTGAAGTTCTGAAGTGATAATGTGCTAATTAGTCTAGAAGAAACTAGAAATCAGGCACAAAATGATAAAATACCGTTCAGCTTTTTCTGCTGGAAATGTGTCGGTGACCAACAGAAAGTGAAAATAAAACAGGTTCTCTGAAGAGGACCAAAATCTGAACACAACATGCAACAAGTGTGTTTCAGCCTTGTTCAAACATCCCACACAGGCAACTCAGAAACAAGAAGTTAAGCTTTTGTTTAGTTGCTGCAGCAGAACTGTAAAAGCACTAGAGCTGCATAGATGGAAACAATCTGCCAACAGATTTGTTAAGCACCATAACTCTCTCTTTCTAATAACAACTTTTGTTATGTTAGAGAACATTAGGGCCTGACCTCACAAAGCCGTAATGTGCTTTGTTTATCGTGTATATCAGTGAGTATCCTACACACTAGTGAGCAGATGTGAAGAATGTCTACACTCTGGTTTAACAGATTTTCTGTCAACGCTGTATGAGTAGTATCAGATTTTGAGTACTTGTATCAGGTTTTAGTAAGTTTTCATAGTTGTGTGTCATAGTTGGATGTCATGTTCTTGCTGCAAAAGAAATCTACCTAATTATAAATCTACTAGTTAAGTAACCTGAACCTGTATTTTCAATTAATTATGTGAAATGACACGGCAGTCTAAAACTAGCTCATTTAAAATGCAGACGTGTAGGCAGCCAGATGCACGACCCCACTGGTATGCAGCTGTGCGTCTGCTGCATTTTTAATTATGCAAATGTTTGCTAAGCCGACGGTATATCAGGGCGAGATTGTTGTTTTTTCGCAGTTTTTCTGTTACCTAGTGCTCATAGATCTCTTCACGCAGCTTCAATGGGAGTTATGCAAAGGGAACGCCACCACAAAAATCCATGGCTCTATTTTCACTTCAATTCTCAGCAGTTTTACATCTGTGAATTGCAACACAGTCATCAGTGTTGTGGGAAGCAGGCGAGGGGGCATGCTCTTCAATCAATTAAAAAAGACTATGGGAAATTGACACAGCTACAGTAATATTGTTTATAATATAGACTCGAAAGAGTCATACAGACATAAACCACTATTTGGGAGCTTTTCAAACTCATGATACGAAACTGTGGTCACAGCTGTCACCAGTGCAGTTAATTATTCCGAGTCATCTGAAGCTAAAATCAACATCGCTGACTGGCAGCTTGATGATAGGGCACCAAACACCAAAGTGAGTACTCTTTGTCATTATCACCGCAAAATTGTGGCTCCAGTTGCTGGTGACATGTTGCAGTATTTCTTTTTTCTTTGACTTTTTTAGTACATCGCAATATAATATTGATATGGCACCATCCCCAGTAAATGAGTTTAGCGCCCCTGGAGTCTCCTCCAACAAACACATCAGACATCCTGAGAGTTTGGAATCATGTCAGTTTATGAAACCAAAGAGACAAACACTTAATCTCTCAACCAAAAAAGGGAAAGAGGAGGACTTCTGATCTCAAACAGAAAGAAATCCCTTCTTGCCCATAAACCCCTTTTAATGTGCAAGCAAATGTTTTTTCTTAAACACGATGGCACAGTGGCTGACAAATTATAATAAACCAGCAAATTAACATGGATGAAGGAAGTTAATGCATCTCTGTGGTTTTTAAAACACACAAGCATGATTGGCACCAAATTCAATCAGCAAAACAACAGAGCACAGATCCCCATGCTGTATTTTGACATCAGAAAAATGCATTTGGCTTAGTACCACTGTGCAGCACAAACATCGTTTAGAGCAACAAACATCGCAATCTGGTTGAAGCCTTTCAACAGGACATTCAAATGTGTTTCACTGCTGTAATTTACCGCAACATTGCATCTCCTGAAAATTGTCATGGCATAATCTCCCTTTTAAATGCAGCAAGGTGACGAAAGAATTTGTGTGGAAGACATCAGGGGGAAATGTACAACTAAGAGCAGCAGAGAGGATAAGGATTAGGAAACAAAAGCAAACCTCAGACAACAACTGCAATAGTGAGACGTAAAGTGGAACTGCAGTCAATACCGTAGTGGCGTGTGGCCGGTTAGCTCAGTTGTTAGAGCAGGCACACATATGAAGAGGTTTATTCCTAGGCGCAGAAGGTCCAGGGTTTGAGTCCGACCTGTGACAGTTTCCTGCATGTCTTCCCCCCTCTCTCTCCCCTTTCATGTCTGAGCTGTCCTATCTATTAAAGGCGAAAATACCCCAACAAAAAAAAAAATCTTAGAAACGTAGCAGTGTGTTTAATTAATGGAGCTCACTTTGTCACATGAATATACAACAAAAGGAAAATTAAGTCTAAAAAATTTAGGAAATATTGCTTCCTCTACTACTGCTAATCCATCTATAAATTGCAGGAACGTCTGTCTGTCTGTCTGCGTGTTATGCGCATATCTCTCGAACCGTTAGTCCGCTGGATTTCAAACTTGACAGGTGTCTTGCTACGGGCACGAGTAAGTGCGGTGCAAGTTTGACGTTTGGATTAGAAATGCAAAAGATATTGTCGGAAAAAGAAGCACCCCTCTCACACTGCACACTGACTGAGCTCAGTGCAGGACCAGAGACAGAGACAGAGAGGGTCGAAGAAAGCAGCTGAGCTTTGGCAGCTAAAATGTGAAATACACCTCAGACTCACAAAAATGTGCAAAGTAGCACTACTTTGGACTGTCTTTGACTTTGAATAAACAAACGACAATTCCCGAATTTAAGGACGTTTCAGAATCCCACACATGCAAATAGGGATGTCCCGATCAGGTTTTTTTGCCCTTGAGTCCGAGTCCGAGTCATTTGATTTTGAGTATCTACCGATATCGAGTCCCGATCCGATACTTCTATAATAATTCAACTTTATAATACCTCCAGACCGCAGACATACTCGCGCTTTCCGCTTCAAGCTGCTTCCGTGTTCTACTTTGCCGGCATTTAACCAATAGCGTCTCTGCAACAAAGTGATGTCATGCCGCAGGCGTTGCTGTTTCTGTGTGGCGTCAAAGGGGTCTAACTCTGTGCCACCGCATAACTATAGATGTGTTAAAAAATAATGAGAATATATATACATATATATCCGAGTCCTGATCGGGAGGTAACGTCCGATTCCGATCGAGTCTGAAACCACGTGATTCTGCCCGATTTCCGATCACGTGATCGGATCTGGACATCCCTACATGCAAAGCACAACCAGCTACAGACAACACTTTACAACAGCGGGGGGGAGGGGGTGTTACAGCCTTTTACTCTTTTCCTGCTATTGTATTAAATTGCTGTGAGCTGGCAGAACATAACTTACAACACTAATAACATTACCGTCGCCAAAATACCGCCGCGAATCAAATCCTGTTAACCGTCAAGCCACTAAACCTGTATGGAAATGAACACCTCTGCTGAAATGTTAAATTTGTTAACAATTAACGACACGAGACAACCCCGTCTCTCTCTCTCTCTCTCTTTGCGCGCGCACGTGCACGTGCACACACACACACCCACACACACACACACACACACACGCACACACACGCACACACACACACACACACACACACACACACACACACACACACACACACACACAGTCCAGTTCTGGTGGTTGATAACGCAGATATGTGCTGATTAGCTCTCATAACAGGCCGCTACCGGTTGGGTAGCGCGCTGCCATGAGTCCATGAGGCTAATGTCTGATTACTCCACATTGTCATTGTGATATTTTGTGATTACATTCTGAATCTGCCCCGTTCTCTGTCAGGTAAATACAGTAGTATGTAGGCCTACAATGTCTTCCTCTGATGTAGCCCAGCCTAGTTAGTAGTATAGGCTATACAGTGGAGTAAGTGGTTTGGGGTCCTTCTCTAAGTAATTTTGGGGTACAATTTGGTTTTGAAGAATTCTACAAGCAGCAATACCCCAGGCCAAGCAATTGCCCATTCCAAACAGGCACATTTTCAACGGGCTCTGTACTAGTAATAATGATAATAATAATAATAATAATAATAATAATAATAATACATGTTAGTTAGTCAGTCATTTGGAAAATAGGCTTGCTATTCTTATGCTAAAAAAACACTAGAAAGCCATGCTAGCTCTCCGAGTTTCTTTGTGTTTTCTGTTTACTCCCGCTTGGCATTTTGTTCTGAGGTTTGAACATTGTTTTATTCAGTTAAGTGTTATTGAAGAGGGAAACAAGCTCTCAGAGCTTGCTGGCTAACTATCAATTAGCAAGCTTGTCGTTTTGGGCTGCTAACGGGACAAAAAAAGACTTAATGGTGTCATCACCTGTCGATCAACTGTCTGCAAACCATACCTCTTTTGTGGAGGAGCAGTTTATACTCCAACGGAGGAGGGTTAAAAGTGGATGATGCAACACATAAACTACAATAGCTTTATTTTGGGCTCTCCGTTCATTCAAATGACATGTTTGAACTGTCAAAGATGGCTTGCTATTGAATTTTGCATGTCAAAGTTTCCAAAAGTTGAGCTCAACAAAAGATTTGCGAGGATTTATTTTGTGTCCTCGAGACAATGGTGTGAGAGTGAAAGATTTTGAAATGACTGAGCCTTTGTGCTCATTAATTAACATGTTGAATCTCATTTGTTTATTCTGCACATGAACAGAAACGGAAAAAGTACAATTTGTGGTTTTATTAACGTTGCCAGTAGAGCCCGGATCGGGCCACATTTGTCTGTCCGAGCCCGGCCCATGTCCGACAGAGCAGTAACCGACCCCGGCCCGAGCCCGACAGGCATTAAGATATTTATGTCTGAGCCCGACCTGAGCCCGACACAGTTAAAATCTCATTTTTTTCTCATACTAATGACACATGTACGTTTGTTTGTGTGGAAAGCTTTTATTAAGCAACTGTAGGAAGGCATTTGGAAATGTCAACAGATGAGGTCATCAGCACACACGGGGCAACAAGCTCACGTTAATAAGAAAACCTGGGGAGACTCGTTACTTCCAGGGCCGACGTTATAAAATGAATAACTTCGGGGTTAAAATCCCGTTTCTGGTGAGCAAATGAATGAACTTGGCTTTCAGTCTGGAGTTTATTTCAGACACCACACACACTGTGTACAAAACTTAAACTTATTCCACCAACTCTGCTCCGGTCACATCTACACTTCTGCTTCCTCTTTCTCTATCTCTCTTCTGCCCACTTTACCACACACACACACACACACACACACACACACACACACACACACGCACTGAGCTATTTTAAAGGAGCCGCAGCACCATTTTATAACAAATGCCTTATCGCGCTGATGTGACCGAACCTGACCCGAAACCGAACATCATTTCTAAATATCTGTCCGAACCCGGCCGGGCTCGGGTCAGGTATCCATCCTCTAGTTGCCAGGCAACCAGCGCAGGTGCGGGACAAAAGTACTGGGCAGATGGACAAAAACTGTTATTCTTAAAGAAAAAAGTTAGAGCGCATAACTCAGTCAGACTGTGGAAAGTCTCCACAGTTAGTCTCCAAAGTTAACATTAAAGTAAGTAAGTATAACAGCCAGATCGGTGGGGGAACACAGTAGTAAAATAGAAATAAATATCACGATTTAAATCATTTTAGTGCTCAAAAAATAAAACTGTGCTATGTTTGCCACACCAGAACTTTTGCCTTCAGGCAGCTGTGAGAGCCTTGATGAGGTTACATCATCACTGCTGCTCTTGCTGCTGTTGACATAAAGCATTATGTAAATAAGCATCCAGCACTTCCTTCCATAACTGTTTGACTTTGCACCAAGCAGCACTTGATTTTTCCTTGGAGTCTTAGTCTGTCTTTGTAATATGTGAGGGTCGTACAAAAGAAGAATCCAGAAAACTGCAGTAATGATCTTCTCCTTCTTTTCCACAGCTGGAAAAACTTATACTTAACGTCCTCGCCTGCGAGTACTCAACTTCTTCTTCCTCTCATTCTTCTGCTGTCAGATCACACCCATATACAGTTGAGTCTCTTGTTTGCTCATACAGAGTTGGGTTTCTGAGCCGTGTTTACTTCACTGAGTTAAACAAGTGCCTAATTAAATGGAGTGTATGTCACTTTTCAACCTGCGCTACTATAAATAGGTGAGAGATAAGAAATGTATTGTATTGTACATGATGGAGGGAGAAGAAAACCCTCTCAGCGCCTCTTTGTTGTTTATGTGAGAGAGGAGATGAAAGACAAATGCCTACGCTGCCTGAATGGCTGAGACACACCTCACCCCCTCTCCTCACCTCCTCCCCTCACCCCCTCTCCTCACCTCCTCCTCTCCCCCGTCCTCCTTCTCTTCCTCACTCCCTCCTTTCTCGCATCTCTCTATCATCCCACAAGCTGAACAGGACCGCTTTGTTTGTCCCACACACACACACACACACTCTCTCTCTCTCTCTCTCTCTCTCTCTCTCTCTCTCTCTCTCTCTCTCTGTCTTTACTTTCCTTTTTGTCTCCATTAATTAGAGCTGCTCTAACCTTCAGTGCTGCCCTCCCCTTCCTCCCCCTCTCCTCCCCTCCCACACCGGCCTTCATCCATCTACTGTGAAAAAGACATCTCCAGCAGAATAAAAAATGAATGTGGCAACGTTTTTTTGGGGGGAAACAATGGGAAGAGTCCCAGCGCTGTGCGACGTTAGGCTATTTATCTCCAGGTAAAGATGTGTCTCATCCCATGCTTTCCCTCGCCCCATCCTGATCCTACACTCCCACAGCCCTGGTGCTCCTCCTCAGCCGCCTCACTCCCTCCTCCTCCTCCTCCTTCTCCTCTTCCTCCTCCTCCACTGAGAGTCACCTCAGCAATCCATACAAATCTGGACCTCGGGAACCAGCGAAACGGCAACACTTTTAATTTTTAATCAGGGCCTCGGTCAGAGGGGACCTGGCTTTTTCCGCTCCCATTCTCCCGCCACCTTTATCTCACCTTCACTTCCAGCCTCTCCCTCTCTCTCTCTCTCTCTCTCTCTCTCTCTCGCTCTCTCTCTCTCTCTCTCCTACTCTAACTCGCCCATGCACCCCATCCCTCGTGTCTCCCTTCCCAAAGTCACGGTGATGAATGGGTGAGCACTGCCATCTCAGTGCCCACCAGCGAGAAGCAGAGGCCAGCTAACGCGGCTCAGACGCTCTCGGGGATCACAGGCAGGGAGGAGAGTAATTAATCCAGTAGGATGGGAGGCAGGGTTGCAGGACATACTGTGAGCTTTAGGACACTGTGTGTGTGTGTGTGTGTGTGTGTGTGTGTGTGTGTGTGTGTGTGTGTGTGTGCGTGTGTGTGTGTGTGTGTGTGTGTGTGTGTGTGTGTGTGTGTTGGAGTACATTATTGGAAACAGAAGATAGAAACTCCAGACAGTTTTTTTGTTTTTTTTCTGCCAAGAACTGGGGGTGATGTGTTTCAGAGCAAAAGGTTAGGCTAGTGTGTCTGTGTGTGTGTGTGTGTGTGTGTGTGTGTGTGTGTGTGTGTGTGTGTGTGTGTGTGTGTGTGTGTGTGTGTGTCTGTGTGTGTATGTGTGTGTATGTGTGGGTAGATGAGCTCCTTAAATAAACACCACTTGGGTACAGACAGGAGCAGCTAGAGGCAACACATAGAAGACTGTCCTTGAACTCCTGGGTCAAACACACACACACACACACACACACACACACACACAATGAATTCTGACATCAGCGAGGATGGAGAACGAGGCTGGGGAGAACCTTTTTATAATTGTGTAGGCGGTGTGAGCCATTATTTCAGGTCTTTTGTTTGAGTAAATCCATTGTTGGTGCCGTTACTCAGAATAATCAGTAAACTCTAATTGTCTGCAGACAGCAGGGAAGACTCCACTTCCAATTTAAATTGCATTCACCTTGATAAGAAAGTCTCCCAGACAACTTTGGGTAAATGAAAAATGTGTAGGAGTTGAATGTATAAACAGGTGTGTTCTCCATCAAAGCTCTATGTTAATTGAGCCAATCCATTACCCACTTTGACGGGCTTAATGTTTCGGGGGATGACCGATTAGTGCAGCGTGGAGCGCCATACACAAGCGCCTGGCTGGTTTCTTTTGGTCTGTGACGTCTAACCAGGGGCTACAGCTCCATGCATCATTAGTCCTGGCCTAGCCAGCATACCAATCACCCTACAGCCTAATAGTGTATAACTGAGGGGAAATGGAGGAAATGGCTTCGATGCTGTAGAGCTGCTCTGAGTGGTGGTCTCCCGGGTTTTTGTGTGCATGTATTAATGGATAAGGCCAGAGCAATTATAGCACAAATGAAGCTGGAAAGGAAATATGTCAACCTTCCGGGATTGAATGGAACACAGCTGAGAAACATTGGGTTTTGCAGCGAACATGAAAAAACATGTGGAGGATGTGTGAGTGCAAATAGAGGGGGAGGAATCACCGACAGTGTAGGCCTTGTAGAGAGTGGAAACTGTGCTCGGATGCTTCGTGTAAAGCTTTCATTGGTTTCTGGTACACAGCAGCCAGCAGATCAGTGGGTGAAAGGTGCAACACTTATTTTAAAGTTTAAAGTTAAAGAGAATCAAGCCTGAGAGTCTACAGCAGTGTTGCCAACTTGGCGACTTTCTCGCTAGATTTAGCAACTTTTCAGACCCTCTTAGCGACTTTATTTCTAAAAAGCGAGATATATTATATTGTAATTCATTTCCATGCATGCTGCCCAGAGCAGGCCCCCAGGTAGTGCACCAGGCTTTGAAGCCAGTTTGACATAGCGGCCAAACAGTGGATTTGCAATTTCCATGTCCATCACGTGATGCCATGGGGCCCAAAAATATTTTTTCTCATAGACTTACGTGGCGAAAGAGACATCTGTAAATCAGTGGATACATTTTGATACATTTTAAAATGAGCATCACAACCACCACGAAATGATTAATTTTACTATCAGAATTTGAGCCATCCATTCTGATAACATTTCAAAAGTCTAGAAGGGCAGCACAATTAAATAATTTAATCCCTATTCGTGTTAGCAGTGCTAAACTGGAAATAGCTGGCTCGGAGGGCTCTAGTGCACCTGATCTATGGGCCCCATGGTGCGGAAGCAGCACCGAACATATGGGTAATTTTATACGAAGAAGTTGAACTTCGTGTTTTGCACAGCTAACGTAACGTTACATGTAAACGGGAACATTAGTGCATTATTCACTTTCATTAGCCATGTAAGCAGCTTAGTCGGAATATCGTCTTTTTTGGGTCTTTTTCGGAATAAGGGCAAAAACTGGAATATTATGTGCATGTAAACGTAGTCAGTGATGCTTAGGGTTGGGCATCGTCATTTTAACGATTCTGATTCCAATTCCGATTCTTCCTTCCGATTCCGGTTCTTATCGATTCTCGATTCCGATTCTTTGAGGGGTGGAGTTGAAACGGGTCACATGCTTATTTAACAAATAAGAGGAAAGTTTTATTTTGATTCAATGGTGGGTTGCAGTTTTACCAGGCTTCTCAGCGTAAAACAGCGTGTTGACTATTGATGCTTCCACAAAATATCTACACAAGGAGATTTTTGATAAATAATCATCAGTGGGTATGTGGATATAATGACTAGGTGGATAAAGGCAAATCATAAAACAGCGAGAACAGTCTGGTAAGTTCAGAAAATGACATCACTTTACTGTGATGTAGGCTTTAAAACCAGGAAAAGACAGCACTCATATCACGATATTAAGATATCCAAAATTAAAGACATATCTAGCCTCATATATCGATATAATACCAATAGTTTGCCCAGCCCTAATGTCTTCTCTGTGTTTTCATCTCCTCTTTGTCAGCGGCAGGTTTCATCAAGCGCTACGAGCCGGCTGTCCTGAATACAGGTAGAAGTAGGTGTCGAGCTGCAGCCCACATAACGTGACCCATTTTTTTAAGAAAGGAGGAGCAATCAGCAGCACAGCCGCGGGGTGCCAGAGACAGGGAGCACACACGCAGTCCCAGAGGACAGACAGCTATTACAGCGCAGGAAATACAATCATCTATGAGCCTAGAGGCTAAATGTAAGATTCAGCAACAGTACAGCAGAGGAGTTAGGTCCTTTTTTAAGTCTAACCAGCAACCCCCACTGGCTCGTAAATGTGTTTGAGTGCTTGAAGATTTGATCAAAGATACTTGTCCACCTATTGAGTACAATTGTTGATGCACTAAACAGTATTATAACTGTGAAAAGACTGAAATGGGTTTTCTCCATGGTTTTCTCCATCATGGGACTCTTTTTTTTTTTAAATGATTACCAGACTTTTATGAAGCAAAGCGCGTAGCTGCTGGTTTCCAGTCCAGAGAGACGAGGGAGTGAAATGGAGAGACTGAATGAAAGAGGAGGAGGGATGAGTGGAGATGAGAGGTCACAGCAGACGAGAGAGCAGACTGACAGATATGGAAATGAAGTCAAGAGGGAAACAGAGATACGAACTTTTCCCTCACTTCCTCTTTGTATTTACCCTTCAAAAAACAGAGAGAGTGAGGCTTAATAAAACATTTATCATTCCAGGAAAGCTCTTTAATGTATTTGACATTAAAAGGCTGAAAGGAGGGAGAGAGAGATGAAAAGAGAAGAGAGAGAGAGAGAGAGAGAGAGGGGTTGGGGGGGTATATTTGGGAGTGGATGGTGGTGAATGTGGAGGAGTGGCAGGGCTCGAGGAGGCGGAGGACAAGAAATTGGAGGCAAAGGTGTGAAAGGAAGCAAGGGAAAGGTGAGTGCAGGAGTTAAAAGGAGTGAATTACAGAGTCTGAAGAGGAGAAGCCACTCTGACAAAGAACTGATTAGAGGAAGTAAAGATGATTTATATGTCATTCAGTTTGTAGGATCTTGGATAATACACACTTAATTTGTGATGATAAATAAATCTGTGCAGCTGAAAATCTGTAGTGGAAAAAATTATGTTTAAGCATGATTCTTTATATTTTTGTCTTATTTCTGTTTTAATTTGTCTCGCAATGATGAAGGTTTTTTTCTTCTCTTATTCTCACATATTGAAAGTAAGAGTCACCAAGTCTGGGAACGTAATATGTACGCTGAACAGATAGGGACTACAAGGTCACCCTAAACTATCTGTTATTTCTGCCTGGATAGTTGAGACTTCTCACATAGTTGAGATAAACGGGATGTCTAAACTTTGGGGTAGAAAGTGGTACAGAGGGGAAGAAGTGAGGTGGCTCCTGAATGTCTGACTATGTTTGATTGTAAGAAATGTGTGAGTCATGTTTAGAAAGAGGGGCATGCTCTTTTTTATCTCACTGGAGATGCATATATACTGTGTGCTTTTTGTTATTCGTTGAAGAGACCTTCCACACCAGAGCTGCGTGTCTTTTGTGAACCGTGTGCTTCCTGCATTTGTAAATGTAAATAAATACTCAAAGACCAAACTTTGGTTTAATCCTCAAATCGTCCTTATTTGTTTCATCTGGTGTTTTTAATACGCACTCCTGCTGCTAACAAGAAAAACTTCCATTACAATTACAAGTTTGTGTTTGAATGTTTTTTAAATACCTGCATCAACACGATATTTGAATTTATGAGCCAATACCTAGTCTATATCCACAACGTTCCACTTCCAGGATTTCTCGGATGCCGCCGGAAATTCTGACGGATGTCCCTCTTTACGGCCGGATGTCCGTTACCTTCCGCTTTCTTTGTGTTGGTATTTTAAACTCTGGTGGATTTGTGAGGACTATGGTTAACTGCTCCTCAGATCTCTGCAGGGTAAATCCAGACAGCTAGCTAGACTATCTGTCCAATCTGAGTTTTCTGTTGCACGACTAAAACAACTTTTGAACGTACACATGTTCCACCAAAACAAGTTCCTTCCCGAGGCTATTTTGCAGCGCCACCGTGGCTCCATTCGGCGCCTAGCGCCGCCCAAGAAGGTTGTAATTGGTTTAAAGAAATGGCAATAAACCAGAGCACGTTTTTCTCCCATCCCGGATTGCTGTGTTTACTAGCCAGACCCTCCTCTGCAGCGCTGTGGAGGAAGGTCTGGCAAAGCGAGACTAGTCAATATCTGACTTTAAAGAGCAGCTTCACAACCCCTGAACTTCTCCTCTTGCTGCAGTGATGGACAGGTGTACTCCAGGACCCTGTGACATCACTGTTGGGTGTGGCTACAGGTGCAAAAGGTTTTGAGACTTTCAACCAGAGACGGCCTGGTGTTAGGCCACTCTATAAAGTTATAATCCTTGAGTTCTTGATGAACTCAAACCCCATTTTTGATCATATTTATGGCTGACATTTTTAATAACCATACAATGTACTTAGATTCTGTAAAGGTGTTTTTATATAGTCCTTTTTATTGGTAGTGGCAGAGTCTGCCATTCCAGCGCTGTGTTCAGATTAGCTACCATACGCACACGTGATTCACAGGAAAACTATGCAGCATATAGTAAGCTCAATTTGTATCTCATTGATATCAACCTCACTGTTTACTGTAGAAGTATACAAGTGTAGCTGCTGCTTCATCAACATCAATAGATTGTATGGTCAATATGTCTTTTTGTCTCATCCACAAGGACAGAGGAAGAAAAAAAGACCCAAGAAGTACACATTTCAGATGCTTACTGGCTGACAGAATGAATGAATGAACTCATCCTAGACAGTGCAATTAAGTATATGTTATTCAGATGTTTTTTTCTCTCTGAGATCAATAAGAAAGAATGTTTTTCTAAAGGACAAAAGTACTGACATAAATCTGATTTTTACCCACTGGTTTCAGTTACAGAAATCCAGATAGGAGGGGTTTCTTTTTGTATGTTTTTGAATCTACAACATCTGCAGCATTAGATCTCTTTTTTTTCTCTACTTTATAGTTCTGCAAATGAGATGTTCCAGTTCCCAAAGAGTGATTGTAAGAGTCTGAGATTATGAGAGAAATATTTGTGCATTCTGTTTTATTTCTTTCTCTGAAACATGAAGTGACGTGAGAGGAGAAGATAACGAGTGACAGACGGAGACAGGAACAAAATGAATTGGAAAAAATGAAAAGTGAGGCAGACAAGAGGAGCAGAACAAAGACGGGGGAATTAATGAAAATGAAAAGTGGCGGTGCAAAAGAAACATCATGGTTGTATTCAATCATTCATACAAATAGATGAACAGGCTGAACACAAACAGCCAAACAGGAATTAGTCTTCTGAGATCCGTCGTCTTCGGCTTCGTGATTAGATGACATATCGTACATTTAAAGCAGATCATCAAGATGTTCTCTGGTGCTTCCACACACACAAGATGTTCCCATAAAACAAATCTCACCACAACACCAGGGAAGAAAGAATACTGAGCTTACGGTAAGTGCACATGCAAACGTGTCACTTGACATTCCCCTCCTTACGTTTCCATCATAATGAATTGTGATTATGGATGGTTTATGTCACTTTCTTCCACCTCTGCAGGCTGTAAACAGTATAAAACTGTGAACATATCACTTTGACTGTTATTCGCTGCTACAGAGACAAATGTACAGGCACACACTGAAAAGCGATTAGCATCAACATGTCACTTATGACAGGTATTGTGTCACCAGTCACGGCTGGCGGGCTGACGGCAGCACGATGATGGAAATGTTTGTATGTTTGGAACTTGGGTGAATGTTTTAAAGGAACACGCCGACTTATTGGGACTTTGTCTTATTCCCCGTATCCCCCAGAGTTAGATAAGTCCATACATACCCTTCTCATCTCCGTGCGTGTCATAACGCTGTCTGACGTCCCAACCGCTAGCCTAGCTTAGCACAGATCCTGGAGGTAACCGGCTCCATCTAGCCTACTGCTCCCAATAAGTGACAAAATGAGGAGCAGAGAGTAACAACGGTGCTTTTCAGGTGTTGCGCTAATCACTCCGCCCAAGTAGCAGAAGTAGCAGTGCTTCGCCTTCTGAGAATATAGTTCCCAGTTTATATACGGTTAGAAGATGGCTGTGTCTCATGTGACCTTGTTATTTGTACATGCTGTGACTATGCAAATCACAACATGTAAATAGGAACATGTTGGCGCTATTTTGTCACTTATTGGGAGCAGTAGGCTAGATGGAGCCGGTTACCTCCAGGATCTAGGCTAAGCTAGGCTAGCTGTGGGCGCGCCAGACAGAGTTACGACACGCACGGAGATGAGAAGGGTATGTATGGACTTATGTAACTCTGGGGGATACGGGGAATAAGTTTAAGTGGGTCGACAAGAAAACATGAATACCAAACCATTTTGATATATCTCTACCATAGACTCTATATAAAGATCATAGACCGTAAAAATTTGTTTGGTACTAGTATTGGTTTGTGGACTACCTTTTAAAGCCTCAAGTTTTTTGGCAATTTGGACGTCCCCATCTTGTTTTGTTTTTTTTAAACAGGATGTGACAATTTATTTTGACCAGGGGGTGGAGCTGGGGAGGCCACTGTTGTTTATGGTTGCAATTAGGGGTGTGAATCTTCACTGGTCTCACGACTGGATTACGATTATCCTGTCAATGATTCAAATCGGTTCGATATACCGATGCATCACAATACGTCACCTCCTCAATATTATTATATATGCTGCACATCATTTGCTTCAACAAATTCAAGCAGTCAGATACTGTATATATGAACTCCCCTTTTTATTGTATCTGCTTTTAACCTTTGTCCTCGGGTCAAATTTGACCAATTTTCAAAAGAATTCTATATCAGAAATTTGGGTTTTTTCAACCAAATTTAAAAAAATAATGTGGATGGTTCCAAACAACCCTTACTCTTCCCAAGTAAAATAAATAGTTAGTTCACTACTTTCATTGAATTTGGGTGTTTTATTAGATTTTGTAGCGTTAAAATATTGATAAAACAACGTTGAAAAAGCGCAGAACAAATCGACAAAAACGTCAGAAAAAGTGACAAAAAACATGGACAAAAGTGACGAAAACATCGGGAAAAACGACAAAAGTCAACCAAAATGTTTGCATGGTCGTTGGGAAGACAACACCAGGGTTACAAAAGACACTTCCTGAATGTAGAGGAGTCTGAACACGACAGACAACAGACAAAAAGGCAACAAACTAAAAAAGCAGGGACCGGAAAAATCAACAAGTAACATTACTAGGCAATAATCGATTATGGTCTGTCACGGCATCGATGCAAAATCGTCCAGTCAGCATCGCGATGCAGTGATTAATTTCAACACCCCTAGTTGCAATGGTGCGGCACTAAGCTGAACACTAAAAGGGGAAAGTTACAGATTTTCGATCCCTGGAAGTTAAAAAGAAAGCTAACATTAAACCCATTTGTATTTTGAATGCTTTGGACATATTTAAAAAAGAAAACTCCCCTCACAGTACAACAGCCTGAGGGCTCCATACTTCAGGTGATGCATATGTAAAGTGTTTGTCCACCTGGTCATTACGAGCGCCCATCTGTTTCTGGATATCAAACATGAAATCTTGTCATTAATAAACTTCAGCCACATTACAGTAAATTCAAGTCGTCAGACAGTCTCTTGTAACAGTTAAAAGAAATATTGCTTACTTTGCACTTGACTAAGCCACTATCAGAGACATCAGCTGCAGTCTTACACAGTTAATGTTATAAAGCTAAAAGGAGCTTAGAGCTTAGAACGCTGAGAGTGTAAAAGAGCTAAAGCACAAACAATCGTTAACATACATTAAAGAAACAATCACAGCATCAGCCCACTGAACACACAGTGGAAAGCTGCGTGCACTCTCACTGCTCCTCACTCTGATACACAGCATCATCTCACACACACCGGTCGATTGACTTTTTAAGGAATCATCAAAGGAAACGGCGCCACCAACGGCGCACAGAGAGAGCCAAGAAATGTGCCGAGCTCGCTCCATCCATCATTTACACATGGGCAGGCTGGTTGAGCGGTAACGTCCACGCCGCTTTAACAGTCAGATTAATATGAAATTTAGAATCTATGTCTGTCGCTTTCTGATGTTCTACAATAGTTTCTGTTGCGGATGGTCCTGTTATCTATGGTACCGTCATCCATATCACGAAACATCTCATGGCTTAAAATATATAAAGTATATGCACATATATTGCTCACTAATATGCAAAAGTTTTCAAATGTTCTCTTTAAAAAGGGCAGTCTGGTGTTTGGACAGGCATGAGGTGATGCTGTGGAGCCTCTCTCATCGGCTCTGTGTTGTAACTCTCTCTCTCACCAGTAGACACACCATGCAGTAAACCCATCAGCTGGACAATGACATGCAAAGGCACACAGCCAAGACACTTGTTTTGTGATATATGCTTTTCTAGTTGCTGCCATCAGCTGTGGGAATTCAGAGTAACAGGAAAAACCTGTTAAACCTAGTCATTTTGGCATGAAATTATTATGTGATTCCACTGAAATTAGGGAACCGCCTGAATCAGTTTAGATGAGACAAAGCACTTTGTGTTGTTTTTTTTGTCTAATTAAAACAGGAGTGCATTAACATCCCTGCTGCTTGTAAAATATGTTTGTATACTGCTGAGCTGGGACCATCATATGTTTTTTGTCTTGTGGAGAATTTCTCTGCAGCTCCAATCTACTGCTATTATGTATTACATGTTTTACACACAGGACTGGATCTGTTCGATTTAAGACATGTTCTTATTCAGGGATTGGTTGTGTTTTGAAAGCATGTTTTAAGATAAAGCTTGGCCTGGCCTATGGCTGTAATAGATCACAGAGTCTAGAACCCCCTATGAGCCAGATCACAGTGAAACCTGCAGGCCAGTCACTTTGAGTCAAACTCAAGTCTGTACAGATAAGATGCCTCAGTATTTTGAAATACCCTAGGTTAACTAGATTAAACGCAATGTGTAACTTTTTGAGAACATCTGCGTTTTTACTGATGAGTATTTTACCTGCATTCAACCTCCACTGACTACTGCACAGTCCTTTGTCCCTGGAATCAATGCCGATGTTAGTTGGTGTGAGTGTTTTTTTCTTTGGGGAAAGGGGCTTTAGTGACTAATGGGGACACTTTTTTTTTTAAATTGGTCCAGTATTGAGCGAGAGTGCTGCAGCCACGAAACGGGCTGCGATGTAATCCTTTGGGGCAATAACGCGCCATCGATGTATGTCCACTAAAATAAATGTTTTTGCTATTGTTGATATTATATGTATTATTATAAGTGTCTGACACAATAATGGAAAGGACCCTTTTTTTTTTTACCTTTCGCTTGCCCTTCATTTGTTGTTGTGTCTTGTCAAGTCTCGCTCAAGGAGAAGTCAAATCATGTGTGACGCAATTGCACCAAAGAATTACATTGCAGTTCGTTTCGCAGCTGCCAGCTGTAGGGCTCTAGCTCAGTACTGGACCAAATTCAAATATTTTGTCCCTATTAGTCACACAAAAACATGGGGAAATAGGGTCCAAAGTTTCCCTTTAAGTACTGTACTTGTTGAAATCTTATGCTATGCACACCGGCCTTCCATAAAATTCATAAATAGGAATGTGGCGGACATTTGCAGTAAATGCTACGACATGGTTGACTCTGATCCTGTGATCTTGTCTCTGCAAACAAACAACTACAAGGTAGGAACAACCCATCTTTGCTTCAGTTGAACAGGTGAAACATTTTAAAATAATGCAGTTTAAACCACTTTTTTTTTTTACAACCGCTTAGGCAAAGTTTCAATAAAGTAACAGCATATTTCCAGCATATTTCCACCTAAAAAGAACCTTATATAATTCCTTCCAGCTCTGATCACATGATCACAGAGCAGAGAGACTTAAGAGTGGCCCCTGGCAGCCTCTGGACCTGAGCCATGAGGGCCGATAGTTCAGGTCTCACTGGGGGGTCCCGTCACATTTCTGCCTGTATCAAGTAGCTCAGGCAGAGCCTGGACTACGCACACACACACACGCACACACACACACACACACACACACACACACACACACACACACACACACACACACACACACCTCCTGGGCCTTGTTCTTCCTATTGCTCTGGTCCGCTGTGGGCTGCCACTGACGGCAGTATGTCTGTCACACAGTCTGCGCTGAGCCTGGCAGTCAGACCCCAGGGAGGAATTTCGGCTCGCGGGCAGATCAGGCAGTCATGCTCGAGCCTCCAGTGATGCCTGATCCCGCCATAACCCGGCCCCGCCACTCTGTGAAATCAGAGCTGCACTGTTCCACTTTAAGCCAGGACTGACTGGTGTGAGGTCCTCGACAACAGCACGCAGGCACACACACACATGCACACACGTTTTTACAGCATCTCATTTTTACCTGATACTTAGAAACACGTACTGATTTATCTTTTACAAGAAAAACCCTAAAGAGAAAAACGCACAAACTAAACATTCTGTGGATTGAAACATTCATTTTAAATGAATGTTTAAAATATTTCACGTTCAGAATTAATCAGGTTTTCATCAGATTTCTGAATTGTTCCACTGCACTCAGCATCAGCAGCATCATGCTTCAGCGTATGCGCCAATTTGTTCCAGGTATGTGGAGCACAAAATGTAAAATCTGTCTTTCTCAGGTCAGTGGTAACTGGTAACTCTGGTAAGTTGGAACAACAACATCCAGCTGTGCCATTACAATGTGAGGAGAGGTGCTTCATTAACAAACATTTGATCTCTTCTGTAACAACTTCCGTCTGGTTTTTAATCCAAAAATGCATAAATACTGATATTCAACAATATAAAATGAACCTTAAAAGATCCAAGATACTAAAGTCACACAGCACATAATGGTTTCAGAGGGGAAATAACAACAAATAACAATGTCTAGAGAGAGAGAGAGAGAGAGAGTTTATACAGAACATGGAAGGAGTTGGATCCCTCTAACAAGCTAGCTCTGTAGACCTGCAGGTATTTGTTCAACCAATCAGGATAGACGCATCAATCCTACACAGTACCAGGGCCATGTTCAGCTCCGAAAAAAACGTAGCAAACAGTTTATTTTATCTGAAACGGGGGGGGTGCGTTAAACACACTGTTGTGTGCGAAAGCGCTCTGCCTTTTTATTACCACGAGTTTACAGACACGTCTCTGCTGATTGGGTATCACCTGTGACACAGCCACTAAGCTGGTTCGCCTGTTACTGTTATTTTTTACAAGCAAATCCGGCACAGTGTTCACTCCACGTAAAACACTACATTACATAATTTCCAGTAAACTTTACATTGAACAATGAGCGCAAAATGGCATCACCGATCTGTTTTAACCATACAGTTTATGGTTTTAACCGAATACTCTCTGGTCCAGCCCGGCTAAAAACACCACATCAGTCGACATGTTGTGTCCTTCACTATTGTGCCTGCTTGTAACCGTTAGGCTACCGACAACATTTCAACTGACTTTAGGGGTTTAGATAACACACATTTGACTGTCCTGCTGTTACAGATGTGAACAACCACAGACAGTTGCTTTGTTCATCGAGTCATGGCAGTGTGTCGCTGCAGTTCATGGCGGTGTACGCTCATTTATAATAAACTTTGAGGGCCACGCAAATTACGGGAGTTTTCTGGGAAAACAACGGATGGGAAGGAGAAACCCGGGAAAAACAGGAGTATTGGCAGATAGGGTGACTCGGGAGCACAAGTTCAGAGGGCTCCACCTGTACTCATAGAACTGGGGTTACAAAGCTTAACTTTTGTCCTATCTTACACAGGTTGGCTCTCTGAGGGCTCTACAGATAGATACCAACACAACACACAAGCCATGAACTATGAGTCACAGCAAAAGCACAGACTGCAATTCAGGACCGCTCTGCACTCCGGATGTTAATGTAATTAATTCATGTAAATCCATACTAACCAAGTGTGATTAACCTTACAAGCAGGCCCACCAAAACTGCATCAGCCAAGCTGCAAACATCCCTTTGCAAAATCTGAAATGATTCACAAAATAGCAATTCAATTTTTGTTATAAAAGCACAGAACATATGTACTCTCAATGCACCCTAACATTAAAATGAAGCACCTGCATTGGCTACATCTACTTTATATAAAAATTGTACCTTTACCTTAAACAAACATGGAGAAAATGTATATTCATTGTAAAATTGAGGAAGTAGTCAGACAAAGTGTCCTTAGTTGTGCAAGGACAGCAGTCAAAGTGGGAATCACAACGTAAAGGCAGACATTTGTTAATTTACATATTCATCACATCCAGTGTGCATGTTGCCAGAGGCCCTGTAACCCTGTGTGGAACTAATATTGTGGGGCACGCATGCAAAGTATCACTCATGCACTATTGTGCAGAGCTGAAGTGGTAACCTGTAACATTTTTATATGAATGAATGTTTGCTTAAGAGCGAATTGAAAACTGTCACAATTCAATTTATGAAACCTGTTTTTTTGCATTTCCTGTCCCTGTCAGCGTTAGTTCCCATCCAATATTACGCTGTGTAGTAGCCTACGCGGTGTTGTGCATGACGGCTCGGACATACTGTCCCCATCCGCGGACAGCTGTGGACTTGAACCGGTCGGGTGGAAGTGCACGCAGTTCCATTCATGCAATTGAGGTTCCCCCGTAGGTCTGGTGTCCCACCAGTGTTTGGGCTGCCTTTGTATTCCTTTAAAGATGAATTATATCTAGAAAAATTAAAATAAAGTTATATATATATATAAAAAGATGAATTATATCTAGACCCTCACACGCACAGAAAGTATGAAGCTCGCTTTAAAAATTACATAGCTTGTTTGCCCAGTTGCAAAAAAAAGAATGAATTTATTTACAGTCTTTCTGTCTTATACGATCTTTGACGGATGCAGGACCATTTATTTTTAGAGCAATCAGTGTGACAGCTTCAGCTTTAAATACTTTCACATTATGACTTGGTATTTTATTAAATGTTTTTCCAAAACTTTGACATGTGTTTTTTTTCTGGTCACAGTTGGAAATCTTTTCACATGCATATCTCTTTTTGACTAAAGATGTAATCAGAGTCCAGGTTAGTCACGTCACAGTGGGGCGAGTCCGGTGGAGTGAAATCAAATCGAGATCCGTCTTTGATGAACTGATCAGTTTTATCGCCGTGCCGTAGTTTTAGATAAATGTGGCATGAATGTAGTTCGTTAGGAGACTTCAAAGAGCATCTTTGAAATGAGGCTATGAAAATGCCAGAGCTCTGATGGAGCGCGCGTCTGTCCTTTAAAGTTTGCTCTTGGCTTCCTGGCTGCGTGTTAATGATGAACAGATAATATATTCAACGGAGTGGCGTTTGCTGTGCATCTGTCTGCCTGCGCTCACCCTGTAGCTCTGTGTGCCCAGACATATGTGCAAGCACAAACGCAAAGCATGAGGGTGTCCGTCTGTCTGTCTGCCCGCCATCATCGCACCACAGAGCATAAATGTATAACTGATTGTACTATTTTGCCTCCAAGTAGAAGGGCTGCGGATATGTGGTCTGCGGTAAGGGAGTGCAGGCAGTTAGTCTTATCTAGGAGAGGGGAGAGTTGGGTAATTATTTTCACTGGCTTTGATCCAGATCAGACACCTGTTGGCCTCTGGCTCCGTCTGAGGCCTGATAATTAGACCCACAACCACAGGAGCAGGACACACACCGGGCTGTACAGCAGCGGCGCCTCATACACACACACACATGCATGCATGCAAACAAGCAGTCATTTCCCATATTACTCCTAGAAAACCTACATCTGAAAATAGAAACTTCAGTTGAACTTTGTGTGGGTGGCTCAGCAGCATAAGTGCAGTGTCATGCTGGCAAAGTGACAGCCATCGTCAGTCAGACTGCAGCTCGTTGCTTTAAATTTCACTCCGATGTCTCACTGAGAGCCTCAAAGCAGCTGCGTCCCCGCTGCCATCAAACTGTGCACACTTTCAAATGACATTGACAGTCAAAGTCTCTCCTGCCGAGCAAATGACAGCAACAGCTATTGATTGTGCTTCCTTTTTACAAAGAAACTTATTTCATTCAAATTTCATTCAATTCATGTTTTTTTATGTTATGTTGAACACAAAGAGACCTGAAGGGAAACGGTCAATAGAAGACATTGCTTCAGACAAGTAAACTCTAAAATAAAAAAAAGTCATTTAGAGAGAAAGTCATTGCCTGACATGCTTGTCGTGTCCTTTCATTCAGTACATTCCCAAGGCTGCCTATTATTTTCAAAGGACAGTGGAGCTTGCTGCCCGGATGAACCAAAGAAATACAAAGAGCTGGCCAGAGCCAATATCTACAATCAGCCGCATAGAAATCATTGTTTTCAGCTGCCAAGAATACAAGGATCTTTGGCTATAAACATGTTTGTGTTCAATTCAAACAATAGTTTGTTGTTGACTTGAAGTGCTCATATTATGCTTTTTGGCTTTTTCCTATTCCTTTATTGTGTTATATATATTTTTTGTGCACATTATAGGTTTACAAAGTGAAAAAGTCCACCCCAAAGGGACTTACCATCTCCAACAGAAAACACTGTTCACAAACTGCTCCAAACAGCTCTATTGTAGTCCAGCCTTTACTTCAGAGACAAACGTGGTCACTTTGGAACACGTTTCTGTAATGCTCGTTGCTATCGTTATAATGCTCGCCTAGCTGCTAGTGTGGCACGCCCTCATACTCTGCTTCTGACTGGCTAGTAGCCCTTATCTAGCTACTGAGCATGTGCGACTCCCAACAAAGATGGGATAGAAGTGAGATGTCTCACTCTGTAGCTAAAACTGAGAGCTCAACACACAGGGTGAAAAGATGAGCTGCAGCAATGTGCAGTACAACAAAAATATGGTGTTTTTTGAAAATTAAACCACATAAACCTATTCTGGTACAACCTCTAAATACAATTATGAACCTGAAAATGAGCATAATATGAGCACTTTAAATGACATGATAAGTAGCGACAGAAATGCATTTAATACCTCTCTGTAACTTCAAGACTCTTCTCAACTCTGTTAAGTGTTTTAATTGAGCCTGCACCTTGTAAATTATCCTCGTCTTATTTGTTTGTTCCTGTTCCTGACTGTAACTGTTAAAGGCTGATTTATAAATGTATGTGTGAGCATTTGTACTTGCGCTGGTGTGTCTGCATCGCTCTGCAATTACACCGCCAAATTGCTAGTTGCTAGTTTCTACGCTACTGTGTCGAGTTTCTTTGAGACCTACAAACAATGTTGTCTGAAACTGAGCAGCTCATGTCGAAGATGGCGCAAATGAATGTTGAAAAACAGATGTTTTACTGAAATTACTGCAACACGGAAAAGAGAGACGTCGGAGGAGACAGTGTTTATGACCATTGAACCGATTGAGGGAGGAGGAGGGTGAATAGAGAGACATGGACCAGCAGTGGTGGAATGTAACTAAGTACATTTACTAAAGTACTTAAGTACAAATTTGAGGTGTACTTTACTTGAGTCTTTTCTTTTCATGCTATTTTCTACTTCTACTCCACTACATTTTAGAGAGAAATGTTGTACTTTTTACTCCACTACATTCATCTGACAGCTTTAGTTACTAGTTACTTAAAGATAAAATGTGCACACAAAACACATGTAGTTTATAAAATGCGATGCTTTATAATAAATTAAACTAGCCAACAATATAACAGCCTACAAGTCCAGCTGAGATGATTAGATGATTAAACACTTAGATGATTGACAGAACCGTTTGGATCATTTCCAGTCTCTAAAATTGGAGGATTTTTCTGCATTGAGTACTTTTACTTTAAATACTTTAAGAACATTTTCCTGGTGATACTTACATACTTTTACTAAAGTATAATTTTCAATGCAGGACTTTTACTTGTAACAGAGTATTTTGACAGTGTGGTATTAGTAATTTTACTTAGGTAAGGTATCTGAATACATCTTCCACCAGCACGTACCCCGCATTAATAAAAAGTTATTATATGGCTTGGTTAAATACCTATTTCTGATTGTTCAATCACAGCATTCTGCGGTCTGCTATTTCTGTATCATAGACTGTTGCTAAGAATAACAGACCGTTGCCATGGACAGAGTTTTGATCATAGACTCTGGCAGACCATTTTTAAATCAACACAATTGTTTGTAAATCAACAGCCTCATACGGAGCTCATAATGCTGATTAGTGGATCACAAAGGAAGGGAGAGGTTGGAGGGCTAATGGGAACAGTGTAAACAGAGCATTAGTTAGCTCCATGGTTAGTAGAGTGTGGATCGGGCCGCATTTTTCTGTCCGAGCCCGGCCCGCGTCCGACAGAGCAGTAACCAAACATGGCCCGAGCCCGACAGGCATTAAGATATTTATGTCCGAGCCCGACCCAAGCCCGACACAGTTAAAATCTCATTTTTTTCTCATACTAATGACACATTTACGTTTGTTTGTGTGGAAAGCCCACTTTTATTAAGCAACTGCACACTGCACGCATCAGCGCACACAGGGAAACAAGCGCATGTTAACACAGGCATGCACCTACATAATAAGCTTTTTTAAATTTAAAATGTTCAATGCCTTATCGCACTGATGTGACCAAGCCGGACCCGAACCCGAACATCATTTCTAAATATCTGTCCGAACCCGGCCCGGCCCGTCGGGTACCGCCGGGTACCAACAGGCTCGGTTCAGGTATCCATCCTCTAATGGTTAGCTCACTCCCCTGGGCGACCTGGCTTCCGCGGGTAACCTCTGTATGACTAGCCGTGTAATAAGCTGCGTAATAAGCCGTATAATAAGCTGTGTTATAAGCCGTGTAATAAACCATGTTATAAGCGGGATAATGTCATTATTGCGAATTGAATCGCAGAATGCCCTGGTTAAATAAAGACTCATTAGTGATTAATGGACTGCCCATGGAAGTCTGTTTTTTGTTATTAAAGTAGAATATTTCCTGATAACCGATGTCAATCATACTAACCCAAGCGATTTTAAAGTCTTTGGGGTGTGAATTTTTGTCTGAAGCTGCGTTTATAGTCGACGCGAGGGGTTAATGGCAGTCCCACATTAGATACATAAGGTGTAAGTTTTGATTTACAGTTTGGCGGTGGATTTCACCCGCTGATTGCACCACCACAAAACTAGACATGATCAAGGCAGTATCATGCTTTAATTATGCCCTCCACAGTAACTTTTCAATCACTTTGGGATCTGAATCGAAGCTGTGCCACACACGTTCTTATAGACCCGGAGTCACATTCTGGTAACTTCTATTTTGCCTCGTCTCATTGCTGAATAGGAGAGTACTGCTGTGCAGTATGTTCATTCACTGTGATAGAGAGAGGTGATCCCAGTGAGTAGACATTTTGCAGTGAAAATGTGTGTTGGTGAAAAGCAGAAGATTAGTGAGTCTTTGTTTGTTCAGCTTCCTAAATGATGTCTTCACTAACTCCTGTGAAAAATATCTGGGTCTCCTAATTGCTACGCTATGTTTTGACTGTCTGTCATTAGGAGATGGGTACAGAGCGTACAGTGGGTTTATTAGACCTTGGCACTGAAAACGGCAGCCTGCTGCGACAAAACTGAATGAATGAAATGTGTGCCTTAAAGGGAAATTTCATTTTTTTCAACCTGGACCCCTGTTTTTGTGTCTAAGTGACTGATGGGTACAACAATCTTGGTCTTGGGAAATTGGTCCAGTATTAGACAAGGCTGCTGTAGTCGGCAGCAGCGAACAAGGTACAATGTAAGTTATTGGGCAATTGCGCACCTTCATGGCTTTTGATAGTTTTATTTTGTTTCTAATGACTTTGAATGTATAAGTGCATAAGTGTATTTTATGATGATAAAAATATTAATTTAAATGGAGTCTGGTGGGTTTGGCGATAGTGATTGCAGGGCTGTTTCATCTTAAACTAAAGGGATCTTACTCTTTAACAAAAAGGTCAACCTCTGTAGGAATCCCTTCTATAATGTTGTATATAGAATCTGAGAATAATCTTAGAATAATAATCTGAGCATGTCAGTAGTAAAACAAGCACTTATTGTGGACGTAAATTGAAGGTGCACAATTGCCATATTAACTTACGTTGTAGCTTACAAATTTTAAAGATTGTTGTTCCCATCAGTCACTTAGACACAAAAATATAGGAAAATAGGGTCCAGGTTGAAAAAAAAAACGGGTTATCCTTTAAACCAAAACAATGATGGTAATTTTACCATGAGTGAGCCCTTTCATATTGTATGTAGTCATCTGATTGACTCTTACTATTATAGTGCAGCTTCAAAGTTTAACCCTTAAGGGGGTGATAGAATGCAAACCCGAGTTTACCTTGTCATAGTTGAATAACGACAGTTCGGTGGGTAAAATGGGCATACAGAGAACCTCAAAGTCCCATTGACACCTCTTTCCTATGCAAATCTCACAGATCTGCCGCTTGTGGAGCTCTGTCAGGTCAGCGGTAGTTGGTGGTGTAGTTACCCCAGAAAAGGTGACTGTGCGCTGGGTACAGAGCAGCACGAGCTGCCGGTCCCAGTGAGTGCTGTTGGCCATTGCGTCTTTGCTCCTCAGATTCGCTCGTTGTAAACCAACCAATCAGCGCACAGCTCATCTAAATATTCATGAGCATACCATAAAAGGGAGAAAACCTCTTGTTTCATTCTAGGGCTATTTCACAGGGTTGCATTAGGGCACATAGAACAGCACCCGGGCCATTTTCAGCCCAACCAATGTTACATACCCTATTCGGAGACCTTAAGGAACAGTGTGAAATACCCTATATAATCATTCTATTACCCCTTTAAGACAGAAACATATGCTCTTAATCTACCAGTTATCTCATCACCAGCCTGCTTCTCTTTCCTCGCTGCAGCTGCCACCGAGCATGTTTTCCCCTGAGCCGGTCATTAGCCCGGACAGACACTCCTCCAATTTTGACCCTCTTAACCTCATGAGGGCATCTGTACTCATCCTGGAGTGTTGTAAGAAGATCCAGTGCAGTCACCACCGCACCCTTGGGTCTTGTCTACAGTTTGCTCTGAAATGTCTTGGTTAAACCCAACACCTCTCCTGGGGTTATCAGGGATCAGACAGTTCCCAGCGTGTGTGTGTGTGTGTGTGTGTGTGTGTGTGTGTGTGTGTGTGTGTCATCTTTACTATTGGCTCTCAAAAACAAACTCTCTCCCCTTATGAAAAATGCATGAATAAGAGTGCTGCCATGTTGTCGTTAGACAACCTTTTAACTCGCGGCCACACTGTGTCTAACTGACAATGATATTTTGTCCGACTCAAATTGGTCAGTGTCATAAAACCTCATCATTTCAAATCAAAAGAGAGCAAAGGAAATATGCAGAAGAAAATGATCACTTCAAAACACCACATTAAAAGACTTCATTCATCAGAAAAGATGAACTGTCGTTCCTACACCTTTGCCATAATGGATTATGACCCTGAGTATGTTACAGTAAGAATTACAATGTCCTTCACTGCGTTTGAATGCTGGAATTCAATGCACCTTTTACTTCCAAAACATGAAACATTTTAATAGCCCACATTTCTCAGCCTGTGCTATCTAACAGAACAATTTCCATTTAGCTTCGGTCTCTCTTATGTGCCATCTGTACGAAGCCAACATCAAACCTAGACCTACAACATTGCAAAAGCTTGTAAGGATATCTGGATATCTGAAAACCAAACAGACCTGTACAGTATACGACCTGTGTGCACACAGGCAGACACGTGAGCAGCCTCTAAACTTTCCCTGGTGCATTTGACGGAGCAGTTTTGCTCAATAAATAATCCCACTTAGAGAAAACACAACCTGGCATCACACAAAAACACAACAGAGTGGTATGTGCAAATGAAGCTGCACAAAGCTCAACATGAGATGGAATCTGCACTGGCTCAGGGAAACTGCAGCTTAGGTTCTTTCAATTAATGAGCCGGTTCTCTCTCTCACTCACACACACACACACACACACACACACACACACACACACATACACTAGTGCATTTCAATATCTTTGTGGGGACCCGTCATTGACATAATGCATTCCCTAGCCCTTAACCCTAACCTTAACCATCACAACTAAATGCCTAACCTTAACCCTTACCCTCACCCTAACCATAACCTAATTCTAACCCAGCATTCTGGCCCCACAAAGCTGTCCGGACCCCACAAGTATACTGTATTCCCGGTTTTTTTTCACACGCACACACCTTCCCTATCAGCCTGGTCTCGACCATTAAGATTATGCAATCTCTTTGTGTGTATTAGGTCGGCTTCTGATTTCAAGAAAGCCGAAATCAAGCAGGGTTCAAAGCAGGACAGGAAAGTTACTCTGCAGTACGATGGGAACGAAAACCTCCTGTTAACACCTGTGACAAATCCTGCTCGACTGAGGGGAACAGAAAGCCTCCGGATGGTAGGAAAGTGTAGCAGAAGACTGAGAAAGAGAGAGACAGAGACAAAACGAACGCTTGACCTAAAAGTATAAAGGTACTTGTCCATATATGCGTTGTTTTCACAGATGGGATCGCCTCATGTCCCAGCATTGCACACTAGTGGGCTCGCCACCAGTTTGTCTTCAATGACCACTGACAAGCAAATAAAACAGTCTACACCCTCCTACAACCGCGATGGCTGCCGCTGATTGGACGAACGCGTCACGTGGCGCTGGCTGCTACAAAACCATTTCAAAACCAACCATAATGGCGGCTCTTTTGGAATACGATCTCTTACTTTACGAAAATAGTTTTGAAAACATTTTAAGCGAGAAATAGGCCATGCAGTTGCTGAATCTGTCTTTATTTCAGATCGACAAAGGTCAGTTTAAAAGATTTGTCAGCTTTTGAGAGGCGTCAGGCCGACCTGGCCGCTCCTCATTTGCATAACGTTGGCTGGATTCAACTTTATGCAAATGAGGAGCGGGCGACTCAACGCCCTACTTCTCCAAAGTCCCCGCGACGCTACCAGAATGCATTGCACTGCTCCCATAAAAATTAATTGCAAGCGTTGAAATGATGCTGACAGTGGACACACACCATAAAGAGGCTATTTCAAATCTTGTCCTGTCCTGTTCTGTTCATTCAGTGTATCGGCGGTGAGGCCTCCTCAATGACAGCCCTTTGCTTAACAGAATAGTTTTGCTGAAGTTCATTCACCTCCAGTTCCCTCTGTAGGCTGTATAGTCCTTCACACACCCCTCCATCCAAGATCGTACCCACATTTTACGACTTTTTGGCTGGTTGCCGTCCATGTTTGTTTTGGTACAGGAGCATCGTCTACCACCAGAACTTCAGTTATTACTGACCAGTGGTTTAGTGTGTTATTTAGTACTCAGTCGTAAGGTTTATGGTCCTTCCTGACTGCCAAAGACTAAAAAAATCTGTGCAAGTTGGTGGAAACAATCCTTTTGTGTAGTTTGTCCAGTCTTCTGTAGGTTTCAGTTAACCTTCATGTCTGTCTCAAGCTTTAGTGAGCTGTTCTCATGTGACTGAGATGCTGCGAGACGGATTTTGTTAGCCTACCGTTGAACAGAGCCAGGGAGCTGTTCTCTCACTTGGTCTTTGAGCTAAGCTAACATGCAGATGTAGCTTCATGTTTACCATGCAGGGACGAGAGTGGTATCAATCCTCTCTTCTAACTCTTAGGGAAAAAGTGAATACATTCTCCAAATGTTGAATTATTCCTTTTAACAGCTTCATGTGTGCAGAAATGAGACAGTGAGAAAATAAAAGCTCTCAGTTATTAAAGCTGCATGAACTCCTGAACTCTGTCTGATTTCAGAGCAGCAATACACATCAGGGGAATGAGGCTGTGAGTGGCGCGGCCTGCATGGCTGAATGCTTGTCATCATCCTCAGAGTGGAGGAGGAGGAGGACAGAGTTTGGTCATAACAGCCATGAATCCACTTAGACTGCTTTGAGGTGACAAACAACCCATAGCCTACTGTGATACATACACACACACACACACACACACACACACACGAGATCTTGACGGAGAGCAGGGAACAGACACATATGTTTACAAATTGAAAGCGAGACGCAGACGGGAAAAACAACGAAATCATTCAGTGGGCGAGCGTGTGTGCACTTACCTTGTATAACACGGCACGCGGCTGCACAAATGAAAAGTAATGACAGACACGACAGAGGTTGACAGGTAGGAAGCAAAACGATGGAATTGTGATGGATGAAGGGGGGAGATGGAGCCCAGGGAAAAGGGACAGGTAGCAGTACACCACCCTTGAGAGGTGGGGGTATGGGCGGGGGGGCAAGAGGAGTGAGTGACAGGGTGACACTGTCAGCTCCTCTGTGGCGCGCTCTTCTAGGGGGCCCCGGAGCGTGTTCTGTTAAGTAAACAGCTGCAGCGACGAGAGTTCCTCAAATATTAATAGGGAGCGATCCCCTCCACTCGCCTTGTTCAAGCTGACATTCCCTGAAGTGGGCCGCAGCACTGCAGAAGGGCGCAGATGCAACGCAGCGGAGGCCACCAGGGCCGCCTGCAGCACCCATCAGAATTGACAGAGAGGGAATCAATCCCACGGACAACCCCCCTGTGGCTCATTATTATCCGCACCGTCACAAGCAAACATTTCAGACTGCTTATGAAAACATACTAAATCACAGTTCATCCCCACCCTCTCCAGCCTCCATCAGACGGAGATGAATTATAGATGTAAAGGTGCTCAATCTGAGACGATCGATACTAACAAGGTCCATGTTAGCCATGACAGTTCTTCCTTTGTGTTTTTACCTCCCGTCTTTCCGCCACTCTCCTCTTCCTGCCCGAGTTTGCCTCTCAGAAGGAGAAAAACGACAAACCGACCCTTTAGCTGCGTGCTAGAGTGAATTAACTATTTTTACTGCCATCGTTAGGAAGTTACTAAAAAAGCTGGTGAGGGAGCTGGTAAATGAATGAGACTCTATTCTACCTCCTTTAACGACCCACCCCTCCCCAACAGCCACCCCATCACCTCTCCACTGACAGGCAGACCGGGGGAATTTGCTGAGTAGGAGTAATGGAGCTTGTCGGAGAGCTCCCTGCTTCACACCACTTAGCCTCTACCAGCCAGGGTGGTTGGAGATGTAGGGATGTTGGGGAGAGGGGGCTTGAGAGGTGCACCACTGATGAGGCCCCGCCGGGACTCGGAGCAGACTCCTCACCACCCAAACATTTCTCCTCACATCAGTCACGCCGCGCGGGCAGAGAAGCGTGCAGCTGCTCCCTCCACCACCTCTCTCTTTCCTTTGTTAAGCTGTTCGGTCCTGGCTCGCCCTTGGGCCACGGTGCCCTCCTCACACACTCCTGCCGGGCCAACATGGTGTCCTGCTTCATCAATAATTCCCGGATCAGTCGCTTCATTATAGACTACACCTTATCAGCTGCGTGTGAACAATGACAGTGGTATTGTTTAAAGAAGAGGACGTGAAAATATGAGTACAGCTGTTTTCAATCTGGAGAAACCATGTGAGATCAATGTGATAATGGCTATCAAGAAGTATGGCATTAGCCCCATACCTAAGACACAGTGAAATAAAAATAAAAATCCTGTGTCCCTGTGTTAATAAAATAAAAAAATAAAAATATGAATTAATCTCTTGGTATATGCCAAATGTTAAATATATATTTTTTCCATCAAAGTCATCCCTCCTTTTCTCTAAAACATAAAAATATTTTAAATGACTCATCTGGAACACGGGGGCATATACATGAATGTATTCTATTTTATATTTTCTCCCTGGAAGGTGCTCTTCCAACAAGTCCTTTCACTTAAATTTAAAAAATAGGTCATTTTTCAATACCATCCAAAATGAGTCACAATTTCTGATTTGCCACCTCTTCAGGGAGCTGATGTCCTGACGTCTAGCCTCTGTTCTATTAGCTTCTGTAGCTCGACGATCTCTTCTTGAGCATTTGTTTCAGCGGTCCTCTGAAGAAATAAAGGTTTACTAACCATTATAACAAGCATCTGCTTTAGCAGTTCTTTTTAGAAGTCAAAATCTTTGTGATTTTAACAAAACTTAATGATTAATTTCTTAGCATACTGTACTAAAAAATGCAACTGCTTTCATTTAAATGTTCCAGTGCGACAGTGCAGATACTTGCATCATTGTAACTTGGCTTCTTTAATATCTACGTAATCCACCAACACTTTCTTCTGAAGTCGTTTTTTTTTTTTTTTTACTTTTGAATTTTAATAAATACATTTTTAAGATTTGTTTTTTTAAAGCTGTACTTTGAGCTTAGTGCTAATTGTCAGCATGATAACATGCTAAACTAAGATGGTGAACATGGTAATATACCTGCCGGACAGGAAGCGATTAGAGGGGGGGATGCCATCCCTCTGCATTCCCATATTAGCAGACAGAGAGCAGGGGCAGACAGGTTGTTAATCTGAATATGTTAGTCTAGTCTGCCTGACTCATTGATCCTTCATCTGACTGAGGTTTTTGTAAATTAGAATCTATGGCCCCGACCATGGCTCTGAAATAACATACTGTATGTGTATTGATAACTCCATGGCGTTGTCTGTGCCGTTGCCCCTACTGCTGCCGGACAACAGCATGTTAGCATGCTGACGTTAGCATTTAGCTCAAAGCAGAGCCTCACCGCGCCGCTAGCATAGCTGTAGGCTCTTATAGTAATTTGATGCAGGAGATTCTAGTTTCACTCCAGCTCTCTAAGTTTAGGGTCAGTTCAGGAAACTGTTGGTATAAGTTAAGAAAACATTTGGTTAAAAGAAAGCAGTGTTGACTGTTGGATATAAGAACCATGGTCTCTCGCTCAGTGAAAGTAGTTTCACCTTTGCTACTTGGAGAAGACAATAATGACTCAAGACAGCAAGAGGTCGCTTGTCAGGAAAGGGTACACACTGGCTTTGAACAAATGACAGTGGCCCTCTGTCAGAAGAAGTTAAATTTGGTTAATTGTTACATATTTATATTGTTGTAAATAAGCCATGAGATCCCAAAGATGTAAGATCAGCCCCTCTGCCCTGCCCTGACATGGTTGTTATGTCTGCATGGCTGAGCACATGTTGCGTAAGTGTTTCAATATTTCATAGGCCAACATGAAAAATGCATTTCTTTGAACTATGTGCATGGTTATGGTAGGAGGAAGAGGGCAAGCTGGTGGGGTCGCGAGGTGAAGGAAGAGCAATGAAATAATAGAGGATGAGCAGATATAAATGGGTCGTGCCTCAGTGCTGCGACAGCTGTCTTATAATCTTCCTATTCAGAGAAACTCAGTGCTGATATAATGAAACTGCAATCTGAATTTTATTCTAAAAACTTATACCTGCAAGTGAACCGACTGCAGAGTGCACTTTTCCAAAGCGGAGGCTGCTTTTCATAAAGAAGAAGGCCTTGAAGATTAATTCTAAACCAGCTGTCCCATGCCACAACCTGCCAAACACTGTGCACAAAGAAAAAGATTGACATGCAAACACCTTCAGGTCTTGCTGGGTTTGTCCCCACAGAGCTGAACTCACATAACTTCAGATTGAGGGAGTTAGAGCTTTGAGGAAACGGGAGAGGGAACTTTTGCAGCCGCAAGCTGCACAGGCTTTAGATTTATTCTGAATATGTTTGCCCTGGCGTGAGGATAAATATAAACAAAGTGACATCTAAGAATAGCCTCCATTTGGGTAAGTATGTAGACAAACGTGTGCTTTCTCAAACACGTCTTGTTAATAGATGTGGCTGTTCAAATGTGATCTTGCGTTTGCATTGATTTAGCTCATAGAAACGTCTTTGATTAAATAGAACTGTGGGCATTTCTGAAAAGCAGATTTGTATCAACCATTAAGTGGACAAAAGTCCCACATGATGTATGGAGATGCTGGGTGATTCATTTAAAGGAGCTCATTAGCTCAGTGTGAGCTGTGTTCATGTCAATATGCTGCTTTCACTCTTCATCCTGTCCCTTTTCTCTTCCTTCCTTTACTTGAATACCCTTTCCTTCCCACTCTTCTGCTTATCATTTTATTTCCTTTCCTGACCTTTTTATTTCCTTTCCACTCTTCTCCCTTTCCTCTCGTCCTCTCCCCCTATTTCCTCTTCTTTCCTTTCCTCTCTCCTTTTTCCTCCTCCCTATTTTCCTCTCCCCTCACCTCCTCTTCTCTCCTTGCCTCTCCTCTCCTCTCATTTCCTTTCTTATCCTTTCCCCTCGCCTCCTCTCCTTTCCTTTACTCTACTCTCTCCTCTCTTATCCTCTTCCCTCACCTCCTCTCCTTTACTCTCCTCTCTCCCCTCTCTTCTTTTCTCTTCTTCCCGGCCGATGCACCAGTCATCAGACGTTGAAAGAAACAAAGGCTCCTTCTCTCAGCTGGGGCTGGGAGGAGCTGTCAGTCCCTTCAGCTCCGTTTGATGATAGCATTTCAAATGACACTTTGATCCTCACTCCACACTGTTTGTTTTTCCTCTATGATGAAATTCAGCTCGAGAAGCGTGTAACAGGGCACATCATTAAAATGTGGCTCAAACACGAAGAGCCACGCTCGTCCCACTCATGGCAATGTTTTGACACATCAGCATAAAGAACACGACAGGGTAGGTGGCGAAGGAATTGTAGAGAAGAACAGAAATCTTGTGTTCTCCCGGCAGAAAACGCTCCGCTGAGGTGACACCAAAGCTGAATCAAAACTCGGGTCTCTCCATAAAGGCTGATGGAGAATAAGTGAATCTAATGAGGCAGATATGTGAGAGCAAAGTGTTTTCTTTGGCCTAAGAAGAGTAAAGCACAGATTTCTGCCTTAAAGCTTGAGAAAATCTGGGGGTTAGCCTAGTTTGGAGCTGCAACTATTTGGGTAAAAACGTCAATTAAAATCCATGAAAGGTTTTCTTTATGGACTAAGACATTGTTGTTCATAAGAAAACATTCAAAGCAAAGACAAAGAACAAGCACTGACAAAAAGCATTGGCATTCACACATTTTTACAGTTTTTTTCCATCTTTTATCTTTCCCCCCTCCATTTCTAAAACAAGCTCAAAAGCAAAGCTAACCAATCCTCCACTCCACAGGTCTTTTCAGAATGAATATAAAAGTAATACACCGACTCTTAATCTCAGTGGAGAAATCAGCCTTTGTTTAAGAATAATGGTGGAAATGCAAAAGATGAATAGCCCAAAGTGGAAGTCTGAAAGAGTTGGCTTTTTTCTTTCTGGGATAATAATTCGGCTATTGAAGATATCCAGAGCCACAGCTGAAATCATATGCAAATATCCACCCCATGGGGTGATGACTGGCTGCCATTTTATCAGCAGAGAGACAGACCACAATTTTGAGGTTTGAGTGTGGTCAAATCAAAAGACGGAGGCGCAGTTAAAAAAAGTGTAGCGTGAAACACGCGAGACACAGGAGCACTTTAAGCAGTGTGCCAGCCCTGTTGGGGATAGGATGCTGAGGCAGCCTCCCGTGGAGACAGGGAGCGCCTGGCAACAGACATAAAGCCCGCAGAGATAAGACAGACAGTTTGAAAAGCCAAACAATGAAGAATTATAGCACATAAAAATGAAAACAAAGGTTTATCTGGCTGTAGAAAAAGTGAAATGATTTCCAGGCTACGTGGGCTAAAGAAAGACAACCACAGCGGTTATTACTTACCTCCTTTACTTTGGTTTCCCCAGATGAGTTAGCCCCGCATCCAAGTACCTGTGATATTTCAGGTGAGAGTGTCAAAACCTTGGCTTAGGGACCACATACAGTATGGCATCTCTTCAAATTGGGTCTAGGAAGATCCCTCAGACTGACTCATCACAGTAGGAAAAGCAGGTGTAAATAATGAAATGAATGATGGTTGGATTCCATTAAGCTGCTTTGATTTCAGGTTCCTGGTATTGTGCATGCTGGCTCCCTGTCACTCTCACTGGAACACTTGAATAGAACGGAGCCATCGTTAATGGTATTAGTAACACCTGTGCTGTTCCTGCTATGACAAAAGTGTCTGCTGTGAGAAAGGCCTGTTGCTGCCCTGTTGCTTTTTCAGTAAATTAGGAGATTGTTTTAGCCGAGTTGCTAGTGCAAAATGGAGAAAACTAGCTTGAGTCATACTGAATGCATAATCGTGGCACCAAAATGATCTGAGAAGCGATGTGTGGAAGCACTTTGGATTCAACACTATAGACACAATCATGGATAAAGGCAAAACTGTTTGCTGTCTTTGTAAAATACATCTGCCTTATAGTAACGTTAGCTTGTAACGTTAGCTTGTCACTTAAGTGAGGCATACAGTAGAGAGTTGAAAGGAAAACCACACCACAGTGCTTGAGCTGAAAAGTGAATTGTTATGAAGAAGTTGTATGTAGTAACTGTTTAGCTTACTTTTTCAACTTTGGCAAATTCTTGTAAACTAAGCTCCATGCTGAGACGCAGCCAGCGGTACCTGCAGGCGCTGAATCACAGCAGCAGCAGAGGGAGGAGGACCGAGGACATGAAGACACTGATTCTGACTGCTGTCTGTCTTCTTTATTCTTTCTAAACTTCACTCAGTATTTTGATGTCAGGAATATTATTTATTTTCCTGACATTTTAGATTAGTTTCCAGAGAGACATTATCATGTATATGGTGTTTTTGCTGTTGTAAACTTTACTGTTGCTGCTCAAGAAACAGTATTTAAATATGATTAAAATATAAATCAATTCAAATCCTGTTCTAAATGTATTCTTTTTTGGTTACACTTTACTTGAAGGTATCTACATAAGAGTGACATGACACTGTCATGAACGTGTCATAAACATTATAAACAAGTCATAAATGTTTATGACATAACGCTTCTTTTAGTAAGTGTCATTCGGTTTTTGTCATGACAAGTTATGGTTAGGGTTAGAGTTAGGGTTAGGGTTCATGTGTCATGACTGTGTCATGACAGTGTCATGTGTTAATGACAGTGTCATGACAGTGTCATGTCACTCTTATGTAGATACCTTCAAGTAAAGTGTTACCTCTTTTTTTAAATGATAACTTATAACAAAAACCGTTAGTAATGAAAGAACCAGGCCATAAGACTGATAAGATAAATATACCCACCCCTACAGCTGGTTAGTGGCTTCACCCTGACTTTGAGCAAACCCCAGTTGAAATCCCTTCACTATAAACCTTGTTTAACCAATGTTATTTTGTGATTATTAAGGATTATTTTACCACTTACATCATCAGTGAGCATATTTGTTTCACTTTTTTCTTTCTAATGTCTGAGGTATGTGAAATACTGCACACTGCACACTGCACTGTGTTTGAAAAAGAACATTGTAATAATAAAAGTCTAAAATTAGGTGAAAATGTGTAGGTTTTAGTCATATAAAATCAAATGTTTTTGGAGGAGTTCCCCCAAACCCTACGACTACACAACCCCCCACCATAGCACCTAAGTCCTCCAGAAACCTACTGTGGCTGCCTAGCACTTCATGAGAATACTAAGAATTGGGTGAAAATACTAAACCACCATTGCAAAAAAAGGGAAATCCACCATGTGAGAATGGAAACACCCAGAGGCCCTTTTCACTGCAGCCATTTTGACATTGATTAAATGAATCAAGATCCTGTTGTAATACGTGTGTCACAGCCATTCCAGTGTGCCAGCATGCACATTACCAGCTAAATGCAACAGGGCCATAATCAATGTTATTTATTACAGCTGTGTTTCCCCTGCAATGACATGTCAAAATGGCCGCTGTGAAAGGGGCCTATTCAGACAAGATAGTAAATAACTGCTGCCATACAATACACCTTACCAACACTGCATTTATTAGCTCACTGCATTTGTAGTATATTTTCTTGCAGAATAGTGGCTTTTATGAGGCTGCAATATATACATAATTACTTAGTTAACATATATTTGTTCTGGAAGTATATGTTTTATAATAAAACACTTTTAAAACACAATTTAATTCCATTATCTGCTTCCCCTTTTTCTAGTTTAATGTAAAAAAAAAAAAAAAGGTGAAGTAGCAGGAGTCATGAGTTTCTGTCTGGAACTAGGCTCCTGCCTGACAGACATGGAAGATTCCCATGCAGACCATGTCATCTTAATTCAGTGGCAAACTGCACCCAAACATCTCATTTGTATACGCTTTGTAAACTTTTCACTGTTTCATATTAGAAATCCAAGCACCAGACTGGATAATTAGAAGAAATACTAAGAAGAGAGGGGGCGACATCACTGGTGTAGTTGCTGTACCTGGATGTTTCGGTGCTTGCAGTATGTGTCTATAGCTGCTACAGCTAATGTTTCTTCCTCAGGCTGACTAACACTAAAATATTCTCTCAGGTTGTTTACTGCAAAGATACACTCTTACTTTCCCCTTTGTGGCTCCAGAGCACCAAGAGAAACTCAGAACTCAAACAGACAGCGCGCTTCTCAGTATTACACCGCTTTTATTAAGTATAAATCTGTACAACAGTTTGCCAGCCCAGCAGAGTGCAAGTAAAGTCCCGAAAACCTCATTAGAAGCCAACCAAGAAGTGACGCATAATGATAAAACACAGCAATTATGTTCAAATCAAATTACAAGTTGATAGAAGAAGATGTGGTAATGGCTGGTAAACCCCATCATGTCTGGTAAACGATGCTCGAAGGAACCCATTGGACATAGCAAAAGTGCCTCTCCCCATCATTAAGTTATTAGATTAGCCCCGGGGCAGCGAGTAAACAACCTCAGACATCTCGCAGCAGGCATACATGGTACCAGTCCTCACTCTTATTGGATTACTCCGGGAAAACTTCTCCAGAAGACAAAATGACTCCATGGAGAGCGTGAGGCAGGGGATGATTATTGGAAAGCCGATGATGGGAAGAGAACAGAGGAAAGGTCTGCTAAGGCCAGACGCCAGCAGCACTTTGAATCGAGCGGACGGCTAACGAGCAGGAGACAGCGATTGCATGCAGAGGGCAGCGAGATCTGATTTTGATTATTGGCTGCTGAATGGAAAGGCAGCTCGGGCCTGCCAGGTTCTGCATCATCCACCTCCTGCCACATCTCGTTTGGGTTATTGCCACGGCGAGTGTCCATTCAGCACTATCGGAGACAAATGAGGGCAAACTCTTCTCAAGGTCAACAACCCCCTCTCCCAGGGGCCACTGGGGGTCTGACATTCAAATTCCTTATACACTTAGAGTAATTAAAACCCGTCCAGAAGAAGCAGAGGAAGTCGATAGAATTTTTTTTGAGACTGCTAATGAGATGCTAATTTGTTGGCCCGCTAGGAATGAGGTGTGAGGAACTCAAGGACACAAAAGAAGATTTATTCACACTTTTGTTGAGTGAACTTTTTCAATTTTGCAGTCTGTGTGTGTGTGTGTGTGTGTGTGTGTGTGTGTGTGTGTGTGTGTGTGTGTGTGTGTGTGTGTGTGTACGTCCTCACGGATATTCTGCAACTTTGTCAAGCAGTGCACATTGCAAGTTGCCTGTTGTCTTTATATCTGATAAAAAATATATATGAGCATCCTTTCAACCTCCTTCCAAACTCCCACTAATTTACAGAGCTGGCCCCTGTGAGATCAGAGTAAAGTGGAGAAAGCTCCCCTGCCTCACAGCGACGAGTGAAGCCACATACAGATTGCCCTCATGCTGCCTGAAAGTAGTCCAAGTCAGACCTGTTTTCGAACACCCCACTGAGCCAGCCTTCTATGGACTCATTGAGTCATTCCAGGAGCACCAGGCTGGATGTCCCACTTTTTTCAGCAGATATCACACAGACTCTTTGATATCTGCACACACACACACACACACACACACACATTCACCCTGCTTAACTTGCCTCCCCACATATTTGACTATATAAGCAATCGGGCCAACCCTGTCCTCTCATGTTTATTAATTGGGTTTGCTCTTTGGACTTGAGTGTGACTCCCCTCTGGGTAAAGACAGAGCAGAGGAGCAGGGATCTGTGATGAAACCGAGCGCTCTTGTTCTCTCCACCAGTCAGGAGAAGCTTATTTTATGATGTGTCATTTTGCACAAGCACCGCACAACAAAACGTTCCCCAGATCTTGCTTGCCCTTGCCACACAGCCACGGGTGGCTTTTCAGCTCTTACACAATAATAACCTCAACAGATCATTTTTAAAATGTTAAATAAAAGCGTGTCTCATTAACAGAGGAGGATAATCTAATTTCTAATCTGCAGGCTCAGGCTGAGCAGCAGCACCACTCTGAAGGAAACATTGCCAGGGAAATAACACCAATTAGAGCTGCCAATCACCCAGAATGCCAGAAGATGGTTTTCAATGAGTTTCTGCTTCACCGGGCAGTTATACAGAGGATACAGACAGGGGAGATGGGTGAGGTAGAGAGGCTGATGTGAGATGTGCAGTAGGCTATAATCCCAGCACAAACATAAATATGTGCTTAAGTCAGCTGAGCCACAGCGTAATGACATTGTTTAGGACTTGTTCCAGCCTCGTGGAGTATAGGGTGAGTTTCCCTCCACACATACACACACCGACTTCCCACCTCACTTCTTTGCATCGTTCGTCTGTTTACATACTCGAGTGCTCAAACAATTAATTAAGTAATTAATCAAACTGCAGTAAATTCAATAATTTTCTTTTAGGTAAGCAAAACTAAAATGTCCCTTTCATATAATTGTAAATTGGATACCTTCTGCATTTTAAACTGATAGTTGGATAAAACAGTAAAACTAATTTTAAAGATTATTTTTTGGGGGGCTTTTCCCTTTATTTCAGAGTGACAGTGAATAGACGGAAAGGTGGGAGAGAGATGGGGGATGACACGCAGCAAAGTGCCGCAGTCCCGCGCTGCTGCAAAGGACTCAGCCTACGTGGGGCGCACGCTCTTACTGGGTGAGCTAGAGGTCGCCCCCCTGAAGGCAATTTATTTAATTCCAATTTGCTACAGCAAATACATTTTCTACAATATTTTTTATCAACATAATGAGGAAATGTTTAAAAGAAAGTATCAGCTAAGTTGCAAAATGTTGATACTGCCAGCCTGTTTCTCACAGAATTCCGTGAAATGATCACAAACTGTTAACAGCGCATTACGCGGTGGTGGGACGGAATGTGTGAAAATTCTGTGTGGCCACCACGGAAAACAATGCCAAAGTAAAGTCAATGAGAAGATGACGTAGCATTAAGAGCCCAGGAGTCACCCAGGAGACCGGGGATCGTGTTGGTTAAGGTTAGGGAAAGATGGTGGTCTTGGTCTCTGTACGCCCACCCACACTTCAACCACCATAAATTGCAGGCAGTAATAAATGTAGTACTTCCTTCTCTGGGCAAAATGTTGCCAGTAAACATAAGCCAGGCAGCAATAACATTTCTTTCAAAAACGTCATAGTGCCCAAACAAATAGGAAGTATGTAAATATGATTTCTAGGAGACTGGTATGCAATTTGAGGTTGCAAGCTTACAGTAAATTCTGACCTTTGTGATGGGTATTGTTCACTATTTTTGAACATTGTCCAAAGTGTAGGCTGGCTGCTTGTTAAACCACAATGTTTCAGTTTCTATTTCTACATGTTTTATTACTTATGTAATTATTAAACTACTGTAGTAAGTTTTGCATTATGTAGTAGGTAATGAGTGATTGATAACCTTTCTCAAGTAGCTTCCTGACACTGGTAGTACTCCCTGTGACTGATGCTGATGTGTAAAATCAGTGTAGTGCCCCTTTACGTGCTCTAATGTTACCTCCCCACTGTCCACTTTGCTCAGCGCTGACTAAAACTCTGCAATACATTCCACGTATCAAGTCATCTCTAGGCTGCTCAATGACATGCAGCATCACTTACTAATACATTGATGAGAGATATTGGACCATCATTTATTTTCTAAATTAAATTCTCAGCATGCACAAGATCATCCTCTCATTTAAAAGATTCGATTTCAAGATGCATCCTGCACAGGTTTACAGATTCTCATTTTGAACTAAATTGACATCAGGCCATTGAGTGTGGCAATCACAGCACACAGGGGAAGATGATGTTATGATCTCGCTTATGTGAATCAAAATGTAATCCAAGAGTCTGTCACATATCAGAGTGGATGCTGCAGTTTATCCATTATATTATTTCGCTGGTTTACTGTAAAGAGATCAGCTCAGGCTCATTAGATTGGCAAATGGTATATGAGACATTCTGCGCCAGGCATCATTAGAAAATTCCTAATGCCTTACCTATTTCCTGGTATTGATCTTGAAGAAGCCTTATGTTAAAGCAGCCTGTCATCTTGCTGCTTAAAAGTCAAAGATAGACAGAGCCATTACTTTTTCTATTGTTTGGAGAAGTTGACTTCAAAAGGGCAAAAACCTCTTGTGTAGTCTGAGGCTTGGGGAAGCAGAGCAGGGCAGGTGGAGCTGGAAGGAGAGGGGGGGTGCATGGATAGAGAGAGCACTCAGAGACAAAGATAGAGGAGTGGAGAGGGGAAGCCCTTTGATCTCTGGCAGAAGTGAGCACAGAAGAAAAGGAAGAGAGAGAGAGCAGCAAAGAAGATGGCAAACAAGACATGCACTCAATTCCCAACAGTGTAGCACGAATGTGAGAGGAAGAGACAGACGGAGGGAGAAAGAAGGAGAAAGAAAAGTCAAGTAGATTGAGCGAGACAGAGATGGAGAGAGAAGATTACAGGGTCAGAGAGAGAGAGAGAAGAAAAGAGTAGAAGAGAAGGAGGATGAAAATGAAGAAGAGAAAAACAGATAAGACCAGGATGTTATAAAGGATTTCAGTCCGGGGGCTGTTTGGGGAATTCTCTCAAGCCCTATGCTAAAGCAATTAGCATTGAACCCCTTCTAGGAAAGTGCAGCCAAACCACAGCAGCAGTCTCTAACATAGTTAGTGTGTAACAACCAAGTCAAGCAGACCCCACAGTCCCCATTAAACCTCAAGTTTTAATTGGCATGTCAGGATGGTGCTGCGTTCCAAAACCCATGAGTGTGGGCTCTCAAAAACTGTTGGCCCAGTGAGTCTGCACATCCCACTTCAAGTGGAAACCCAGAGACGGTAAACAGAGCTACTGCACTGGATTGAAAAGCCCTGTGTAGCATGATAACAAAAGCTAAACATTAAACATGAAAGGATATTTCAAAACAGCTGTTGCTCATATGGCTGCACTGTGGAAGAAAAGTTGTGTACCCCTTTGTTGTCCAGGAGTTTACTTGAAACCAGTTCAAGTTGACAACCATCACTTAAAAATAAAGTTTTTGTTTAAAGTGAGTCAATGTAACGTTATCTTTGCTGTGTAGAAATTACAAAAGAATGGCAAATTGAGCAAAGGTGCGTTCTGTTACACAAAAGGGTTGGAAAGACTTTTTTTAAATCATGGCTACATGCTTTTAAAGCGCCCATATTATGCTCATTTTCAGGTTCATAATTATATTTAGAGGTTGTACCAGAATATGGTTTAATTTTTTAAAAACACCATATTTTTGTTGTACTGCACATTGCTGCAGCTCCTCTTTTCACCCTGTGTTCAGGTCTCTGTTTTAGCTACAGAGTGAGACCTCTCACTGCTGTAACGTCTTTGTTGGCAGTCACACATGCGCAGTAGCTAGGTAAGATCACATCATCTAGCTAGCTGTTTAAACAACTTCAGTAGTACAAGGAAGGATTAGCCGGGAGACTTCTTCTAAACGAGGGCACACTTCCAACTTTACGTGGAATACCTGCAGAACAGGGACATTGAAGTAGTTCTTTTGTAGATTATGGTGAACTAGTGTGTGTTGTAGCAGTGTTTTGCCATTGAGAACGAGCTAGCATGCTAGCGCTAGCATGCTACTGTTAGCCCCTTCGTTTCGGCTAGTGACATAGAAAGCCGTGCAGATTTTGACCAGCTCACCCTGAGACTGAAGGCAGGACACATTCAGAAACCGTATCTCACTCTAAACAGCATGGATGTTTTTTTCCAAGTTTGTATGTGTGTGGAAGCACCAGAGACACAAAATAACACCCCAAATCCCAGAAAAGTGATTTTTTTCATAATATGGGCACTTTAATCATGTAGCCATGATAACAATAATAGCTTTTTTTTTTTTTTACTTTTGTACTTTAACGAGGTTTATTTTTTGGGAATCCATTCTCTTTCTAGTGGACAATAGTCTACCAGTGCATAAGGAGCTCCTGCCAGGGCTAGCCAAACATCTATTTGTGTCCATAGCCCTTGTTACATTGTCACTTTGGGGTTGTAAACAGTCAAATATGTGTATTAAAGGAATAGTTTGACATGGGATATACATTTATCCACTTTCTTGCAGAGAGTTACATGAGACAATTGATACCAGTTCAATGGGTAGTGGTTGCCTAAAGGTTAAAGAAGAGAGCTTGTGACCGGGAGGTCGTTGGTTCAATCCCCAGACCGACAGGATAAAATCTGGGTGGGGAAAGTAAAGAGCAGCGCTTGCCCCTCCCTCATTACCACCACTGAGGTGCCCTTGAGCAAGGCCCTTAACCTCCAACTGCTCCAGTGGAGCTGCTCAGTGGCCAGCAGATCAGACTGTGGTGGTACTGGGCAGCTTCCAGGTATGAATGTGGAACTGTGTTAATGTGACAAGTCATCGTTGCAAATGAAAAGTTGTTCTCAATCGACTTACCTGGATAAATAAAGGTTAAATAAAAAAAATAAAAATAAATGTCTGTGCAGTAAATATGAAGCCACCAAAACACTAAGATGTATTATTTTTGTTTGTGAACATGAAGTCAACTGTCTGTCATGAAAAAGAAACACAATAACTGTGCTTTAATTTCCCTTCTTAAATGCATACTTTTCTTTTTCCAAGTCCAAGTCTGTGGACCACACTAAAGGTTTCTGTTTTACAATGATCAGTATTTAATATTTTATTAGCCTATAACTAACCAAATCTAATCTCGGGTTCAGTCTAATTTTTGGGACAAACAGGACAGGATTCGGGACAACTGCTCATAATTCGAGACTGTCTTAAATATTTCGGGACATCTGGTCATCCCAGTCCAAAGGTTAAAAATATTCCTTACCAGCACCTCTAAAGACTCTAAAGATGGCTTTAGAGGGGTTAACTGGCTGTTGGCTGTAGCTTCATATTTACCTTACAGACTTTAAAGTGGTATCAATCTCCTCATCTCACTCTAACAACAACGGTAATAAGTAGGCTATATAGTTCCTAGCGTCGAACTATTCCTTAAATAGAATTATTTGACCTTATTTAAGGTCTTTGTTGCTGCTTGATTGGAGGTTTTCTCAAACGACTTTGAGAAACTTTGGTTTAACCAAGAATAAGGAAAAGAGGGAAAAAAGAGAGGAAGTAGCTCAGAGCAGTCTCAGTTCTTGAAAGCAACAACTCAGCAAGGAAATGCTGATTTCATGCTGCTGTCACGCAGCTCCTGCTGATCTGCTTCCAGCATTGTTAGACCAGGTGTCATTTAAGTGTTCAGTCATTCACTTTCAGCAGTCACCTGCCTCCTGTACCTTCGTCCTCGTGTTTTCAGCTGACAGCAGTTGAACCTCGGTGTCTCCAAGTTTGACGGTGTGTACGTCGTTTTGCACTGAGCTGTTATTCTGCATACATCTGTTAGCTAAAACCACTCATACACACTCAGTTTCCTCTGACCTCTCTCATCTGTGAGTGCTACCCAGGACCACTGCTGACTGGCGTTTTCCACTCTGTGAATAACTGTCATCACTGACTGCAGTGCGCCAAAATCTCAGGAGGCTGTCACTTTCTGGAACAACATGTCTGGCCCCGACAACCACACTACATCGAAAGTCACTTTAACCACACGTCTCTGCCATTCTAACATTTAGTTGAACAGCAGCTGAGCGTCTCATCCCTGTCTGCGTGCATTATGCTTCTAATTTATTTTTCTGTGACTCACCGTCTGAAGGAGTGAGCTGCTGATGTGAACAGGGATGTGGTGCCAAGAAAGTGGATACTGACTGTAAAAAAACAATCATCTGTTTGAAACAAACTGCGCTCACTGCTTACCTTGGAATATGGCAGCGTTGTGGATGATAAGACGTTTGAGTTGAGCACTGACGACTTGCAGACCAGACTCCATGTTGCTGCGTGCGGCCACCTGATAGCGCTCCTCCATTTTCTTGGAACAGCAGGTCGGGCCTTTGGTTTGGCAAACCTGCAGATCCGCACCTGGCAGGAAATCAGCAGAGACAGGACAGGAGTCTGGATGAGCAGGGAGAAGGAGCTGCAAAGCCACTTTTGTTTAATTGTAAAAAACCAAAGCCGCTTCCTTCACACAAAAAGATTCAGCTGCATTCTCTGCATGCTAAACACAGGAAACTCTAAAAGCAGCAGATTCTGCAGCCTTAATGAGAGTGTGATCATTATGTAGAGGCTGTGTTATTTAGCGGGGCTGAAGTCAAAAATAAATTCCTGCTGAAAAAAGGAGTAATTTTTATGCACATTCAAGTAATACACCATAGCTGTGATGTTCTCCTCAAAGATCAATTCGGTCAACAGAAAGTTACCCACCACTCCAGGCTACACTTTGCACAAAGATGAGAGCAGTTCAGTGTGTTTCAGCATGCTTTTACTATGTATATGATATTAAAAAAAAAAAAGCCACAAGGAAGATTGAAGGCGATGAAACAACATGACTGACAATACAGGCTGTTTACACAGATGATAAATAATTGGTTTCCCAGAGCTCTTTTCAAAGGTGCAGATGTAAGCCAGTGAAGGCAAAACTAAGGTGACAAGGATGTTTAATTGCTCCGATGTAGCCGTACACAACCAAATCAAAGAACAAACACCCTGAAGAAATGATTTCAGTATGAAAGAATCCCAGTGAGGTGTGAGATAAGGACTACGCAGTTAGAATTGAGTCTGATCAAGGATAGCCAAGGCGCCTCAGCTGCTGCAAAAGTGATGGTGTATGTGCAGTTTAGCGTGACGATGAACTCGAGGACATCTTTTACAAACAACCATTCTTTCTTGTTTTATTACGAGAACATGCTTCTACAGTGCTATCAAAATGTCATAGCAAGGCTGTCAGAAGTACAAAATCTCTTCTAAAAGTTTTAAAAAAAGAGATTCAACAGTAGTTCAAACTGATGTGGCTTTTAAAAGGTCCCATATTATGCTCATTTATTAGGTTAATACCTCTCATTTGGGTTTTCTACTAGAACATGTTTACATGCTTTAATGTTCAAAAAAATTATTTTTTTCCTAATACCTGTATTCACCCTCTGTCAAAACACTTTCCATTTTAACGCCCATCTCTTTAAGGCCCCCTTCCGAAAAAGCCCAGCCTGCTCTGATTGGTCAGCGCCCACGGGTTCCGGGTGCATCTGCGCCCTCGGAATCTCTGCACTGTCATTGCAGCCGTGGAATGACTGTAACGGCACTGTAGTGGCACTTTTATATATATATATATATAGTACAGATGTGACATGACAGCTCGTTTAAAGGCAAAGTTTCTTAAAACGGGCTGTGAGCATTTCTCTGTGAATTGAGGGTTTTGATACTTTCACAGTATTTTTACACCATCTCAACCTGCTTTATAATAAAAAAAAGGCATAGAAAGCTCATTTTTTACAATATGGGACCTTTTTTAACATAGTTTTTATGTTATTATTCACAAATGATAGAAATATCAAAAGCCATTTTTTATAGTCCTCCATCCACACCTTATACATGTGTATAATAATTGGATTACATCTCATAGTCTTTGAAGTGGTGGTATGAAAGGAAATGATGACAGTGGAAGGTTATAAAGATGAAAACTTTCAATTTGTTTCCACACCGGTATGTGGAGAGGGTTAGTCTTCTGGCCTGTGCAGCCCAGTAGAAGTACACTTTGTGGTATTTAGACCTCCTTCCTCTATTGGTCTTTGTAAGACTCATAATTTGATTCTGGATGGCTTCCTGTTCCATAAAAACAGTCTTAAGCAAGTGTTAAGTTGTTTAAAAAAATGAATTTGGGACTAAAATGGGTAACATTTGGAATAACTATAAATACTTTGGCAGTATGTTTATTTGAATACAAATTATTCGTCAAAGCAGGTTCAGAGGCAAGACTTTACAATGTGGGACCTTTAATGACGCCTTTACAAAAAAGGGAACTACTCAAATTGATGTTGCAGTTTTCACAATTCTGTGTCAAAACACCTCTATTGAAGAAAAAAAAGGTCCAGTGGAATATGCACTTTTTATACACAAGCTATACATTTTCAGCTTATTCCCAAATCACTCCTCTAAATTGATGCACACATAGACATCACACCGACATAAATAGGACACAACCATCTGATGTTTAAATACAAAGGAGCTCCTTGGTGCTTCCTCTCTCTCTCTCTCTCTCTCTCTCTCTCTCTCTCTCTCTCTCTGTCCCATGTGGCAGTTGAAAGCTTCAGTGGAGGCTGCAGTCGTAACGTGCCAAGCGTCTTGTCTTGGAGTTGTCTGCAGGATCTGCTGCCTGAGAGGCGTCAGTGATAAGGGCCTGATTGATGGCGTGGTAAACAAATGTCAGGGGAGTATGCCAGCTTCAGCTGCCGCTGGTCGGGATGCGGAGGATAAAGAGACGGAAGCGGCGAGATTAATTTGGGGGGAGGGCTCGGATTGTGAATGTGTATGGATATCAGAAAAGTCTCGATAACAAGCGTGTCAAAAGACACGGGAAAGGCTTTTGTGCTGACGGGGGGTTTATCTTAATATGAAAAGTGAATCTCTCCATTGGTTTGAGGATTTGTCTCTTTGAGATCTTCAAACAATAGATCCTCAGAAACAAAGCTGCATGGAGGGAAGTTAAACGTGCAGGAGATGCAACAGAGTGACAGTCTGGATAATGAATAAGTACTAGGGGATTTGAACCAAGAACAGCTTAGGCTAACTCCACGCTCACTCGCTGACGCCCATCAGAGTTTGAGGTGTGGAGTCTAATGAGTGAAACAGGCAATAAACCTGTCACACAGCACCTTTTGTATGCATACTGACAGGCTTAATATCTTAAATCAATACGGACAAAGCACTCCTGGCAGATAAGATCAAGCTAATTTCAGGCTGCAGGGGCAAAATTATTAAGCTGTCAATAGCACCATGAGGTGAGGTGAGCGCGGCTGGTGCAGGAAAAAGACGGGGATTTTGCAATTATCTCCGGCAAAACAGACACTTTCATCTGCACGTTTGTCGTTTTGCAGATGATAAATGCCTTTCATTACAGAAGTTCCACTGCGGTGAGGAATAAGTGAAGGATTCGACAGGAAGTCTCACAAATAATAAAATCACAGCGTCTAAATAAAGCCTTCTTTTTGACTGACAGATCACTTGGGAGTAAGCTTCCTGCTTTTTCTCTTTGCTTTAAGACTCAGCTCTCTTCCTCCTCCCTGCCTCCTTTTTATATTCCTTGTCATCCCCGCACAGTTTTGTTCTGAGCTTGTTTCACTTCACCTACCTTGAGCTTAATAGCTACCGGGCACCGAAGAGCACTTTTCTATCAGTCTGTTAGTGGTTAATTAGTCAATTTTTGTGTCCTGATGGCCACTGCTTTCAAACTAAACCAAGAGAGACAAGGTGCAAGGCCAGGAGCAATTTAGATGTAAATTTCCCCAACATACAATCTCAGTCCAAGGTGACGCCTTTAAATTATGACCCACTTTCAATCAATACTCTAAAACGGTGAGCCAGACAATTCAACATGCAGAACAGCTGTGGCTTTCATAAGTGTCAAGGTCTTGAAATGGCTTTTTTAAAACGCATTGATCGCCCTTCGGTTTGTCACAGCCCGTAACTGACTATCCTTTGCTGATGGATCTCTCATGAAATGAAGTTTCTGTTGAAATGCCAAGGGTGAAAACTCCAGCAGGGGCTGAAACAGTCCTGTGCACACACAGAGAAGAGTCTTTAACAAGCTTGGGGACTCCAAGTCAAGGGAACGCAAGGGAATGGGGGCAGCCACAAATACACTGTGTTCCTCTTAGTTTCCCAGCACCAATTACTAAGCTATCACTATGCAAGTTTAATGATGGAGACCATGGGGGAAAAACAAGTTGTATTAAGATATAGAATATGTTAAAAGCTGTTCATTATGAGCATAAATTATACATCAACTACTAGTGTTGAGTCGAAGCACGTGGGACTCCTCGGCTTCCTCTCCAGGGCAAAATAAGCCATGCAGTGTCACTTTGTAAAGACAATAAATGAAATGAACATTTAAGCCTACAACCAACCTAAGGAATGAAAAATATCATTAGCTACTGGGGATTACAATTGTTTAAAGTATTTTCAGTTCTTTGCCGACACTGCTCTACTTTAAATCGTTTGATGATACAATAATGTGAAAGCTGGTAGCATGACTGTGAAAGAGCCCGATCTCTGTTTTTTTTTCCAGTGAAACACAAAACAATGAGGCAGCAAACACAAGTGCCCTTCATTGAAGAGGGATGTTTCGGAGAAGAAAAACGGATTAAACAAAACACAAATCTGTGCAAAAACCCATCTCGCTTCAGGTCAAACTGATTATTCACACTTATTAGTCGTGTCGGTGTCTTTTAAACAGCAAGAGTGTTCGTTTTTGTTGTTCACTTTTTGACCTGACCAAGCAGCTAATTACTGGAGTCCACATCTCCTGGACCTTGGCATCCTGCTCAGCAATATCAAACGACATCAAACTATAATTATATGAAAAAATATGAAAAATACCCACTCCCCACAAATAACCGTTCAGGGGGCTCAAATAATGAATATATCCTTCTTACCTGTAACTACATTTTTATACATACTAACGATCTCACACACCCCTACAGTGGACAGTACCATCTAAACCTTGTAGCGCTCATCTCTTTTCTTTCTCTCTCTCTCTCTCCGGGAAATAAAGCTGCCTTCAAGTGCGTTCGGAAATGTTGAGATCTACACACAGAAAACAGGAACTCTGTCTACTTGTGCTGCACAAATTGTTGCATTAAAATTCCCTTCAGAATGCAGGAAATTAAGTGTTTGACACTCAAAGTTGTGTGTGTGTGTGTGTGTGTTCTTTTTTAACTATATTTGTGGGGTCCAAAAACCAGGAATACAGTATACTTGTGGGGTCCGGACAGCTTTGTGGGGCCAAAATGCTGGACCCCACAAGTTTAAAGGGCTGTTTGAGGGTTAAGACTTGGTTTTAGGATTACGGTTAGAATTAGGTTATGGTTAGGGTGAGGGTAAGGGTTAAGGTTAGGCATTTAGTTGTGATGGTTAAGGTTAGGGTAAGGGGCTAGGGAATGCATTATGTCAATGACGGGTCCCCACAAAGATAGTGAAACGCACTGTGTGTGTGTGTGTGTGTGTGTGTGTGTGTGTGTGTGTGTGTGTGTGTGTGTGTGTGTGTGCGTGCGCGTGTGTGTGCGTGTGTGTGTGTGTGTGTGTGTGTGTGTGTGTGTGTGTGTGTGTGTGTGTGTGTGTGTGTGTGTGTGCGTGTGTGTGTGTGTGTCCCAAATTCTGAAACAAAACCTACGGAGAAAAACTCTTCCTTTGCAGGACCACTGTTCCAGGTTTTTATGTTGAAATAAGTGGCAGCTGTCAGCGCTGCCTCCAGCAAACTGGTACTAGTCATCCATTTAGTGAGAATCTGATCTGCTCCTCTCATCAATCCGGTCAGCAGGTTGCTGTCAGAGATCCACCACATCCTCCGCTCCAACCACCGCTGACACTGATAGAGCTGCTTTCACACTCATGTCCTGGGGTAAGTGCTCCTGCGCCTCTTGCACATATACGACTACGTGGTGGCGTGCACTGACACCCAGCCTCCATTTCACCTCCAGACACTACAGCCACCCACAGCAACAGTAACAACAAATACATGAGTGCTACTCTCACAGCACAGTTAGGTTGTTTTTTTTTCTTCATATCTTCACTGCTGTTTCTCTTGACCTGCTTCTTTTGAGTCATGTTGGCAAAAAGAAAAACATCAATTTTGGTATTTTGGTGTTATGCCCTTTGGCACCACATGCAGCATTATTAGAATTCTGTTTTTGCCTTCCTGCGGACATCTCTCTGAATCAGCCACCTCCTACACACCATACACCATATCAATACAGGTTACTTCACGGCTCCCCATCGCACACTCACACACACACACACACACACACACACACACACACACGCACACACACGCACATGCACACACGCACATGCACACACGCACGCACACACACACACACACACACACACAGGGCATCAAGTGATACTTCCCTGATCAAATCACAGCAAGCCGTCCTCAACATTTAAGTTCATAAATCTTTCATTAGCTGTATGCCTCAATAAAGAACTTGTGTTACATTAGGCCGCACAGAAATCCTAACACCCCCCCCCCCCTGTTTTGCATTCACTCACGAAATTTTTAGCAAGCACAAAGTTCAGAACAATTACAGCAGATGTAATTGTGGCTGAAAACCTTTAACTTATTCTGTATGAATAAATGACAAGGATGTATTATGGATGACCAAAAATAGGACCACAAATGTGCTAAATATATGAGAAGGGGCTGCATATTTCATGCTTTTATAAAATGTAAAACAAAAGCTCATTAAGACAAAAATGGAAGAGCTGGAATTTATGGAAATTCAACCGCAAGTACAAGCCTGGCGCCATAACTCTGTCTCGTTTCAGGATATTACTTTTTAAATTTTCATGCATTGCTTAAATATTGTCTAGAATGACGAAAGACATTTCAATGTCATCACTGGATATAAAGGATAGTATGAAATATTGGAAACATGCCTGGAAAGTTTAATATGTGTCACATAAAAAAAAAAGAAAAAGAAAAGGAAGAATGCATAGAATATAATTTATTTGAGAACAGAACGTGACTTTGGACATTTTTGAGAATAATGAAACATTTTGCTGAAGCTACATGTATGTGGAGATGTGGATCTACACAGAGACATCGTCCACAACAACTGAATATATCAGTGTGTGTAAGAACGAGTGGAAGCCGTGAATGTGATCATTGTTGATGATGTAATGTTTGGTAACGCAACTATTTCTGCACACACACTGAAAAACAATAAATCAATATTACATTAGTCCAGTAGTCAGTTGATATGTTTAAAAAAACAACGTCTAAACACTATAGAATTATTTTACAATTGAATCTGTTGCAGCCCATGTCTCACTCACTTGCAGTACTTTGATTTGAAATCACATCCCGTCATATTTTTTACTACAGTAGCTCCCGCAGTGGAGTCCTGAGATCGCTCTGGGACTGTGAGGGGTTTAGGAGGTCTGTACAGAATATCAGGAATTGCTGATTATCTGCATTATGTCATACCTAGTGCTAACAGTTAGCACATGTTGGGAATGTAAGAGAGAGGCCTTTTATCTCCCTGAGTGTCCCTGATGCGTTATTATGGAACCCACGCAACTTCTAGGAAAGGCCCGCCCTTCAATAGCATTCACACTCTACTATTGGCCAGGTGCAGTGGTGTAGTCTTATGTATTGTAGCAGGTATACTGCACCACATATATATATATATATATATATATATATATATATATATATATCTCTCAAAGTGTGGGGTCTGGGTGTCCTCCCCCAGGGTTATTTTGAGTGTCAAAGACTTCCTTTCCTGCATTCTGATACACTTTTATGCAGCAATTTATGGTGGGAATACCTTTTATTTATCCTATGAGAAGGAAAACACAGATGATATTCAAAATATATCAAAAATATAATGGCATATAAAGCAGTAAGAGGGCTTTCACATCAGGGACCTGAGCCTGGATCACAAAAGTTGACCCCAAAGCAACGAGGACAAAATAAAATAGGCTACTTATATTTGTCTTAAATGTGCATTGAAGGGAGGATACTGTTAGTGTAGGCAGAGCATTTGGGCCCGGTCGCTACGCACACACTACACACTGTCCTCAGTGAGGAGCGGGTCAGTGAAAGATGAGAAAGGTCTCTCTGCATGTTCTGCAGTGTTAGTTTAGTTTGCTGTCACATTACTCGACCCCGTATTTGTGATTCAAATATCTGAAGTGAAAGTTCTGTCACAAAACTGTGTTGTTGCGTATCATTGTATATTTTTAAGTAGGTATATGGAAACCCTGGAGATTTCTTAGTGGGTATACTGCGTATACCTGCGTATCACGTCGACTACACCACTGGCCAGGCGTCCATGCTTACGCAAGGTAACGTAACTGATTTGTTCAGGTCCTATCCCCTGACCAATCGGCTATCCTAACCTTAACCACTCGAGGTTAATGCCTAACCCCAACCAATCGCGCTGCTTCGTAGGGCGGGACTTTCCTAGAAGTTACGTGGGTTCCATAATAAAGCGTCCCTGATACTACGCTGGTGCCGTTATGTCATTCTACATCGATCATACTGTCTCTAGCTACAGAACTCTGTCACATGTGGCTCAATGAGGCAAATGTTGAAACCTAATGTAAGATTTTTTTGGTACATGTGTTTTGTTGACATTGGCTTTTACGTCCTCTTTGTTGCACGGCTGTATGGGTAATAACATTACCAATAGTTGCAAAATCAACTATTTTTACCTGGAAAATATTGTTTCCTTTTCTTCTGAGATTATCAAAATCCAGTAGGCCTATGTAGAAATGTACTGAAGCAGTAACTCCTCTTTCTCACAAACTCATTTAATGAGAAGATGTAGGCAAAATACAGACATTTTTATAAAACATTTCTATTACACCAAATAAGGGAATATTTCATGTTTTATTTTATATGGACTATGCATGAACAAATATATTACTTTTGTTGCCAAAAATGCATGTTGCCTCCCTGTTAGACTTATTATGAATACATACTGTTATAAAACTCCCAAAACAGAAACACAAATGGAGTTATATGGGAGGGTAGTGCTGAACACCAATCCCTGATATAGAGAAATATGAGAAGTTATTGTATTTAATTAGGCGGGGCAATAAAGCATAATTTTCTTTAACACACTGAACATGTCGTCATTTTACAATCATGTTCATAAGCCATTCATAAAAGTAGGAAACATCATACGATATTAAGATAAGGTAAGATTACATATGTTTTCTTTTTAGCTGTAACCAGGACCTGAAACAGAACATTAGAGGGCCAAAATGTTTTTGAATCTGTGTTCTATATTAATCTGGAAATCTACATGTATGAATTAGGTGCTTTATCATCAGTCACTTGATAAAGCACTGTACTACCAGCTCACTTAATAAAACTAGCAATTAATCTGCAACAGCGTAGCCATGGGCATCATGGGAACGTGTAAACCAAACTACCTCTTAACTGGCCAAGATGAATTGTTCTTTGGCAGACTGGTGGATTGATTTCCAGTGTAAGTAATGGTTTTGAGCTGCCTGGTGTGCAGGGTGTCCAGCTCAGACTGATGCCCCAGCGAAGGGAGGGGGGTAAATATTTCTCTTGGCCTGCTACGATGTTTCTGGCAGATAAAATGCTAGATGACCTAGGTGGAGGGTGTGTGATTAAAGATTTATGCACAGAGAGATAGGGCTCAGTGGTTGGAGCTGCTTGCACCCACAGATAAGAGATTAATACATGGGGAGGATGACAAAATATGCTTCAAAGTGCGTCACACATCTTTCCCTGCTGTTTGCTTTGAATCATTTTGTGATTCATTACACTCTTCCATGTTCACGGAACATTTAGCGTTATTTGGTAAACCCGTTTGAATGCAGTGGGAGTATAGTGTGTGAGGATTGCATGCTGAGAATTGAGAGAAAACGTTAACCTGGAGCACTTCCTCCGTGCTGACATGACACTATAACGCCCCATTAACATTTGCAGCTGGCTGTGATTCAGCCACATGAGAGGGATTGCCATTTACATACTGAATCAGAATGCATGCAACAGGCTCCAGCAGTGCACAAACATGCTGTGTTCTGCAAAATAGGATGGGGAGGGATTTCAGTTGTTCCTCTATCCAGCTAAACACCTGCATTATTTCACCACTTGGTCAGTGTTTTTTCTTCCCTCATGTTTCAAAAGTCAAGTCACTTTTCTCAAGACACGTTCCTTCCTCCTCCGAGGAAGAGCCACTTACATTTGAGCTCCAAGGAACAACAATTACCCCTCTGAGTAATTGCATTTTTTACAGATTTGTTTTCAGTATGGCCACAATTCCTATCACACCACTAATCTTTTCTGTGACAATGTGGCTGAGGAAAAGCTGCCAAGAGACCAGCCTGAACATGACTAATAGTCAACTTCATCATCTATTGAACAAAATACCCCTCAAACTCAGCAGAGGACTCAAACCCACATAACAAATATTTGCACAAAAAAGATGCTAATATCTGCTTCCAGTTTTCAAAACCACTGACCAGATCAAACTTGGGTTACTTGGCTCCATGTTTGGATCAATACTGGAGCCAATCGATTCTCTAAGCCTGTTATTTAACAGTTAACCGGTGGCTTATATAATTCAACCTGCATTTTTAACAAGATGCAAAGTGGCCAATAGATTTTTTTTCAGAGCAGGCTGGTTAATGTTGAGCCAGAGAGATGGAGAGTGTGTGTGGGTTGGCTCTCACTGCTGATACTAGACACGTCAGCAGCCTTGGAGTGGGGAGTAAAGAACTGAAACTGAACAGTGGAATTGAATTTTTAGTTTTAGCCTACAGACAATTTAAGGATGCAGTTACCACACATGCTGTGCGTAAAACCTATGGAGCTACATTAACAAGCTTGAAGTTGATGACAGTTACCTGACACCGGGGTTTCAGGGACCCACTTGGAGCCCGGATGCAGAGAGTGAAAGACTGTGCGCACCTCCTGGCAGGATGGCATCTGTCCGCCGGGCAGGTAGAACAGCTGGAGGAAGGCGCACAGAAAGAGCGCACTGTGGACGGATGGAGCAAGCATGACAGGCGAGCAGCTCTTAACCAAACCGGACTAGACCAGAGCAACAGACAGCGGAGATAAACTTCAACACATTCAAAGTTACAGAAGCATCCAGTGTTTGCGCAGATGAGGTGAAGCTGCAGCTCCCGGCTCGGCTCGGCTCAGCATCCTCCGGCTTGACTCCCCCTCAGCAACGATCCGTGCGCCTGGAAAGCTGCTCGCTGGAGCCACTTGGCGAAGCTCTTCCGATGCTGAGAACTTATGACTCCCTCTTCACTTGCGGCTCTGACTCTCAGCTCGCTGCACAGATCAACGAGCCTCGGATGCATGTGCGCGCCCCCACCCCGACAGAAAAAAAACGCGCGCACAAGCGTGAACCTGCGCGTAAAGAGATCTCCCCTCTCGTGTAATAGCAGTGATGTGCGCTGATACATTGGCTCTGTGTGGCTGCTGGAAGGGAAATAGAATGAGGGGAGTAATGCGGTGCACGAGCTGTTGTGCTGGATAAATGGGAGTGTGTGTAATAGGATGCAATTAGGGCACAGTACCTGAGGAGCGTAATGTTACCAGAACATGCACATGTATTACAATGAAATTGACACATAAGCGTCGGATATGATCTGAAAATGTTTTTATTATTCAACCACAAGGAGAACGTGTACAGAAAACAAGTGGCAGTCTCAGAAATGTGTACAAACCAAGCACAAGTGAACATTAACAGCCTCTTATCTTTGATAATTAGCCTATATAAATCTAACTCAATGACATTTCACTTTACATTGATTATTCCTTCATCTTCTCATCTTGAGTGGACAGTTATTTGGAAGCCAAATAACTCAGCTCCAAAGAGCCAATAAAGTTGAAATGGTGCCACCTAGTGTTCAGTCTGTATGTGATACACCAGAGAGGCCAACGTGCAACTCATCCTCTCTGCAGATTGAACAAAGTTCATTAAGCCGGAGAAAAAAAACACATCTATCCGACCAACTTCTATATGTTTCTACACAAATAAGTGCAATCTAATACATGCAGCTGTTCACAACATCTGGCGGATTGCAGATGGATACTGTGCAATTTCTTTTATTTTGTCTAGTATTGAAATTGTGAAGTCATCCACCTGAAAACAACGAGACAAGCAGCTATGTCAAAGAACCTTAACGTTAAAATGCCTGTAGAGTCTAACAGCTAACATGACTGCAACGAGAGGGGCGTGGGGGGGGAGGGAGGAGGGGGGGGGGGGGGCTGTATAACAGCTGCTCTCTTGTGCCTGTGGTGAATACAATATTTAGTCTTTCAAGTGTTCATCAAAGCTTGGAACAACGGAGAACAAAAAAAACGTATCTCTTCCTTTGGCTGTGCGTCTGAGGAACAGAGAGCTTTGCATGGATTTGCACAGCAGAGACTGGCAGAAGCTGAGAGCAAACCAACAAAACTCGCTGTAAACCCACATGAGTTCCGCCTTCAAGTGTTAACAGGCTGATGTATGAAGGAAGGTAACCCGCAATACCTGAAGTGCACAAACTGCAGTAGATCAGTGTGTACTATCTGCACTGTGGGCACTTTGGAACTGCAAAGTCAACATGTTGAGGGAATGACCTGTGCACAAACACACCGATAAATAGGATATTTCAGCTGTTCTTTAAGAAATCTTTTGCTTAATTTCAAGATTATTTTTGGGGCATTTTAGGCCTTTATTTGTACAGGACAGCTGAAGACATGAAAGGGGAGCGAGAGGGGGAATAACATGCAGCAAAGAAGTAAAGGAGAAGAGTAAACCTCTATATATGGGCACCTGCTCTACCAGGTGAGCAACCCAGGCGCCCTATTTTCAAATTTTTAAGATGAATCTGCACTGTGCTACTTCTGTCTGTCCATGATCAGTTTCCATGGCTTAAAACTGCACACAAAAAAGGAGTCAACATGTACAGCATAAGAGTTAGAAAGTCACTAAAGTTGTCTGAGGGAATGACCCGTGCACAAACACACTGAAAAATGGCATATTTCTGCTGTTCTTTAAGCAATTTATTGCTTTACTTTCTCATTTTTAAGATGAATCTGCACTGTGCTACTTCTGTCTGTCCATTATCAGTTTCTATGGGGTTAAAACACAAAAAAAGAGGCTACAACATATTGGTTCCTCGCTGATAGGAACAACATACAAACCTGAAACATATAGCTGTTCTAAAAGTAAAGACATGAGGCATTTCATCCCAGAGATAACGTAGTTTTCAGGACAAATGTAGTGGAAAATATTTCAGATCCTGAAAAAGAACAAGCCCTCCAGCCAGAAGGAGCAACCAGGGCAGTAGATACTGAACTACATCACTAACTACACTAGATGCACCTTAGCTGGAGGACCATAAGAGGCAGGGGGAGTCAGAGGGGGGACTGATGTACTGGATTACTTCCAACTGCTCCCGAAACACGCTTTCTAGTCTGGACCATCTGAAACAATACAAAATCAACTGACAGTGACAAGATACATTTAAACCGTTCCTATAACTTAAATAAATGCTTTGCGGGCTGCAGCCATATGAATGGGTTTGCCTATTATGCAGTGTGGTGTAACTCATTAAAACTTTTACAAGCAGTGACGTACTAAAAACCTATAACTAAACTTCTACTTGCACATCTTCAAGCATGACAAACCTTGAACAGTTCTTTTGAAAAGCAGAATTATTTTATAATTAAAAGTTGGTGATTGTTTGCCCTGCAGTGATCGGAGACAGGAGGTGGATATTTGACCCATCTCATTTCAAACAAAGACATAAAAAAAAATTATTTGAAATAAAATGACAAATAGTCTACCTTCTAATTTGACTTTTAAAGGGCACACATACTGTATAGGGTATAGTCTAATTTAGTTGTTTCATTTGTTTAATGATCTTAATCTGAAAAAATAACAACTACACTCTAAATGTTAAATATAGTGAAGAACACCTAATATATTCCCTCTAAAATGTAGAGAAGTAGAGTAACATAAACGGGAAATAGTCAGTTTAAGTACCTGAGACCTTAAGTACTTTGAGTAAATACTTAGTTTAGGCTTCCACTATTGAAAGCTTACATCAGTTTAATAAGATCTTGAAACATTGTTGGAAAATATACTGCTTTTCACTTCATATTTCATGTCTGTAGTCGGAAAGAAATCACATGTTCACTGGCTGTTTGGGATAAAAACACTGACTTCCAATGCAAAGCATGCACACACGTGGGGGGGGGGGGGGGTAAACTTTAGGGACTCCATCTTGAAAAACAGGAGCACAAAACGTCACATTATCCAAAACACATTTTTTATGAGCTATTATCTTAAACGGGAGACTGGAGGTTATAGAACTGATCTATAATGAGTTAATTCCGTGCTCAGTCACATGGTAGCCTAGTTTTATTGTGTGTATGAGATGGTGTGTGTGGATGTTGGCGGTGTGTGTGCGCGTCTGTGGGTGCCTGGGGATGCATTTATGTGATGGGGGGTGGGGGGGTCAATTGCTTTTAACTGTAAAGAACTTTGTGCTACATTTTACATGTATGAAAAGTGCTCTATAAATAAAGTTTGATTGATTGATTAAAAGTGGTCGGAGCGCTATATGTGTACAGCTTTAATAAAGTGGCGCCAACAGCACCTCGTGATGCGATGAGGGAGTCATCTCCCGTCAATTAATAAAAAAATGATCTGAACCAACATAAACAGCAGCTGGAAAGCAGTGGGTGGATGGATATGGAACTCTTTGCGGATTATTAAAATAGGGCCTGGATGAGCCCAATGTGCCGGTGCCCCAATCAAATCAACTTTTAGTAAACAAACCCAAGTTACTATGACGCCTGAAGAACAAAATACATTTGTTTCAGCATTCGATTGACTGTTGAATGAATTATTTAAAAACTGCATTATAGGCCTACCTTAAGATCAGTGCACAAAACGTAACACGCTCTATTTTTTCTTTAACTGATCAGCAGTCCGGTAAGGAGAAATAAGATCAACATTTCCCAGATTCAAACTTTTTGAAACACTTCTTAAACACATAACGACCACGTGCGTTAATCCGTGATGGAATAAAGAGGAAGAAGCTGCACACAGCCTACCTTTGCCTTGCGTTGAGGTATATTCTCGCACGAATCCACTATTGCTACACACACCCTGCAGAAAACTCCCAATATAGCCTATACGTACCTTAGCCCGCAGATGTTGTTCCCTCTGCAGCCCTCTTTGCACAAACAAAATGTTCTGTCATGCATGAAATTGGGAGAGCATCTTTTTTTGTTGTTTTTCTCTTTGTGGGGGTGGGGAGAGGGGCGCAGGCGACGCAATCTTTTGCGGATGTCATCCTTTAAATCCTCTCACAAACATTGTATTGTTCGGGTTTTCAAATGTGGACTTTTCTTCTGTTGCGACATCCCACGGAAAACTTTTCACATTTTGCAGAGTGCACTGCGGATAGTTTTTATTAACCTCATCTTGCTCATCCATGGAGCGCTATGCTGGTCAAAGGAACCCAGGAGGCTTGTGACCTGTAACCCCTGTAAACCCTGCCCCCACAATAGTCTTCTGCTCTATCTGCACGAGCACGTCCCTCCACCATCCCGGGCCGTCTCACGTGCACACTAATATCACTCAATAACATTGTTTTTTATGCAACAGTGAAGTTTACTGAGATCCTAACCAACCTCTATTGAAAGATGCAGCATGGTGGCACTTCCTCCACTGTGGGAACGGGCTGCAGCGTTGCCTTCTTTGCCTCCTTCTCCGATTGAACTTTAACCCACTTCCCCCATACTGCATTTGTTGTGCTTCTTTAGGCTGTGATCGGTTCAGTTTAAGGGAAAGAAAATAAATTGCAGCTGCCTCATTCTGACTTTATTCTTTCACACAGTATGTTTGATCTCGTGAAGCCTGCCAGTGATAGAGGAGGAAGGTTAATTATGGTCAGTAGCATTTTGAGCTTATTTGCAGAAAACTAGGGTTGGCTCATGGATGGAAGATCATTTTGCATTATGAATTGAAATGTTACCAAAAAAAAAGAAGCCTGGTCTGGTGGAGGAATAATGACGTCTTTTAGGTTTGAGTAAGTTTGCAGGAATTCTAATTGACCTCCACTCAGACAATAGACTGGCAGCCTATTGAGCAGGCCTCATGTTGGATACCTCCTGGTAGGATAGAATGTGTCCCAAGTGTTTTGAACTGGGCTTACAGCTGGGGGGGAGGGGTTATTTTCAGCAATATTCATTTGCATCACTGGATAAATAAGTTTGACAAGATGTAAGTGGCGAGTGACTTCGTCCACAATGATATTCTGGAGATGAAGCTACGTTTCAATATATACAAATTAAACAAATGTCCTTCCACTCATTGTTAATACCATAGTTTACATAACATTTGAGTCTTGGTTAGAAGTCTTTTACAATCGGAAGAAAAGTAGACTACTACAGACTACACTGACTGACTGTGGAGTTATCTAAATAGATTATTGAATTGTCAACATATTACTGAGAAACTACAGGCTGTAGCAGGGCCGCAGCTAACAATGATTTTCATAATCAATTTATCTTTCGACTAGTAGTGTGTTGACTTCGGGTCACATTGACCCGTTTTAAATTTTTGTTTTATATCAGAAAATATGGGACGTAAAAATAAGCGCTGAAAATGTGTAGGATGTAAAACATTGGAAAAAGCAAAAACAAAGGCGTCAAAAACATCGGGAAAAAAAGTGATTTTTTTCAAGGTTGAAGGGAAGACAACACGAGGGTTAAGTCTATAAAATTTCAGAAACATTGCAAAAAAAAGAAATGACCACCAGAATCCTCCAGAGGCCGGGTGATGTGAGGTCTGTTCAATAGTGTTCATTAGCCATTTAGACCGTTGAGCTATTTTGTTATTACATGTACTGTTCCCAAAGGTCAAGAATGACCTTCCATGCTCGACAATATTCAAATTTACATAAGCATACAAAACAGAAAAATCCTCCGAATAATTTCACTTTATAAATGACTTTTACGATAAATTAAAAAAACATTGTTATCCTGTTGATCCAATAATAGTTTCAGGGCCATAGTTATACCAAAGGAGTTTGCATAGCTTGCACAGTATCGTTATACTACTGTATCAAAAGCAGTAGGATATGCAGGAGACTTCAGTCGGTATCAGAGAGATTGCTTTCACTGTCTGGAGTGAAAGTTGACAGAGATCAGTGGAGGAACTTTGTACCTCACTTTCATATCTGATGAACCTGCAGCAGGTACAGAACACCGCCAACACAGGTGTTTTCACATGGCCGATTATAATTACGTGAGGTCATCCAACTACATGTACCAATTAGAATGATTGCCCTCACAGATGTGCACACCCACACAGTAACGAGAAGAGGTCTAATGCTGCGTTCCAGACACAATTTTTAGCCCGCAAGTTACGACTTCAAGTCACGACTTGGTAGCGTTCCAGGGTTCAGGTCAGGCTACCTAACGTTGACGTTAGCTAGCATTAGCTGATACTAGCGATTTCTAGTCGGCGACATATTTTGGGCTTCATTTAATAAACATAACCTGTAGTAGTACACAATTGTATGTGTATTGTTTTGATTACAATGTGCGGAATTACTTTACGGTGCCTATTTATTTCCATTTCTCACCGTTAATCACCGGCGTCTGTACAGCATCAACAGGGGTCGCCATTGTTGTTTGTGTGTGTGTGTGACGTCAAAAACTGTAAGTGGGAGTACAACCATCTGGTACCAGTTCACGAGTAGTAAGTTAGGGGTTTGACTGCCGTTCCAGGGCACTTTCACGGGTAGAAGGTTGTGAAAACACGGGTTACGGGTTGCCTGGAACGCAGCATTAGTAAGTGAAAACACCTGTGTGGGTGGACCTGGCCTTTAAGCTGCCGCGCACGGAAAGCAGTCGCTGTATCCACTAAACTGTTGAAGCCACACAAAAATGAATTGCCATAACGTTTTATTATCATGAATGCTTTCACACTTTTATCCTTTAGAAAGTTATGTACACATAATTCGCTCCCATGGTAAATAAAGAAAATATCCAGAGTGTGGAAAGAGAAGGGAAAAAAGAAGGCAACAGAGTAAAAAAAAAAAAAATGTAAAGCACAACAAATATTTAAACAGAAAACCCTAAATCACAAAATATATAGTATTGATCTGAAGGAATTTGTGTTGACATCTATATAATATTGCCAGTGATTTATATACTCATTATTAGAGGTAGGGTTATAGAATCATGACATGCTTTGTTTGCACAACTAAACAATTGGGCCAATTGTTGCCAACAGCTCCCCCTAACGGGATGACTTGTGTACAGCATGTCCTTTATTAAAATGGATTTTTCTTTTCAGATAATTTTTATTACAGCTTGTTGCGCAACAGTTTGTCGCAAGTTTGTTTGTGCTCATGGATATATTAGTAATGACTAATAAATGGGTTAAGTCCGATGCCTTAATATAGTTTTAAATAATTGTGTTTCACATTAAATAATCACAAAGGAGTTGAAAAATCAGGAGTCAGGATTTTTAAGAAACTCAAAACACACTTTCAGACAAACTTTCTCTCGTAAACTGGTGGCGTGAGTCTATTTGTGCATAATGTACCACATTCACAGCAGAGCTCCCAAATTATTTTATGGAATTTAAATGCTAATTAACCACAACTGAAAAACTACTCTTGAGTGTAGTCTATTAAAATATATATTTACACTCGCAGGATCACATTAGAGCACAATGCAGTTGGTAATAAAGCGACACTACACTAGATGCGGATCTGAGAAATGAACTAGTAATGCATTTGGGACTTGAAATGTACATTTTTTTCACCCCTTCTATATTGACTTCGGTTTTAAAAAGGTCTGGAATTTTACATAATCATTACAATCCATTAAATGTCTTTAAATAAGGCAACGTTCATTACAAGGTACCACACTGCAATTCATTATGAATTAACGTGTGTGTGGCACCACCCAATGAAAAATTTAAGTTTAAAAAAATCTAGTTTTCCATTGTGAAAACCAGCTCGCAGTCCCTGTTCAAGTTTGAACATATATATCCAGTTTAGGCATGCGTACAAACCACTGTTGTGTCTTTTAAACTGTCAAATAAAATATCTTGTCTAGGAAGGAAAGGAAAGAGAACCTTTGCAAACTCAAATCCCATGAGGTATATACTAGAAGACTGTGCACAGACAACATATTTCTTAAAATCCCCAATATGCCATTTTAGTGACAATGGCAGAAGTAAGGCAATTATTTGAACAGAAGTCTTTTGAAGAAATAAAACTTCTCAATCATGCATGTGAGGAACTCAATAAATTCAGTGCTCTTCATCCAAAACAAACTTGTTTTAAAAGTGCATGTGGTTATTTTGACAATGTTGACATCTGATAGGACATGAGTTCTGATGCATCACAAGCATGTTACAGTGTATTCTATGAAAATGTATTATAATCAGATCAGAAAAGACAAACACAATTTTGAAAGCCTGATGTTTTAGCATCTGCCACCCCATTTTCTATTTGCATTCTTTGGTGTAAAGTAACTAACTGCATGGATGAGATTAAGGTGATCTAGTTTGTTTTAACAAAGTATTAAATAAAATGTCCATTACCTACAGTCTGCCCAATTCTCAAATGCAGTGTAGCAGATGTTTAATGTGTCAAATGAAAACAAAATGAGGAAACTTCATCAGGAAAATGACATTCCTGATTTAAATTAGAATTAAGTCTTTCTGGCATATCCACTAATTTTAAATAACACATCATGCTCTCATATGAACATAATACATTTACAGTGTAACATACTTATAATGCATCATCGTGGGGCATGCAAGTTGCAATACTATTTCTTGTGTTATGCAGTGCTCATGCTGTAAAAGAGAAATGCTCAACATGGCATACATCAAGTAGTTTAAAAGCCCGTGAATTGTTTAAGCATTGTTTTAAAATGAATACTTTCTATCTGTGCTTAGTATGTAAGGGTGAGATGGAGTGCTCCCAGTGAGATCAATTGGTATATCCTGGCTAGCCATGTAAGCATTGAATGGATAGCTAGTACCCTGCAGCATTATCTGATGCCTTGTTTCTATTTCAGTTGTGCAAGCCTCGCTCAGCGCAGCCTAAAATCACAGCACAATTAATTGATTCCTCTATGGTTTTGATTTCCTCTTCCTGTGCCAGCTAATGCATTGGCAAGTACAACACTGCAGGATCATCTCTGACCTCTGTAACCTCACACATGCAACCAAAGGCCTAATAACGACACATTAATCACCAGAAATTACTATGTGCTGACCTGGCCAATATGATCCACGTCACTCTGCCAAAGCCGTATTTTTCTAAAGAACATTTAAGTCCCTGTACAACACAACAGCTTACAATAAGGGAAGAAACCAAACCTATGCAATTAGTTAGATTAAATGTTCAGAGAGAAGGGTTACTGTATGTTTTAAACTGTTTACCAATGAAGATACATTATAAAAAATAATATATTAACTTCTCCTCACCTTCTCAATCTCTAAAATATAGACATTTCTGAGAAAGGCTTTCGAGAACACACGTTGGCTGTGAATGGGGTGACATTTTTGTCATTCTAAGGTCTCTGCCAGCCACAATGTGTGTAGAAGGGTAACAGTTTAAGGTCCAACATTACAAGAACGGACTAAATGCATTTAATTATCACTAGAGAAGAAGCACTATGGTTTAAATAACAGTTCTTGGCCCACTCAGGTTGCTGGATGGAAATCACCTCCACACAAAAAAAAAAAAAACAGAAAGTGAAGGAAGTAATCTTTTTTTCCTATATTTTGTAGTTAATATTACATTTTAATGAAGCATGTCTTTTAGACTCTCGCTTAGCCCTCTGCAGCTCCAGCCACCACCCAATAACATCTACCACCTGATGAAGTGCTTGTCCCTGCCACCTTAAGCTTCCTCCGGTGCCGTGGGCCTCTTCAGGTCCCGGATCTGCTTAATCAGATAGTTCTTCTCGTCGCAGAACTGCTCATCCTCTGATCTGTCGGTCTGGAAGTGGCTCAGGAACTCCACGAGTTTGGCCTGGTTCTTCAGCAGGATGTCCAGCACGGGCTGAGTCTTGTTGGGGTTTGCAACAAATACCTTTTTTCAAAACAGGGGGGAGAGAGAGAGAGAGAGAGAGAGAGAGAGAGAGAGAGAGAGAGAGAGAGAGAGAGAGAGAGAGAGAGAGAGAGAGAGAGAGAGATGATGTAAATTGACTATTTGAAAAGTTTAATGCTTAAATTAGATTTCAAACTTCTTAAAAACACATTTGTCTTCTAAAAAAGGTATGTAGCATTTCACGGTACAACTAGATTATTATACAGTAATTGTTGTGCACTGATGATACATGTTTTAGGTGCACACCTTGAACACATGGAAAGCTTCAAATTGGATGTTTCGGCTGTTGTCTCTTAGCAAGTTCATCATCAGCTTCAAGTTCTCCGCCCGACTAATGTACTTTGTCATGACAGTGAAGTTGTGTCTATCCAGGAGAAGTTCCCCAAGGAGCTGAAAAAAAAGGATGTTATTACAATACTGTAATTATTGCAAGATCTAGTTAAAGTCACACAATCAACTGAAGTAAGTAGGCATGTCAGTTACACTGAGTGCTCAACGGTGATTTTGATTTGACAGAGCAGTGGAGCTTCTACCTTCAAAGACTGACGTTTGGTGACGTAGTTCTCAGAATGCAGCAGCTTCTCGTATTCCGTAAACACCTGATAGACATTTTACAAGTATATTAGGCACAGCACGGGCACTCTTTCCATTAAAGATCAAAGTCCACACTAAAAAAAAAAAGAAACAAGCTTACTCTGTCATAATTTTTTTCCAGGAAATCTGCACACATAATCTTGTGTCTTGTGAGGAGATCCTGAGAGGGGAACAGAAGAGAGACCAAGATATTAGATAGGGACTGTCGGTATGAAGGTGCTGAAAACGGAAAATATATGCCAGTGTACCTTGAATGAGGCGAAAGCGTCTGAGGCAATGTCAAAGGTTGAGAGATCAACATAATGGAAGAAGCAGTAGAAGTCTTCGGAGAAGAGCACTGTCCGTGCCAAAGGCTCGTGACGCAGGCACTCTCTCAGCATCATTCCACAGTTCAGAGCCACTTCTGGACTTTCATATCTGTACAGGTTAATACATGTCAGGCCCAGGTTAAGTCATTTGCCTCGTTAGAATTCAATATAGGCCAGTTATAAAACAAACAGATGTAGATGGAACACAAACAAAAACTGCAAACGGGTAAAGTCAATTAAAGATAGACCCATCCTAAACACTTTTAAGACCGTTAATGAGACATCACATGTCATTTAGCTGACGCTTTTATCCAAAGCAACTTACAATTGCTATATATCAGAGGTTGCACACCTGGAGCAACTAGGGGTTAAATGTCTTGTTCAGGGACACATTTGTTGATGTATCGCCGTGGATATCGGATCTCCCACACCAAAGGCATGTGTCATATCCACTGCGCCATCACCACCCACATTACATTAGTATTTGTAATGATGAACATTACACTTCTAGGCCTTATTTTTTTATGGTAAGGTATTTTTTATGAGCCTGAAGACAGCTGGCTAAATGTAGACAATTCACCATGTAGCTAAAAGGGAATCTATTAGCAGAAGAATCATCTTACACACCAACGTTAAATGTCAAGTTTTGATGTCCATCTCTGACAATCTAACTGGATGGTCCTCTTTAGAGACATGACATTTTAGGAACAAACACAGCAATGGGCAGAGATAGCATTTGATCCACTATCAGCCTCAGCTGCAATCGACCACAATGCAATGCAGCCGTAATACATGTTGCTCTTCCAGTAGGCAGGGCGACTCAATTTTTTTAGAGCTGTAAAACCTGCACTCTATCACCCTCTTCATCAACATGCGTTACCCACAGATGAATGCAACATGTTCACGCTCGTTCCTCTGGGAGTTGTTGAAACACATACTGGGTAATGTGGAAAATCACAAGGTATGTTGAGGTAAAGTGATTTTACCAAAAACGTTTTTAAAAAAAGTACCTTAAACTAAATAATGTGGTTACAGTTAAGGCGTACCTAAGGTTGGACTTGCCTTTAATATACTGTACATATAAAGCACTCACATCAAACATCTATCAAACATCCTGAAAAGATGAACTTACCCTTTCAGAAGCATAAACAGGATCTGTTGTTGTGTAGAGATGTATTCCACCGTGGGCGTACGGGTGCCAATTTGACGTCTCACAATATTGCTGAACAAATGAACCACATCCTTCTTCCCCTGTACAAACAAAAAAGCACGCAAAGAAATGAATGGCTGACTGGGTGATGATGATATGCAAAGACATTTATGCTTTGGGCATGTTCAAATCAGACATACAGTGGGAGCATCGTTTTACCATTTGGTGTTGACACAAAGGGATCAATACTGTTTTACAAATACAAAGTCATTGCAGAAATAAGAACATTTGCACCCCCCCCCCCACACCTCAAAATCAATCCTCTGCAGGTTTGCAATGAGAGCGATGAGGAGGTTGGTGTTGTACAGCTCTTGTGCAAGCTGAGCCACTGCTTCGGTTTGAGGCTCCTTGTCACCTGTTCCACTAAGTACCTCCTTCAGTGAAGCCAGGTTTTTGGACACCTCCTCCGCGACCTTAATTAAGCAGAAAAAAATATGTTAATGACTAAGACTTTCAGTTGGTGTTAAGAATAAGGGATTACTATTTTAAATAAGAGACAGTCCATTGCCGACCTTTTCGCACTTTTTGCTGTCAGCAGCATCCATCTTTTCCATGGATGCCACATTCTCCTTCAAACTCCTCACTATATCAGCTGGACTCTTCTGAGACTTCCCAAAAGGAAAAGGCATGACTGAAGACTGGTAATCCAAGCCCAAATCTCTGATGAAATAAAACACCGTTGTAAATAACTATGATATGCAGTTAAAGCAATTCAACTTCCTGTACCTCTTTGCATCAGGAAATGGCTGAAAAGCTCTCACCCGCTCTTACCTGAAGAAAGCAACGATAGTTATACTGTCTGACTGAAACTATTGAGTTGCAGTGTTAAAGCTCATGACCACACACACACACACACAGCTAGCTAGCTAACATCGCTAATCTTACATTAGTTTTCAAAGATAATGCGGGCAGATTAGCGCTCAAGTAACACTACTGCGATGCGTTTTCCCTTGGTTATTTGTTTAACCAAGTTAACATTAACGTTAGCCCAGCCGAATAAAACGTGGACTTCCTAACCGAAACGAGGACATAACGGGGAACAGCACGGTAACAAAGTTAACGTCACAGCGATGTTCAGCTGCAAAGTTGAGCTAGCTTGTGACCTAGTTAGCTGTAGCAAGAAACAAGAAAACTAGCTTCAGTACGTGGACAGCGAGTACCGTGGAAAAAACACACATAACACACTGCTGAAATATTCAGTTCAGGCTGTCAAGACTCACCGAGTGAACTTTAGTTTTGAAGCCGAAGGAGGCTCGGAGGCTAAAAGTTAGCTAGCCGGCTAGCAAGTTGTCCCCACTTTCTTTTACCACTGTAACGCTAACGTTACTTTGAAGTGTAACGTTATCCGAGATATGTGGCTGTAACGTTAGCTAGCTATCTAACGTGTACTACTTGTAGCTACAAGTTGCTCAAGCGGACGACCTTCATAGCTGTGATATTTCCTATAAATCTCTCTACTCGTGACCGTCTGTCACCTATCCTGCTAGCTAGTTGCCTAGTTGTAAAGAGAGTTACTGGGCTGGCCTGTCAGACAACTTCATTTCCCTGTTCTCTTCTGTTGAAACTCTCGTCCTCTCCTCATCCCGGGGACACTGGGCGGGTATGTTTTGCTTTACAGGATGACTGCCACTAATGTTAGCCAATCACTTTAACCAAGGCAAAGACGTGGAAACGCCCTCTCCGCTGTAGGTGCGCCTGTTTCATGACTCGCAAATTTCGTGTGGGTGGAGTCGGTGGACAGAATACACGGGAACCCCCTTCAGCCGGACTGCCCTGTAAGAATAATCAAGTGCACCAATGTTCTCGAGAAAAGATAAGGCAAAGACATTTTGAGACAGCCCTTTTATCTTATGGAATTTAACTTATATAGGCCATCGTAAAATAAATACACGCATTGCCATTTGTAAAACACAGGATAATATTAATACGTATTAGCATTAGTCATTTTCTTATCAATTCCTCAACATCAATCCACCATAAGCAATGAAAACACATCCATTGCTAATTCACAAAAGTCGCAAGAAAACAAAAAAAATACTTATCATTATTTAACGTACAATTAAATCCAAACACATTTCTGTCCTTAAATGATGAAACATATTTCTATGGTAACATCTATGATCCATGATTATATCATACACACCTCCCAAGCATTATTCATAAAGAGTCAGCTATGTTTAGATTTGGGGATTTATGACAAAAAAAGATGAGGGAATTATTTTTCTTATGCTAAAACTCTAATCCTAACTTTTAATACAACATAAATAAATAATTAGGATACATAATTGGGCTAGATAGATAGATCCAGACTCTAGAATCTGTACTTACATAACATGCTAAATAGTATGTTGAACATTTTTGGTCCTCGTGACTCCCATATGTCCATATCATTACAGCTCCAACATCATGCTCAACAGTAGATGACAGGCATTGTGGATTGAAATCACCTTTCAGCAATCTCAAACATACATCAAACCAATCCAGATGTTGAAAAAAATGTAAAAAAGCACCAGAAGGTTAGTGCTCAATACGTCACGTTATGCATATCTCTGTGTTGTTATTTACACAAAAGGTTTCTGAATGGCAACCCAGCTAATAAATGCTGTCCAGTTTGGTGCTTATTTTGTGTCACATGTGGTGGTTTATGGTGTTTAGCAATTACAGCTCAGGTTTCATTACACAAAGGCGATGGCTGTCCTGTCTGTCCTGTCTATCTAAAAAAAGACTCACTGGTCAACTCACGATGACAAGCCTTTCTAGTGGATAATAATGTCCTTCACTTCAAGCTTTTGGCCTGGTCATATAATGCAATAATTGCTGTCACTGACATGTTATTGCTGAATTGTCGACTCCCTTGATAAAAAGCAACATGGTGCTACATCCTTTGTACATCTGTCCAAGGCTTTTGATATCATCACAACACTGTCAAATAAGCTGTTTTTCATTGTTGTTTTGATGAATCGTCTTACAGCTTGTTCAAATCACAAACTATCTTTCTGCTAGAGTTCAAACTGTTGTTGCCAATGGCTTCAGGGTGTTTCATAAGGATCAATCCTCTGCTAATTACTCTATATAATAACTAGGTTACCATAATACAATTATATTTATTTCTCAACTTAGTACTGCAGTGGTAATTTATATGCTGTCAGTGTCACCTGTTAAATCCATGGCCGGATTGAACCTGTTAAGGGCCAAAATGTTAATGTTGGGCCCCTATTGGCCACAGCACCCACTGTGCATTGTGCATGCACCTTCAAGGTTAAGTACAGATCACACAGAAGACTGTATAGAAGCTTAATCGCACCCTATTAGCAAAACTTTTTTATGAGTATGCACCAAATTAGCAATAATAATTAATAACAATGAAAATAGGCTTACGGGCCTCAAGATTCGGTATTACCCTTAATCTTTTACAGTCTACTATGGCATTACCTAAGCAAGCACTTAACGCATGAAATACTTCTCAGATTGTGTGACAAATAGACCTAAAATTAGCTGCAACCACTATTAGTTTAATTCTGACATAACACTAGAATATGTCAAATCTATTTAAAGGTAGCCTTATATCTGCTTTGGGGTATTGATACTTAAAATTAAAGTACATTTTCATAAGGTAGCCTTTTCTTGTAAAGCACATTCGTCTTTTACCACTCCTACATCTGACCTCCTGCATTTTTCACGTTTGAAACATTGCAACATATCTTCGCAGACAAGACTTTTATTTTGAAAGGCATACCCGGAAGTCCTGCCGTCTTGAGCAGGGTAGCTAGCTTGATGCTAGTGTGAATAGCTCACGATTACTTCTGAAGGACGGAAAGAAACATAGTCACTGCTCGGAACACTTTTTCATCTTTTCCACCGTCTCAGCGCGATAAGACTATATTAGCAGGTAAGATGTGAGCTGTGTATCAGCGGCTGGATTAATAGCTGCTGTGTTTGATGGCCTTTTGTCGCCCCAGGCCTGGCGTACAAGCTGAGCTGCTCTCTCTTCACAGGGATACATCACGTATGGCGCTCTTTACTTCGAAACGGTTTGCGAAGACCCGCGCCTGTCATGATAATTTCCCACATTTAAAGGGAAATATTCGCAGTTTTTTGGGGTTCCAGCACAAACATAATGTCGAAGTGTCATATTTTCCTACCACCGACCTTTATTTGCCTGCATGAAAAGGCCTTAGGAAAAATGTCTGGGCGTTAAGATGTTCATAGTGAAAATTGTTTTCAGTTATAGCTGGTTTGTTGGAGAAAGGGACACACACCCCCTTTAATTCAAAACTTTGTAGGAGAAATTTAAGGCACTTTTTATGTTTCACTTGTTCTTTTCACAAATCGACCACTGCATCGCCATGTAGTACAGGATTGTGATATGAGAGCATTTCAGTGAAGAGCAGAGGTTGAAATAAAAGATATTTGCCGTTATTTACATGGACAGCATTGTGTGTTTTGCACGCTGGCTCCGCTGCTGTAGCCGCCGCAGTGAAATCCTGGCCCTGCTATCATGGCTGTAACCGTACGGCTCTATCAAGGCGTCGCAGCACACTGCTATTGTGATTTTTTTTTTTTGTGCGTTTAAAAAAATAACCCACCCAGTTTCGTTTGTGGACTATTAAGGATTTAGTAAAACATTTTTACTCCTCATATTTATTAAATCTGTGGCGCCTGAAGCGCATAATGGACACCATTAAACAGACTATCTTTGCAAAATGACAGCACACATTTAAAGGTTTCGAGCTTCTCATATACTTTAAAGAACACAGTGATGAATTTTCAACCAATCTTGCATGGTTTTAAAAAAAATGTTGATTAATAATACAATACAAAGGTTTAATAAAAATGCAGCTGAAAATGATACATTGTTAATATTCAAATCATCCCAGCTCCAGGTAATGTGTATGTCTTTACTGCTTATCTACAGGCACTACGGTCTAAAATAGCATATTTTCACTGATTAATATTTCTTAAGACAATGTTATGGCTGCGAGTTGGGTCAGACAAGATATGGTAGAATGTTGGAGCAGACTGTGTATGCAAAATGGAAAACATGTTGCATCATTTGCAGTAAAACTACTCATGGAGGGGTTGTCTGTAATTAGAAGTAGCCCATATGTGTAAGATAAACAGGGTTGCATTAGATCTGGTGTGATTTAGTTCCTATTCCCTGTTCAGTCTGATTTATACCCGTGATGGCTGTCGTTAATTGCCAGCCTGGGTTGTGATGATATTGTCTGCAACTGTCACCTTTTTAATGACCGAACATAAACAACATTGATTGCCCTCCTCAAATATAAGCAGGATCTCACACAATTCTGATATTGGTCAGCAGTTTTAGCAGACTGTGGATTTTAGTATCCATACAGGCCATCAGATAATCTTCATAGCACAGTCAACCCAAATGAACTAGGATCAGAAGTTGAGACTGTCAAGCTGTAGTCCTGCGACCAATGTGTAGGCCCCGTGTGCAGTCCACCATTTAACAGTGTTTGTAGGACACATGGCTCTTCTTTGGGGACTTTCGTTGCTCTATTTTGGAGTTATTTGGAGAGCCGAGTCAAAGTTTTGTTTCCAGCTGTTTCTGGGAAAGAGTTTGTAATGGCGACCTTCCAAAGGGTTCTTTCATTATCTCACAATCCTCACATTTAGTTGGTGAAAGAGAACTTGATATCCAGAGTACAGTTGACTCCCCTTCGCGAGGACGCTTATGCAGATTTACAAATGTTTATCCCTCGTTATGAACACATTATTAACTGAACAATTTAAAACTCTGTTATCATACTACCCTACCGTTAATATGTTGGGCCATCATTGTCATCATTTATTTTTTAGCTACATTGCCAACGATTCTGGGCATCACCAAAGATTCCTGGCTCTTAGTTTGAATCAGATATGAGCTGTGATTATGAGCAAGATGTATGACGGATGCATCAGTGTGTATGGAAGCTGTTATAACGGTATACATGGCAAGGCTGGATGATTGAGTGAAGTGGACAATTGTTTTAATAATATCTATTTAAAAAGAAATACTAACCAGCCTGTGTGATACAAAGTTATCTTGTCGTTCTCACTTTAATATATTTGTGGGGGTTTTTTAATGTTTTTTTTTTTTTTTGTCATTAGACAGTTGGTCAAACAAAAAAGCCTTTGGTCATGTCGGGACAGAGGAAAGGAGCAGCAGCACGGCTGCTTAAATGTGCCTTCTGCAGAACCAACCGGGACAAGGAGTGCGGGCAGCTGCTGGTGTCTGACAGCCAGAAGGTGGCAGCCCACCATAAGTGCATGGTGAGAAGAGCACACTGTTCTAACCTCTTTTAGCCTGGGATCCTTCAACACAAAGTCATGCTTACTTGGAACCGTTGTTACACATGCAGAATAGTGAACAAATCAGCTCCAAAAACTGTGGATTTTGTGTTTTTCCTGTTGTTTCATTTGTTTATAAGCTAACAAAAAGTCTGCATTTCATAAAGAAGAAAAAAAAGTTTAGCAGAAAGAAGTGATTTATCTCCCATATTCTTGAAAACTTCCAATTTGTCTTTTGTCCTCTTGGTGATCCTGACCTCCAGGTCTGAGAAAACACTGCTCTAAGGCTAACTGCTAAAGCCTCTGACATACCATTTAAAAAATGTGGCTTAATAGAAAATGTAATTTTGTGAGTATAAGTATTTTACTGTGAAATCGGCTCTGATGCCTGTAACACATGGAATCCACGCTAACCCTCACAGTAGTGTGGAAAATGGTGCATCAGCAGTAGTCATGAGGGAAATTAAAATGCAGATATTGTACATATCATCATCATCATCATGTCGAAAAACTGCACAGACCAATTTATGCTTCTTATAAATGTCTATGCAGCTTTTCTCCTCTGCCCTGGTCACATCCCACTCAGACAGCGAGAACATTGGAGGATTTTCCATTGAGGATGTGAAAAAGGAGATCAAGAGGGGAAATAAATTGGTAAGTACCCCACTGCCCCTCTCAGTGAACCATTAATAACAGAGGAGTGGAGAAGGAGAGCTACAAGGCCCCGGGGTTAAGCTTTGGTGCTGTACAGATTTTATCTGAAAACTATAAGTGTATTTAAATTTGAACGTATATTACTTGTTGATGTTAACAGTACCACACATCCAAACACTGTGCATAATGAGAATATGCAGTAGCTGCTTTATTGAACTAATAATAAGTAATGATGATGATGCATGCATGTTTTTATATAACTGCTGTTTACTTGAGCATACGGTACCTTAATTGTGGATGCTTGTCTTTCTTGTACACACATGTTATATGTGTGTGGATGTATACAGACTGTAGTAGCATGACAGTAAATCCCTAATGTTTAATATCACGTTTTAATTGGGAAATATCAGCTTTTGCATCTAATAACATATCTAGAATTACATTGTTTTGAATAAACAGGCTGTGGCTCATTCCTCAATCTGACAAACCATTTAATAAGAGCATGAATTCTCCATGAGACGTTCTAACTGTTCCAACACTACCAATATGACCACAATGTTATGAGATGCACTGCAGCTGTCTGTAAGACGCCTGTGAATTTCAGAGTCTGACACTGAAATGCAATTGCATAACATGTATATTGCTGTAAATTAATATCAGTTTCACACGTTATATTTTTATTCTGGCACTGCACTAGCTCATGCCATGATAAAAAACTATTCTGTAAAAGTGTATCCATATATCTACAGGTACAGTGTTTATAGCATTATGTTGTCTTTCATGAATACACCTATATGTATTTACTAGTCTATATTGAAGAGTGCTCTTTTTTCATAACCTTGTTGTGTGCTTCTGTGACATTATTTCATGATATTTACAGATGGCCTGTCAGACAGTTGTGTCCGTCAGGTCCCTGTGATCTTTGGAGAGAAAATTACTAGTTACAGTACTAGTTGTCAGCCTTTTAGAATGAATGCTGTTATTGGCTGGGCCGTGACCCGCCGCATGGCGAGGGCCAGCGTTATGGATGGGAAACTCTGTCACTGAGTCGCTGAATGTTGAAGTTCCACCATTGGTCGGAGTGAGTGTGATGGCGTGAGTTTTGGGGATTCCCCGTGGGCCAATGCCCTTTCAAAATGTATTGGCACCACACAGGCTTTTACCTCCGCTATCGCCCATTAATCAGCTGATTGACTTCCTGAGTACATGGTGGATGTTGTTGCTGCTGCCACCACCCCCGTTTCAACCGTTTTAATGAACGGTCGGGCAGAGTAGGCTACATGCCGATTAGAGGTCGAATCGGGCCGCATTTTTCTGTCCGCCCCGCGTCCAACAGAGCAGTAACCGAGCCCGGCCCGAGCCCGACAGGCATTAAGATATTTATGTCCGAGCCCGACAGTTAAAATCTTTTTTTTTTTTCATACTATTGACACATATGTTTGTAGGAAGCATTCGGAAATGTCAACAAATGAGCGCATCAGCGCACACGGGGGGCAACAAGCGCACGTTAACACAGGCGCGCACCTACATAATAAGCTTTTTTAAATTTAAAATGTTCAATGCCTTATCGCACTGATGAGCCCGACCCGAACATCATTTCTAAATATCTGTCCGAACCCGGCCCGGCCCGTCGGGTCCTGACGGGCTCGGTTCGGGTATTCTTCCTCTAATGCAGATGAATGGCACACCGCCTCGCATGTCTGTCTGTCACTCTCTCTCTCTGAATGTGTGGAACAAGTTGGCCTACACAATTAAGAAAAAAAAGTTCCCAAACATCAGTGACACATTTATCATTTATTAGTGTGTGCTGTATGAACGGGCGTCAGTAGGAAGTGGGCGGCGCTTTCCGGCCTTCAGCAGCCGGTGTAAACCCGGTAAAAGAGCTACTCCCAATTACAAAGAAGTAGTCATCTTTGTGGGCGGCGCTTTCTGGCCTTCAGCAGCCGGTGTAAACCCAGTAAAAGAGCTACTCCCAATTACAAAGAAGTAGTCATCTTTAAAATAGAAGCATGTGAAAGTAGCACAAGTAAGCAATGCCAATGGAACTTAAGTTTCAATTTCCGGTGCACTGTAGAGAGCAGAGAAGAAGTAAACAGTAAAGTTGTGAGGTGGTGGTTAATGTACAGTGTAGGTTTCAGTTTGGCTATGAATAGATGCTGCAGCTTCTGAAGACCAACGTTTGAGGCTGCGGTTCATAATTGTCATGGGGTAAAACCTAGGTGTGTAAGTGTCCAAAGTCCTTTCTGACGCTCCATTTATGCAAGCTGTAGAGAGCTCCATATATATGACATCAAAAAAGGAAAGGGTCCATGTACGAATAGACAAGTCATGAGGTGGTTTCCAAGGGGTTGCAATCATTCTCTTAGCAGCTGTAAGTCCAGCAAATACAGCACGTTTCAGAATTTTAGAGAGCTGAACAGCTGACAAATCAAAACACTGATAGTAACGGGTACAGTATCGTTAATCAAGGCAGATATTTTGGATGCAATATTGTTCCAGAACTGACAACCAGGAGAGCAATCCCAGATCACGTGAAGATATGTACCTTGAGCTTTTAGTGGGCAGAAAGTGCATAAAGGACTGTTAATTACTTTGGTGAACCTAGCCTTGTTCTTAAAGATACAGGTCTGTTTCCTTTCCCCTCAGATGTGTTCTTTATGTCACCGGCCGGGTGCTACTATCGGCTGTGATGTGAATACGTGCCGGAGGACGTATCACTATTACTGCGCTCTGAAGGACAAAGCCCAGATCAAAGAGAATCCCTCACAAGGGATTTACCTGTAAGTCACTTTGGACTCTGGACTCTTCTGTGCACAAATCTACAAAAAACAAAATATACATTTTCTTTTGCATTAAATTCAATTGAAATATATTTCTTTTGCTCCTGAACATAGTGTTTACTGTCGCAAACACCGGGATGCCTCTCAGGTTGGCATTCAAGGTAAAGTATGCTTTAACATCTGTTATGTCAGTAGGCTGTGTGGATGATTGGATTTACAGCTGCTTACTCTTTTCAGTTGCAACACACATACAAACACGTAGACTCCATGAATTTGAGTTGTTTGTAATGATGATTGTCTATTTAAATCTCATTGAATATCTAATTCTAATACTACCACAAAACATGCTCTTAGAGCCGCTCGCTCCATCTGTTCTGTGCTTGACATTTGTTCTGATGAAGTTCTTAATGTGATTTTTGAAAAAATACAAATAAAAAAAATACACTCAGATTGTTTTGCTTGAATATCTTTTATGAACGGAAAAGTTTGTACTAATCATGATTGTTGGTACGTCGTTAGATGAAGAGGGAGCTGTGGCCAATGATTCCGACTCATCGCCTCCACAAAGTAGGGGCAGAGGAAGGTTCGAGAAGGGAAGAGCCAAGGTCGGATCTCGCGGCCAATCAGAAGACACCCGCTCCACTTCCTCACAGGCTGCAGACGAGGAGAGTTCCTCCCACGTAAGGCAACACATCTGTTCACCAATGCAGTCTGTGAAATTCACTTGAATGGCCTGTCCGCTTAGCCTGGATGCCAGCCAAACTTAGCCCCGCTCACAACATTTGAGGTCGGGAAGTTCGGTCTGGACTAGATCCGTTGTGGAGCAACTATGCTCAAGCCAGGGCAGGCTTTATACAATGATGGACAGATGATCAACAGTAACATAATCAACCACGTCACCGAAGAGCGCATAGGTTGAATTTGTTTACAACAAAGATGGCTGCCATTGTGTCTGTTCTAGAAGATATCGACAGCGCATTCATTTTAAAAGAGGAACATAGAACCGCGATCACGTATGTATACACATTGCCACACCCAGCCACATGACACGGAAACTGCCACCTCTGCCTTTGCTCTGTCGAAGCCTGCCTTTGACTTGCTCTGATTGGTTGTAGGTCTATCCAATTAAGTACAGAGGCATTTTCTTTCCTGATTCGGTTGAAACACGCCCCATAATCACAGTCCAATGGAGCAGTATCGGACTCATATTCTGACTAGAATATAAGTATGACCACGTCAGGCTACTATCCGCTGTATGTGGCTACTGTCCGCTGTATGAGGCTTCTGTTTTTGAGTGTTGTTCCGTGTGTTCTAGCGGGACAGGTCACCTCTTCGGGCCAGCCCGGCAGATGGCGGCCAGCGCTGTGGCTTCTGTCATGCTGGTGATGAAGAGAATGAAACGAGGGGCATGCTTCATACCGATAACTCCAAAAAAGTGGCGGCACACTACAGGTGCATGGTAAGTTTGATGTGCGCGGGGATGTCCGTTTGGGCAACATGCAGAACACTTAATGCCGTGAATGTGCAGTTGCAGCACTACCGCTTTTATCTTTTTGTAATCTATTGTCCCTTCCAGCTTTTTTCATCAGGGACGGTGCAGCTGACCACTACGTCACGGGCTGAATTTGGAAACTTTGACGTAAAAACAGTCATCCAGGAAATCAAGAGAGGGAAAAGAATGGTGGGAAGATGTTTCTAACCACTAAACAGTCTAACCCGTTTTTGAAAGAATTAAAAAAACGACTTTTTTGTTAATGACATTTTTTGTTGTTTTTCCAGAAATGCACACTCTGCACTCAGTTGGGTGCTACCATTGGGTGTGAAATCAAGGCATGTGTGAAGACCTACCACTATCACTGCGGCCTGCAGGACAAAGCCAAGTACATTGAGAACATGGCGCGTGGCATCTACAAGTGAGTTCAACTACAGATAAACACATTTTCAGTTAAAAATAAAGTGCTTATGCTTCAAACCAGATTTGAACATATATCATTTGACTGTATTATTGTATTACTTTTTTTTTTTTACATGGAGATTATTCCTTGAATGCCATTATTGTAAAGGTTGTTCACTAATGCCTTCTTGATTCTGATGAGCTTTTAATTTACACTAATGTGAAAAGATGATATGTTTAACTTACACTTTAGAAAACCATAGTCATGGATGGTCATCCTAGACTGGATCACAGAGCTAATTAATGCCATTCAGAGACAGATTTTGCAGAATGGTTTGTATTTACGCATCACATGCTTTTATCTAATCCAAACTTGATTATTGCAATGCTCTGTATTCTGGCAATAGGAAGGGAAACATTCATAGACTGCAGCTTATTCAAAATGCTGCTGCCAGGAATGAACACATCACACCAATCCTTGCTGCCCTTCACTGGTTACCAGTGAGTTGTAAAATTGATTTTAAGATTTAACTACTTGTTTTTAAAGCCCTGAACGGCCTGGCTCCTGCCTATATCTGTGCTAGCTCCCTACGAGCCGGACCGATGCCTGAGATCCTCTGGCAGGGCTAAGGGTTCCAAAATCTCGTCTTGTCACTAACGGTGACCAGGCCTTTGCTGTTCGGGCCCTTCGGTTATGGAGTTCTGGCTTCTTTTAAATCTCCTCTTAAGACTCGCTTTTATCGTGTGGCCTTTTCATAACTTTTTTTTTTTTTGTATGTGTGTGTGTGTGTGTGTGTGTGTGTGTGTGTATATACACACACACACACACACACACACACACACACACACACACACACACACACACACACACACACACAACTGTTGTTATTTATTGCTAACATTGTTGTATTATTTATTGTTGAATCTTAAGTATTTTAGTGCATTTATATTTTAATTATGGATCTTGTTTTAATTCATTATTTTACTGTACAGCACTTTGTAACTTGGTTTTGAAAAGTGCTATACAAATAAAGTTATTATTATAATAATTATATTTTGTTATCTCATATTCTGGTATGTATAAGTTATAAAAGTTTGATTTACTTCACCACATCTGGCCTAACCCTAACCCTAATCCCAACTCCACCCCTTTCCTCTCAATGCTCCAGTCACTACGCATGAGTGTGAGATTTTAGGGTGTCCTAAGGAGTTTTCTTGGAAAACATTTGCAAAGCCAATTATTTTTTTAATATTGTAGATTGTGCATGGTTTCCATCCACGTTAGCTGACTTGCAGTCTTCCTCTTCCCCGTTTTTATTGTACGACCACCGTCGTCTGTTCATCTGTGAAATAGCACCTCAAACTTGAAGGCTCTGTTCAGACCTGGCATTAACATGCTTCTTGGGTGATCCAATCACAAGTGGACAGCTCTAAGTGAGTCAGTTCACACCTGGCATTAGAACGTGTCTTCACGCGAGTCTTGAGTGACCACTTGGGATTGGCTCTCATTTCCCCTTCTCTATATGCAATAAACATGCAGCAGACACATGGCTAATGCAGCAGATGTTCCGACGCAAGATTACAGGAATGTCTGTAGTAATATACTACAGATTTGTGAATTTGGGTACATTTTATGAACCTAAAAAAAAAAAGGGTTTTTGTCTACCTGCTGTCCCCGGTAGGGCTGGGTACCAAATTCACTACTTTTTAGACACAGACCGAATTGCCTCTAAAGTATTGAGTATCGAAAAATGCCTTGTCATTTAATACCAAATTTCAATACCTAAGGAGTAAATCTCATCAGCGTCAGTGAGCCAATAAGAATGCTGCATGCTTCTACCAAAATCTAATAATGCTGGTGATTTGTTGTCTGAAGTTATAGAGGCAGGCGAGAACGAACGTTACGCACAGAGGGGGCTCACGTATAGGAACCGGTGTCAAAGTCACGGTATCGGCACCGAAAATCTTTGAACGATACCCAGTCCTAGTCCCCGGGGACCTTTGCCAGGCAACGCCAGCGCACAGAGCTTCAGACCTGAGGATGAGAGCAGGCGGCGGGAAGGTCACATCTGTGCAGAGCAACCGGAACAAAAACATCACCAGTATGATGATAACATCCAAAACACAAGATAAAAAGTGATTTCTAAGTGAGAAACATTTTTGACGCCACTTGTACTCCATTTTTAGTCATCGTGGACAAAGCCAGCAAATGAGTACGTACTTCCGCTTACGCATAGGACCTCAGTTGAGTAGGCGGCCCAGGACACATTTGTGTACACACTTCTAAAAGAATGTGGCCATCCTGAATATGCCAGGTCTGAACATCAGTCGTATTTCAATCCCCTCTCGTCCTTTAGCCAGATGTTAATGTGAAGGCTCCTGAGCTCCTCATCTTTGAGTGAGTTCTGTCCCTCTCACTTTTGGGATATTCTCTTGCCTTTGATGGATGTTTCCTCTTTTCTACATAGAGTGTAACAGAATGTGTTGAATCCTTTAGCTGTTGCAAGTGTTGAAATTTGCAGAAGCACCCAAAGTTGCAGCACTTTATGGTCTTGGTTGATTGTGTGAGAAACTACAAAAGTCACTTCCTATGTAATTTTCTCTGGTTTGAAGACATTAGTGTCTATAAGGGTCATTTGACGACCCTGTGGTTGTCCCTTTGCTGATTTGTGTGTGTGTCTGTCTGTGTCTGTCTGTGTCTTTTAAAAGGCTATACTGTAAGAATCACAGTGGCAACGAGGAGAGGGATGAAGAAGATGAGGAACGTGAGAATCGCAGTAGACAGAGGGCAGCAAACAACCTTGAAGGAACAGCTGTAACGCAAGTGAATGGCAACTAGGTACGTTATTAGTGGTGGTTGCACACAACTATTGTTAAAACATACAAAATGTCCACATTCCATGTCAAACGCGAGGTTTCAGTGTTTTCCTATAGCAGTAGTTGAAGTTTTAGAATCTGCTGTCATTTCATTGATGCCATTCTTACAGGTTGGCCTGAGGGACGTGACGTGGGATGAAAACAGAAGAACTCTAAGACGAGGGAGAGATATTTTTTATAATAAATCTTAGCCTACTCACAAAGTGGTGGTCTACAAGCCCCCTTCACAAGTCCTTCACGTTTTTTTTTTTCTCTCCAGTAAATGGACATGATGTCCCAATGTGCACCAGATGTCTTCTTGACGTGAAACCCTGTTTTGAGTTGACTGGATAAGCTTTTCACAGACTGGTGGTACTCTGCAGAGCACTGGACTGCTGCAGGATCATAAAAAGCCATGGCTAATCTTACCCAAGACTCCGTGATGGGCTCCCATTTCAAATACATGTATTATTTCCGTGCATAAGAGCCTATGGACTGATCTTCTGATTGTCTCACTGCCCATGTCCCCACAGGTTACATGACACACACTTGCTGAAATGGATGCATTCTTGCTTTTCCTTGCTTCTAAAGGACTCACTTTTAAGAGGAGTCTGTTTGTTACTAGTCTCTCTATCAAGTTGTGCAGTTTGATTACCCTGTTTCTGTACTCATGTCTTAAGAATACTCTTTTCATGTTAGCCTTTCTTTCTTGATATGTAATATTTTGCTACTGTATTATCATCATGGGTAATTTTTTAATATCTGGACAGTCACAATTACAATTTTTTGCCAGCATGCACTTGGATTTTGCCACTGTTCAAGGTGGCATTTTTTTATTTAGCTACTAAAGGGCAAAGTAGAGCTCTTTAGAGGTGTTGGCTTGACTTTGTTTGATTTACTGTTACTTGTATCTCTACAAATGTATCCATGAATGATTGGAAATAGAAAATATTTTATTTTACACATTTACTGAGTGAACTGAGTCTTTCATTTAAACGTGTGTCCATCAGGTAGTATGGGCATGGCTGGTTACAGCGTGTTAAAGGTGAAGATGATCTTTGAAGAGTGAGGAATGTCACACTAGTTGCAGTGTCATAAAGTCAGACCTCTAGAAACAGGCCATACGTGTTCCCATCTGGAGTATTCTTTCTGCAGATAAAGTACTTTGTGTAGATGAATTTAGGGCATTTCATTTTTTTGATGTACACATTTTTTAGCACTTAAGCAAGTCATCATTAGGTCAACACTATAATATCTTATGTTTCGGTTTCAGAGTGAGAGGTGAGAATGATAATTGATTAAATGATCACACTACCGGTATCTTTAATCTGGAACATTGTAGACCAGGGGTCTTCAACGTTTTTCAAACCAAGGACCCCTTAGCTGAGAGGGAGACAGAGCAGGGACCCCTTACTACATATATTGTATAAAAGGAAGTTGCCTATTAAACTGGGCCTACAATAACGTGTAGGGCGGCCTATAGCCTTTATACATACCTTTGTTTGCATAGAATACTAAGCTATTAAAATAATTATTGGCATGATTTTTTAAATCATGTTTTAATGTTAAACATACAATAGGCACAGTGAGTCCTTAGGATGAACTGTATCTGTGGATGACTACCTTACCTATAGGCCAGTAAGCCTATCAGCAGTGGGGATTTATATTTGCTAATAAAATGTTGGATTCATGTTAAGACTTTTTCATTTTTGAAAAAACTTTGAAAATTAATAATTTGGAGGCCCCCCTACATTGACTCTGAGGACCCACTAGGGGTCCCAGACCCCCTGTTGAAGATTTCTGATGTAGAGATAGCTAGTATTGTATACTTAGGGTATACTTAGTCAACTGTCAATAAAGTTTGTTTAAAACAAGGCTAAAACCTACAGCCTCAAACAAACCGCCTCAGAGCCATGTGCTCAGAGCACGGCATGGAATGAAGCTGTAATGCTAATAATCAGGTCTCAGGATAAAGATGCATTTTCATCTGATGTCTGAGACCTGACTGATGGTGATATGTCCTAATATGAACACCGCACTACTGCACTCCAAGATCATGATCATGAAGTGAAGACTGCACTTTTGTCAGGCCTGTGGGTACTACTAAACAGTGTATTCATAGAAGTCTGTACCAAGACGGCTGATATGACAATAGTTTTATTGGTTAGAAGCAGTGATGTTGCCGAGGCTTCGGAGCGTCTGTTGAGTAATCCAGGAAGTTTTCCATAAAGCGCGTACTTTATATTGAGGTTTGTGTCGTTTTAGACAAAGGCGTAATTGATGACGCCGCCGAAGGCCGAACACAGTGGAGAAAATATTGTTCCTGAAAAAGATTCTCCACTCTACATCATTTTCCTAGTCATATAAGCGGCTCACTGTCTTGGACTTGATTACATTGGTATTGACTGCAGCCCTGCTTGCCCCTTCTGTTTATGAAACAATTAGGCCTAATTATTTACCGAGGGATTCATTACACACATTTACAAGACAGACAGTTATGTAACATTTTACTGGCACAAAATACAGTATCACAGATGGTTGAGATCATCTGTAACATATCTGCCTGTTTTACACTCTTTGACCAACAGGTGAGGTGGTTTTGTGTGCACGTGAAACCTCGGGAAAATTATCCAATTTGCTGAAAAGCTTCAATGCTTAAAAGGTGTACTGTGAGTTCCTGCATGGTTTCAGCGCGATTTCATTTTTGTCTCAGATTGTAGGCATCTGTCCTTGATCCGCTAGCTGCCTGCCCCCTGAACACACCGTGACAACACAGAGGTCGTAGACGTCACACAAACACTAGGGGCACAGGCTGGGCACCAAAATACAACAAACCACGTTCCAGCCAATCACTGACAAGATGGTTGGGTGTTGTCTCCCGAGACCGGGCTTTTTCCACAGTGTATTGAGGGGGCAGGCAGCTAGCGGATCAAGGAGAGATGCCTACAATTTGAGACAAAAATGAAGTTGTGCTGAAACCATGCAGGAACTCATAGTGCACCTTTAACTAGAACTGCAAGCAGTTATGATGGGGTCCAGGCCTCCTCCCAAAGCTGAACGGTGGGGGGGCAGCAGGATGTTTTTATATTGTAAAAACATCCTGCTTCCTGATCCATGACTTTGATTTTATACAGAAAAATAAATATACGTACATCTAGTAATATATGATTAATTACACACATTTACAAGAAAAATAAATATACGTAGGCTACATGTAATATGATTAATTACACACATTTACCAGACAGTTATGTTATACAATCATAGGCCTACTTATCAGAAAATAGACACTATTGATAGGATATAATGGATTACCTTGAAATAGATTTTTTTTTTTTTATTATTGTTGACAGTTATTACTGTCCTGCGGTCTTTACACTATGGAGGATATATTTATTCATAATTCAAATTGAAAGTTCAAAGAGAAAACGAAGCAAGATCGAATTAAAAATAGTATTATTTGACTACGCTACTAGGAAAAATCATGCCATAATTAAATGTGAAATGTAAAAGCTTAAATGGAAATACTTAAATTAAAATCTCAAATAGAAAAAAAGAAATCATTTTATTTTAGCCTTTCCCCTTTATAATTTTCAATTTGACATTTTATCTTTTGAATTTTACGTTTTACATTTGACATTGACATTTTAAGATTCACCTTTTACATTTCGATTTAACATTAAGCTTTTCATTTAGAAGTGACAGGTGTCAGTTTAAATGAGGAGGCGTGGCCCAACGGCTGGTGGGGGGGGGTCTGAAACCACTTCCAGCTGACAGCGGGGGCTGTGAGTATTACTGGCCGCCGGCAAGCGATCCCGGCCACCGCCAGCTGGCTGTCACCTAAGACTGGAGCTTACAAGTCCGACAACATAGCGGAGCAAATGTGCAATTGGCCATCCATTTTTGTAAAACTGCCCATATTCAAACTGTACACAGTTAATTTCTCGCATAAAACAGTCTCAGAAATGAATTTAGTGGTGAAATAGCAGACGAAAAAAGCAATCAATTCTACAATCTAGATCGGGAGTTTGCCGTAGTAGCAGCAGGCAACAACAGGAAACCTTTTACAATTTCCGCCTGCTATTTTACCACTCATTTCCCCACAACTTTATCTAACTATAAGCGCGGTTCAATCATGCGAGGCTCAGCTGCGGCTCATCTAGAGATTCAGCATCATTGTCACTACAGCGCGTAGCGATGTGCCCCGGTCCCGGGCAAGGTAAGGAGACAGGCGCTGTAGCGGCTTCTCCAGCAGGCTGAACCGGCTTCCTCCCTCCCTTCCTCCCTTCCCTTGCCCGGGGCTGGGGCACATCGCTACACACTGTAGTGGCTTCTCCAGCAGGCTGAACCGGCTTCCTTCCTCCCTTCCCCGCCCGGGGCTGGGGCACATCGCTACACACTGTAGTGGCTTCTCCAGCAGGCTGAACCGGCTTCCTTCCTCCCTTCCCCGCCCGGGCCACATCGCTACCTGGATGTGTGATGGCTAGACGAAAAAAAGGGGACACGCCGAATCTCTATGAGCCGCAGCCAAGCCGCGAGATTCTAGAATTGATTGTTTTTTTCGTCTGCTATTTCACCACTAAATTCATTGTTTTCATTCATGTTTTATGCGAGAAATTAACTGTGTACAGTTTGAATATGGGCAGTTTTACAAAAATGGATGGCCAATTGCACATTTGCTCCAATATGTTGTCGGACATGGAAGCTCCAGTCTTAGGTGACAGCCAGCTGGCGGTGGCCGGGATCGCTTGCTTACCGGTGGCCAGTAATACTCACAGCCCCCGCTGTCAGCTAGAAGTGGTTTCAGACCGCCCCCCCCCCTACCAGCCGTTGGGCCACGCCTCCTCATTTAAACTGACACCTGTCACTTCTAAATGAAAAGCTTAATGTTAAATCGAAATGTAAAAGGTGAATCTTAAAATGTCAATGTCAAATGTAAAACGTAAAATTCAAAAGATAAAATGTCAAATTGAAAAAATAAAATTAAATGATTTCTTTTTTTCTATTTGAGATTTTAATTTAAGTATTTCCATTTAAGCTTTTACATTTCACATTTAATTATGGCATGATTTTTCCTAGTAGCGTAGTCAAATAATACTATTTTTAATTTGATCTTGCTTCGTTTTCTCTTTGGACTTTCAATTTGAATTATGAATAAAAATATCCTCCATACTTACACAGCCCTGCTGTGTGAACCGCGCCTCGGGCATGGACCCCTAATATTAATCTCTACAAAAACAGGGTTCCACAGCCGGGCTTGGACCCATGGATGTATTAAGAGAACTGGGCGCCTAATGAAGCTTCACCTCACCATCACTAGTTAGAAGTTAGCAGCATGCTTTACCTTCTTTACATCCAAGCGCTTCACAGCTCGAGTACGACGGGGGCGGGGCTAACCCGTTCCTGCGCATTGGATTGGCCCGCCGCGCTCCTGCGTCATCATACACACAGAGCTACAGTGGATCCGCAGCCCGGAAAAAAAAGACAGAAGCCTCTTGTAGCAACGAGCTAGCTACTTCCATGTGTGTGCTGTCACAAGGGTGAAGAGTCCGCGAAACCATTTTCTGACTTCTCTATTTGAAGACCACAGTAGACTAGAACGGCGTGGACCGACACGGATATGGCGACATCCAGCCCCTGTGTTGTGGTAAGTTCCCCCCCAACAACTAGAATGAAATAAGAGATAGAAGATGACCACTGCATGCCCACTGGAAGAACACGCTGTACAGGGGCGCCGCTGCGTGGGATAAAGATTTGTACACATACTGAGGGTCGTACGGCCTGTGTGCTCTCCGGTGCTCCCCTTGGTAAAATGTTTCAGTGTAAGCTACATAACGGCAGTGTATTTTCATATAGCGTGGCCTGCGGCTATGGAGACGGTCACAGACACGCGCTCTGCACAGTGGGCGTGCGTGACGCAGGAGACGCTTTTGAACGGACACATTCAAACTTAACGTGCGGGGGTTTTGTGTCTGACAGGAGATTACAGGTACAGATGAGTAGCCTACATTACACGATTGGGCTTACGTGCAGTTTAGTGCCACGATTGTACACAACTGCGCCCAGGCAGCAAGAAACGCACGATCTCCAAGAAAAGGGGCGTGTTTGAGTTATGAGTATGCGTCATAAACAGTGAAAGGTATCAGCTATGATGGTATGTGTGTAATTGGCAAAAAGTATAGCTAGATTGGCTTCAGACATATGTTAAAATTAGCGTTACTTTAGTTTGAACATCAATTTCAAAGCTTTTGTCTACAGTTAATGTAAATTATTCTAAGAAGCTAATTGGATTACATTTCACTGGAATTGTACCTCGTACGATTTCATGTGACATACAATTGATTGATTGATTGATTGATTGATTGATTGATTGATTGATTGATGAATATACAGTTAAAGTTTAAATTTGCCTCAAAGAGCAAGATTTTAAATAGCGGACGTAAGTGTGTTCTAAATCAAACACAATTTGGTGTCTATACGTTTTATTAGGAGCAAAAATCTATAGTGCTTATCTGCAAAAGAGCTGTTTGGTTGTGTACAGTGGTTGTTTTGTGTCTGGAAAGATGTTTCTTTGTATGCATGTAATCTCAGTTTGAGTCACAGCACAAGGCCCGGCCTTGTGAGATCTGTGTGCATTTTGCAATACGTATTATAGATAAGTTGAGCCACGATGACCCTCTGACCTGGAATAAGTAAATAAGTAGCCAACAGTGCGCTCTATTTTTCAGGACATTTCCAGCATTTGGAGGCCAGTGTTTTAATATGCCAGCAGACAGGGAGGGACCCTTGCTGACATTATCATGAAGCATTTTGCTAAACGACATCATATGACAGTGGGAGATCCTGTCTCCTGTGTCACATTGTTTTTCATGTTTTACCTGACCGAGCTTCCATATGTAACGAGTTGGGTATGGGTTTGACTTTACTACTTAAATAAAAGACAGCAAGCCCATGTCTAACAGTGGAAAACACTCACACTTCAGATCATGTTACCACGAGGACATCTGCTCAGTATCACTCATTATTATTTTGGAGTTGAAGGGGTGTATCCCAAACAGATGGGCATGTTTTTCCATTTTGGGGAGCATAAGGGGAAATGCTTTGTTCTAGTTCAACCGCATATAATGTGAGGATAGGCACTTTGTAATCCAGCAATGACAATTTGTAGACTTGGGAGGATCCAAACTCTCAAAAAACGGTTTGAATACTGTGAGTGTGCTTATGGCCACATCATTCCCACAGCACCTCGAGCTCTGCACCAGCTCCCCAGCTGTCACATGATACCAGTTATGTTGTCTGGGTTCATATGGAATGCAGTTTGACAATCTATGGTTAGTATTTACCACCACTGATAGCTGTCTGTTGCTTGGTAAACTGTACATAATCGAGCATTGTTCTCAGAGTTTGTGTTTTGTGGCAGAAAAACTGTTGAGGCAGTAATATATGGAGGGAGTCCATGGGAAAGTAGACCACAGTTCACCGATGAGGTGAACTGTGGACCTTCACGGCGTACTACCCTGTATCTGCCCCGTGTTCTGTGTTAGGTAATCCCACTTTGTGTCGTGTTTGATTTCAGATCAGTGATGAGGAGCAGGGGTATGACCTGGACCTTTTCTGTATACCAAAGCACTACGCCGATGACCTGGAGAGGGTCTACATCCCACATGGACTCATCTTGGACAGGTGGGTAGCCACATTTTTAGCACATTCTAGTAGGATAATGCAAATGTGATGAATTGTCGGGGTCAACTAAAATGTGGGTTGTCTGAATCATTGGTTGACTAGTTTTAACAGAAGCCCTGTTGTATGTGGGATTCCAAGGTGTTCAGTAACTGGCGGGTCCATGTGTTTTGTGTAACCAATTAAAGTCAGACACCATTTACATTTTTTTTATATGATGTTAGATAAGTGATCTTTTTTTATTTTTTATTTAATGCAGATTTTTTTTTTTTTTTTGGGTGATTTCTGTTAAAGCTATAGTGCGTTTCTGTCGCCCCCATGAGGAATTCAAAGTAATGACAATAAAACTGTCGGCGCGTCCACATGATAAAAGCCTTCTGTGATCGCGCAGTTACTTGTAGCCAAGGAGGACACAAAGGATTAAAAAAACATGATGGACTAGTTTCTGCGCACGAAAGTCTCCGGACGCCACAATCTTCTGAACATAGTCATACTGAGAAATCCAGAGAGAGTAGTGTGGAGCTTATAGTCTTAATTAGCTTTGTAGCAACTCATTTGGCAACGGCTTGAATGTAACGGACGTTCGTTAATATCAAAAAATTACGCACTAAAGCTTTAAGCGGATCTCTGTGGTTATTCTACTTGGGGATGCTTTAGAAATGACAGCTGTGCCTGCTGACACAAAGAGAAAGGAAATGGGAACTACTGCTGACTGTAGCAGAAAACTGAGCTGACTCTCCTCTCTCTCTCTCTCTCTCTCTCTCTCTCTCTCTCTCTCTCTCCCACGTGACCACAGGACAGAGAGGCTTGCCAGAGAGATCATGAAGGAAATGGGGGGGCACCACATCGTGGCCCTCTGTGTGCTCAAAGGGGGTTACAAGTTCTTTGCAGACCTGCTGGACTACATCAAGGCCCTGAACAGGAACAGTGACCGCTCCATCCCAATGACGGTGGACTTCATTCGCCTCAAGAGCTACTGTGTAATATATATATATTTTTGTATCACTTAATATAAAAGCAGGCAATCACATTTTATCACATTTAGTTTAAAAGAGTTACAAGTTTGAATACTTAAAGGTACCCTGTGGAGTTTTTGACAACTAGTTGCACTGTGGAGCAATGTTTTTACAGGCATTAACCCTAATTTATTATCTTGTGCATGCACTTGAAGACGCACATCCATGAGCATGCAGGGCAGTTTTCACACTTTTCCACTGATCAAAAGTTGGTGGTGCTAAGAAGCGTAGCAATGTGCTAGCAAAGACAGAAAAAGACAAAGACATCAAGCTAGCAACCATGGATGTAAATGTAGCAAGATTTAAAATAGTCAAAGAATTGGTTTTGTAAAATGTTTAATAAGGAAGGAAATACATTCAGAATGTATGCTAGGTTTAAATAACCCAGTTTCCATCCAAATATATTGCAAATATGAACTGACTTTGCTGACTCCTCGGGTCATTGCACCGTTTTAGAGGAAGAGAGCACAATCAGATGTCGTAATAAAAGAGTGCCAGTCAAATCTCAAACAGTGGAAAACCACGAAGAAAACATGTTTAAATTTCCACTCAGTGAACAGAAACGCACCTAAAGATACATTCACATGTAGCAGTTTATGTAATGCAAACACTGCAGTAACATGCCTGGAGCAGATGACCATATAAAGAAATCCAGCAAGGATTGGCGTCAGCTTAAACCGAGAGTAGAAAAAAACGGTTGGAAATGGAGGGTTCAGAATCTGAACGATCTGAAATATGATACGACACGACACAACTTTATTGTCAGTTCACACTGAAATTCATTCTGCGTTCCTGAGCAGCTCCACCCCCCAAAAAAAGAAAAGAAACACACATACACAGAGTTAGACAACTACACATATAGTACGAAGATGAAAACGCATCAACAACCATGACCAAGGAATGTGTCATGATGTCCGGTCTTGTGCCTTGATACACTTTTTCCACCTTAAACATACTGTATAATGTGAAGTCTGTAACACGTCCACTTCATTCCCTTCCTCTCAGAACGACCAGTCGACAGGTGAAATCAAAGTCATCGGTGGAGATGACCTGTCTACATTGACGGGCAAGGTATGAAGTATGGAGGGCAGCATGATTATGACTAAAACAATCTTTGTTGACATTGTGATCAATATTATTAATATTTAAAATGAAATGAACTTGAAATTAGAAACAACTTGTACTGCTGTTGTCCATCATATCATTTCTTACTGTGTATTGCCACTGCACCGACATTTGAAGTGAAACTGATACGCGTTAACTTATTCATAATTTTGTAAACAGGTTTGTTGATGATGCTAATTAATAATGCTGATGATTGGGCTACACTTGAGCAAACCCAACGCTCTCACATAATGATCTAGGCTCGCGTCACATTCCTTTCGAGCTCGTTTGCATACTACAGTCAAATGTATCCAGTCCACTGTTTTTCATTAATGTCATTTGTTCTTTTGTTTTTACACAGAATGTCCTGATTGTGGAGGTATGTACTGATGTTTTCTTAAACTTAGTAACTTAGTAAAGTACACCGCTTTCTATTCCAAGACCGCTAATATGAGCTTCTCTCCTGCTGTGTTTCCAGGATATCATCGACACAGGGAAGACAATGCAGACATTATTGCAACTCCTCAAACAGTACAACCCCAAAATGGTCAAGGTAGCAAGGTAATTGGATCCTTTCAAAAACTGATTTTATTTTTCTTCTTGTGGAATCTAGTGATAATGTTTCTCTGTTTCATGACGACAGATTGTGGTGGTCTTCACTGACAGTCTGTCTCAGTCTTTTATGCAGCTTTTAAATATTACGATTGACGATCAACTTGGTTTCTGTCCTCAGTTTGTTGGTGAAGAGAACGCCAAGAAGTGTTGGCTACCGACCAGACTGTGAGTTCAAGACAGTAAATGTTTTTATTTTTAGACTATTTGTGAAATGTATAGTTAGTATAATGCAGGGTTTTTCCCTGCCATTATAAGGTTTAGGTGAAGCACCTGAGCCGTTTTGGGCGGCACATAAGCCGAATGAATGTAACTACAAGACTTTTCTCAGATCTAATGGTTGTAGTTGGACTTCTGTAACAAGTTTTGTCTTAAGGCTTTTTGAGTGTTATGTATTTATTACCTGTTCTAGCTTGTCCAACGTTTTAGACACACATATGGTGATAACAAAATGATGAGAAAAAAGAGACGCAAAACTACTACAAAGGGACACAAACCGACTACAAAAAGATGCCAAATTACCACAAAGAGACAAAACAACCCCAAAGAAAACAACAATGAGCAAAAAGAAACAAAACACGACTACAAAAAGACGCAAAAACCCACAAAGAGACACAAATGTATGGGGAAATTGCTTTTGTTTTATTGAAAAACTCAACATTATCTTAAAGGAGAATTCCCGTCGATTTCAACACGTAGCTCTGTTGTTTGTTGTCACATAGTGCTGTCAGTAGCGAGAGAAATGAAAATAATCGGTGTTGCCTGCACCGAGTTATGGTACTGCTAGCTTTTGCAAAGTTGTGCTAATTCATACCTCTATATAGTTCCGGTGTTGCAGTGTTGAGACGCCAAGACGAGTGCTTAGGGACCGTCTACAAACTACAACACCGAAAAGCGATACAAAAATATTTTCAAAGTATAAGTACTGTAGTACAACTAGCAGGAGACACGTTATAATTGAGGTAAGTTTGGAGACACTACTTTATTTAATCATTAAATGAATAAATATTTGTTGTATCTCTTTTTGGTGTTGTCGTTTGTAGACGGTCCCTAAGCACTCGTCTTACTGCCGTCTCACCACCGGAACTAGTCTGGCTATCAGCAGACCAAGCTCAATCTTTTTCAGTTAAACCCGCCAATAGCGCGCCAGGTGGATAAGCTAGTTTGTGATTGGTCCCCGCAAAATTGTAACGGAAACAGGATAGATAAATGTACAGGTCTCCAGCCTGAGCTGCAGGGAGAAATCAAATCGTCGGCAGATTGGGCTGGGTTTAGCCAGTCTACACCGGAACTAAACAGAGGTATAAATTAGCACAACTTTTATGCATTTCTTTCACATCTACTGCAGCCAGATTCACTGTGTTCACTCTGAAGGAATCACTTCACATGGGTAGGCACTTGTAATGACATCTCGAACATGTTTAAGAGGCTAAAAGCACGTTTAAACCTGCCCCGTTTCAGCTGCCTGGGTGCGAAAGCTAGAAGTAGCATAACTCGGTGTAGGGAACACCAATTATTTTTGTTTTTCTCGCTACTGACAGCACTACGTGACAACAAAACAACATAGCTACGTGTTGAAATCGACCGGAATTCTCCTTTAAAGAAGAACGTCTAAATCCCTCGCCAAATACTCGCACCTAAGTCTTCCACAATGCTAGGGAAAACACTGTCATGTACTGTATGCTTTGCATACCTTAATTTCAGTGTTAGTTTATCACGACAAAGACAAGCAACTTGATTTATTCACCTGTTTCTTTCAGTTGTAGGATTCGAGGTGCCTGACAAATTCGTGGTGGGATACGCACTAGACTACAACGAGTACTTTAGAGATCTAAATGTAAGTATTTGAGATGGATAAAGAAAGCTAATGATTCAAGTAGCTTATGTTTCATGCTTATTAGAGTTTGTACAAATGGTGTGTAGCTGTGTGTTAATGTAAGGTCTGACCAGGACATAACATGTGAATCACTAATATGCTGCAACACTCATTGTTCCTTTTCTGTTTCAGCATATCTGCGTCATTAGTGAAACGGGGAAGGAGAAGTACAAGGCATGAAGAGCACATCAAAACACTTTGATGAATGGTTACACCGTCTCCTTTTGCTGTCTATTTGAATTTTATATTTTATTACTTCATATTCGTGTCATAAAAATACTCAGCCTGCTCAGGGTCCCTGGCACTGTTGGAGTGATAATCTTGACCGTTGCATTGCCTGTTTTATCCACAACACACACAACTTATGAGAAAATTGATTGCCTTAGCTAGTAACACGTCTGGGTTAAACAGCATGGAGCCCGGCTTCACCTGGAATCTGTATTATCTATATCTATCTATATCTATGCCCCCCGACACTGACTAATTATTTGTTTTAAGCAATGGATTAATTGATTCAGAGCAATGCTGCTAGCTTTAAGTACAATATCACAATTGTTGTGCCACATTAAAATTTACAAACATTTGGCAACCTCCAATGAAATTAAATAATTATTCTATTGTAATTCTACTTTTACCTCAATGATGACATTGCATTTTCTTGAAATATACAGTATGTAAATTTTGGGACAAAACACATGTTTGTTGCTGAGGCGTGTGTGATAAGATGTTTTTCACATAGATTGTGTAGAAAAGTAACACAAATGCTGACTTCTGTCCCTAATTGAACACACAGATTTGCTGAAGATAAAATATCCTTATTTATGAGTGTTAATGAAATCTTTTGTCTTTTATGTTACACAAAGAAATTGGATGCATGGATGCTTTGTTCAGACAAATATTTTACTTATGCTGTAAAATGTGTAGTTTACAGATACTTCTACTGAAGGTAAAAGTTATTCAATCCTGATTGAACTAATTTGTCTGTATTTACCTGTCATTGAGTCAGACATGATTTCTTTTGGTTTTTCAATTTCAACCTTATAAAATGCTCTGATTCACTGTAAACCAGTGTCAACTAAAAGTTGCAATACCAGCAATTAAATGTTCACACCCCTCATGTGACTAGTGCATTTCACTACAAAGCTTCGCGTACTATATAACAACAAATAATGGGAACATTAAAATAATTTCTGGTCAGTCGATAGTGAAAATACTGGGAAATGCAGTGGTGATGCAGATAAGATAAAAAGTGTTTAGTGTGTTACTGTAGTATGTGTTACGTTAACAGAACTCCCAGCTTTCTAGGAAGAAAAGGTTACAATTGACTGAAATAAATACCTGCTGAAGGCCATTTTTCTTTTTGAACAAATGGTGATAGCAAAATCCATTTTTCTCACACTTTTTATGTGTCCAATTGTTACCTGTATTTATTGTTTTATTACTATTTTATACTGAGCCTGGATGATTTGCAAATCAAGAAATCTTGAGTATGGGAATGCAATTTTGAATTTAAATTAAAGGATGATCATCTTATTTATATTGTTAATGAAAACGTAAAACCTTTTTTTAATTTCTTCAGTAGGTTTTATCTGCAAAAAAACAAGGCAATAAAGTTGTGTAGCCAGTATGACAATATGAACAGTAGCGTGATTGGCTGCTGAAAATAACTCATGAAAACAGAAAATCTGCCAGAATAATCATACCTCCATCCTCCAGGAGTTATCTGCATAGGGCCTCCTGCGAGCAAATTGGTGTCAGGAGACCATTACTGACAGTAGGTAAAAACTAAAACTTACATTCTTGGTGCAGTAAATTTGTCATGCTACCCAGGTGTGATTAAACATTAGTAATTGCAGCCGACGTGAATGTAAGAATTACCATGAACCGAAGGATGCAGTTCGCCATATCCCGCGTGAGCATGCCGGTAAATGAAGCTGTTTGATTGGACAGGGCTGCTGTTAACGTTAAAAGGGGCGTGACGTTTGCTGCTAGCAGCTAACCTAGCTCCTGATCATCTGGGATCTGGTTTATTCTTGGCGGTGTCCTGCAGAAACGAAAAATTAAATTGTAGAGCGAGTAATATTTGCAATAGACACTGTTTTAGTTTTCTTCTGTGAGCCGTAGAAGCTACCAGGTTAACGGACAGGAACATTTGTTTGTGAAATGTTGACCCAGCCGCTCTGTGGACATAGCATTGTGGCTATCGGCGTAACTGCTAACTTAGCTAGTTAGCCTAGCAGGCTAGATAGCTAGGCTGTTAGCTGCATGGATGTATCAAGAGAACGGTTAGCTGTGGCTGAAACTAGCTAACATAACACTGGCTTGACTTAGCTAGAAGGTAGACTCGCGTTATGAGAATGACTTAACGCCAGCGTCGTTAGATTAACGTTAACGTCAGCTACATTATAATCGATTTGTTTTGCACTTAAAGTTAACGGTTGGTCATGGCTAGCGATAGCTAATTTAACGCGCTAACATATAGTTTAGCATAGTAGCGTTTCAGTCGTCATCTTACTGCTTCCCCTGCACCAACAAACTGGTCGGTAGCCTGCAGTTACAGGGCATTGTGCGGTATGTAGCCATGGCATGCTAACCACCCATCAGGACAGTTGGTTACTGGTCATAGCACATGCCAGTTCTGGCTGACCATATAGTCATGATATGAGGAATTATAGAGATAGCTAGCGTTGTTATGAATAACAGCCAGGTTTAAATTGCTTTGACACCAGAATTCTACAGACGACAGGGCCTTGCGGTTTTGCAGTGGGTCTAACGTTACATTTCGTTAGCTAGGTTGTCTAACGTCAACTCAGTCGCCTGATTGAGGATGTTTTTTCAAAACAAGTAAAGTTAGCAAAGTTTGGAGAGCAACAATGTAACACAACTGAGCTGGTTAGCCATTTTAAGTTCATGAATTAGTGGCGGGCAGCGTTAGCTAACAAAATGAACAATTCGGGAGTCTTGCCACAAGAAAAGATGGAGCTGGATCTGGAAATCCCATCTTCGTTAGCTCAGGGCGATGGACACTTGAGGAGATCCAACAGTGCACCCATGATACATGGCTTAAGGTTTATACAACATGACAGTTACTGCATAATATTTTAGTGAATGTGTTTGCCTTTTTATACAATTTGAAATAACTACATTACAATCACCTCATGGGTAGAAGGCACATGACATGGTTGGTCTGTTAATTTGTCATTCCAGTGATAACTCCCAGGTGTTCCAGAGAGAGGTCCTGCGTAGCCGGAGAAATAGCACCACAGTTGTCAACAGGCCCAACATGGTACAATACAATACTAAACACATGTTTCTTCAAGTAATCTGTGTCTGCATTATTGTGTATTGAATGTTCTCTTCTCCACACGCGTCCTTCTTCACAGGTCCCGTCATCACCTGTCCGCGTCCCCAGCACCAGACTTCATCAGATAAAACAAGTAAGAAGAGGAAGTGTTTTTGGCATGTTTGAAAGTGTTTCATGATGAAAAGGAGCATGTCAGACTACTGTCTCCCTCTCAAGCCATAGGGAGTGATGGTGTCTAAAAAAACATGCGAGAGGAACACTTTTTGGAGTCCACAGGGCCATCGATCTTAAAGAGTTGATCAATTGGTAGTATCGGACTCAAACAGAAGAGCGGTTACTCTGATGTAATCCGCTGGCTAAATGTAATCTCCATAAGTGAAATGAAAAACTGTTCAGTTTTAGCTTTTGAGATGACATTAAGGCTGTACCTTTCACTTGGAATATTAGGCCTAACTGCAATGGCATGAGACTTTTGAAATTTTGAAATCTGTTGGAAGAATATATGAAATTTTGGAAAACTAAGATGACCATTAACCGTCTTGTGTGCTCCTGCAGGAGGAGGGTGTGGATGTGATGAACAGAGAAACTGCTCATGAGCGGTAAGCTGTGCGTTTGTGAATGCCGTTGTGGATAAAGAGATCTGCTTGAACTATTACTTTGTGTAGGTAAAGTGCTGATATGCATCAACTTATTCCTGTTTCTGTTTTTATTCACAGGGAGGTTCAAACTGCCATGCAAATGAGCCAGTCCTGGGAAGAAAGCCTGAGTCTGGTAAACCTCATTACAGATTGTCCGATTCCCATCCGTGTTGATATGTGCTGCCGTTTTGAATCCTTGAAAGTTAGCTCAGTTTTGCCTCCCGCCGCATGTTTTGGCCCTGGGCCGTTGTTGTTGTCCTCTCCATCTCTGTAGAGTGGACAAAACACAAACATGCCAGATTAATAGTGAAAACATTTGGAGTTATCAGGGCCACCAGTCCTTCAAGGTCAGACTGAGTTGGTAGTATAATACTCCGACACGATATTTTATTGATTTCTTTTTTTTTTTTTTTTTTACTACTTTGCCACCTAGTACTGTAGAAAGATGATGACATGGCCACCAATGTGTTTGGCAATTGTGTGTGTTCTTAGAGTGACAATGATTTGGAGAAGTCGGCATCTTCGTCTCCAAAGCGCATCGACTTTGTGCCTGTGTCGCCTGCGCCATCTCCAACCAGAGGGATAGGAAAAAAGGTACATCTGATCTGTGTTATCACATGCACATAACCGGATTATACTATGAGCTGAAGGTAGTAGTTAAAGCACTTTCATGGTCTGCTGTAATCTGATTTCACTAACAACTTGCAGTCAGATTATTGAATGGAGGTCTGCGCGGCAGCCTACAGGAAGCAATTTATTAGAAGCCGAAAAACACAAACTTGTTTTTGTTTTGTGTAAATCTGTTACTGCAGATTAAACAAATAGACTGTGTTTTAGTGCAAGCCCCACCAGTGTTTGCATATAGAAACACTTCTTTACATCTGATTTATTGTTGCTGCATGTTATGCCAAAGTTGATCAAAAGGTTAATTGGCCACTGTCCCTAATTATACAAACTTCTTAAATATACAGGGGTGCTCATAAGTTTATGAACCCATGCTAAAGTTGACTAAAAAGATCATCTTCTGGAAACTGATCTTAATGCCTTCATTTAAAAAAAAAAAAAAAAAGACCCTAATGGACACTAATTTTCTTCACCATACCTAGAGATTAGCATGGTTTTATTTGCATTGAGAGATGATTTTATGGAAAGTACCCCATGCCAATCTCTAGGTATGGTGAAGGGTATGTGATGATGTGGGGCTATTTTAATTCCAAAGGCCAAGGGAACTTTATCAGGATGCATAGTATCCTGGATCCATGAAATAACTGGCCTTTAAAACTAAAAATCTGCCTGGCTCTATGGGAATTTAACATAGGGGTGTACTTACTTATGCCCCCTGTATTTTAAGGAAGAACATTTATTAATTTACGATACATTATTCATTCACAAAGAAAATTGGTGTCCTTTAAAGGGTGGATTTTTCCTCTTTTTTTTAATTAAGGCATTAAGATCAATTTCCAAAAGATGATTTTTTTTTTTTTTTTTTTTTTTTATTCCTCTTTTTAGTCAACTTTAGCATGGGTTCATAAACGTATAAGCACCACTATACTAAAAGGAGGGGCGACCTCTAGCTCACGCAGTAGAGTGTGCGCCCCATGTAGGCTGAGTCCTTGGTAGCGGCCCGGCCCTTGGCTGCATGTCGTTCCCCCTCTCTCTCCCCTTTCCTGTCTTCAAGCTATCCTGTCGATTTTTAAAGGCCATAAAAAGCCCCCAGGAATAATGTAAATATACTAAAAGGAAAAAGAATGAGGATTGCCTTAATCTGTCTTTAATCTAGTCTGTCTTGTGTTTCGCTTTCTTGCAAGCAGCAGTGTTTCTCTCCTTCACTACAAATCCTTGTGAGCAGCAATGGCCTAACACCCAGCCCAGTACCCAGCCCAACACGACGCTTCAGGTGAGCAACTCTTGGGAGTGATAACTTTATAATCTACTGATGTTACTTTACTCCTGTTCTAAATAAAAAAGCCTGTGAGGTTCCTGTGAGACTACAGCTGCTTCCAGTTTGACTGTAATGTCTTCTTGGTGACATAAAATGAGTTTCCTTTTGCCAGTCTTGGTAGAAAAAAAAAAAACAATTTTATTGCTTCTATATGTCTGAGTAAACTATAATCTTTTCTGGATGACCGATTGTGTACAGATGCATTTGTAACTGCTGATGTGGTTAAATTTAAGTGTGTGTGTGCGTGTGTGTGTCTTAGCCGACGGAGTCAAAGCCCAATCAACTGCATCAGAGCCAGCATACTTGGGCCAATGAAACGCAAAGGTAACATACCCAACATGCCTGAAATTCCAAAATGCTTTGATAATACTTTTTCTCATATCTCTTTAAATTCTACCAAAAGAGCCACTTAATGTATGGATAGGAGTGGTCTGTTGTAAATTGAAGGCCTTAATTGTTCAGACTAAAGGTTAAAGGCACTAAAGGACTCTACTAATAGTTCACTTGATTCTGTTTTTAGATTTGATCACATTCTATGTGTAACTCTTAAATGTAACTATTGGGCAGTGCACTGGCTCTCTGATAATTAACTGGTAAGATCTGTCGTTTATACTAACTCGGATTATGATTGCAATAAAACACTCCAGCAACCACAGGCTGTGTATTGAGATTCCTAAATGTCAGGGTCCCTTTACTCCTTAGGCGAGATGGAGACGGAGAGTCAGCCTAAGAGGCTCTTCCAGGGCACCACCACCATGCTGTCCTCTGATGTCTCCAACCTGTCAGAGCTCAGTTCCTGGTAAGACTTTGTGGATCGACACAAAATGTCAGAACAACCGTTCAAAAGCACACTGTTTAGGTAAGGATTCAGCAAACATATTCAGTTCAGGTGAATGAAGAATTTAAGGCAGGGGGTGGTTTATTGTGATCTGTTTAAAAAAGAAAAAAAAAGCAAACGGCGGGGAAAATAAGTATTGAACGCGTCAACATTTTTCCCAGTAAATATATTTCCGATAGGGCTATCGAAATGACATTTTCACCAGATGTCAGTAACAACCGAAGTAATTCACACATACAAAGAAATCAAAACATGTATGTCCATGACAAAAGTTGTGTAATAAAGTGGAATGATAATGGGAATAAACATTGAACACAGGAAGAAAAAGGGGTGTAAAAAGGCATGGGAAGCCAATAAACCAGCTGAAATCTGTCAGTATTTAGGAAGCCATCCTGCCCCGTGCAAATTAATATCAGCTGGATTAGCGGCTAGTTTTTTCATACAGGAGCGGTCTTGAAGCTGTCATTACCAACAAAGGCTTTTCTACTAAGTATTGAATACATTTCACTTTATTACATACAACTTAATTTATGGACTCACAGATGGACATCTGGTGAAAATGTCATGCCGATTGCCCCATCAGAAATATTTTTACTGAGAAAAAATGTTGACGTGTTCAATACTTATTTTCCCCGCTGTACTTGTAGGCAGGGTCCAAAATTAACTTTGTTTGTTTGCCAATGACTGGTAAGGGTTAGAAAAGGAAGAGGGGAAAAAAAAAAGCCGGTGCCGTGGCAAAATAGCCTCGGGAAGGACCTTGTTTCAGTCAAACGTGTACGATCAGAAGTAGTTTTAGTCGTGCAACAGAAAACTCAGAATGGACAGATAGTCTAGCTAGCTGTCTGGATTTACCCTGCAGAGATCTGAGGAGCAGTTAACCATAGTCCTCAGAAATCCACCAGAGTTTAGAACGCCAACACAAAGAAGGTAAACGGATATCCGGCCAAAATGAGTGAAATCCGGCGGAATTTCCGTCGGCAATGGAGCAATCCCAGAAGTGGAACCTCGAGGATATAGACCAGTGATTAGTCAACTGCGTACCGCTTTGATCTAACGTTACACTTGTGTCTCGCTTTCCTGGCGTCGCACTCGTCATCCGCACATGCTGTTGCACAGAGCTGTATTTACCGTGTTTCCATGAAAATCATGACGTTGCAGTCCATAATACATTTGTGAGTGGTGATCTGCCGCCAAAGGTCATCCATTTTGTTTGCTAAAGACCGTACATGCGACGAGGAAAATGCTACGTAGCAATAGCCGACAAGGAGTTAGCCGTAGCCTAACATTAGCCCTCTTCATCCCACTTTGTTCACGGTCTCAACCCGACTTGTGTGCACTTGCGGTCGGCAAAGCCGTGACATTAAACCTCGGCAGCGCTGTAGCATTCGGTCTCGTCACAAAATCGTCCACATTTTTACTCAGCGTTGTCTCAGACAAAAAGGACGGGCTTTTATTTGAACACCACAACTGCGGGATGTCACTTAATTGCCAGTGCATTCACTGATTTCATTTACATTCATCCATGCTGTTGTCAGCTCCGACATTTGCTACACACTGCGGTACCGCTCCCTCACTTGGCTGAGAGAGGTAGAAATGTGACAGCAGAGAGCGTTCTATGAAAGAAAAAAATACATATAGGCTGCTAAATGTATAACTATTTACTTCGTAAAACAAATAGTGCTTGTGCGAGTGTGGTAAGCTCATCACTCAGCACTGTATTTCCCACACTGGGTGTTAGATGGTAAGATACGCCCCTTTCCATGGAAATGTAATCCCCATTTCTGAATGTGCATTTGTTAAGCACCATTCAATTTAAATATGAACTAAAACAAGACAGTTTCTGTGTTTATTACCAAAGCATTTAGCAGTAATACAGTTAAAATGGGGGAAATGTGCAAAAATGTGCATATCAGGTCAATTTAAGTAGAGATGTTCCGATACCGGTATCTCCTCCGATACTGCCTAAAACGCTGGTATCTGTATCGGGACGTACTGGAGTTTATGCACCGATCGTATACCAATCTACATTAAAATAGTTTATTATATGTTTGTATTATTATATACGTTCATGTTTCACAAAGAGTTTAACCTGAGCCAGACCGACAACAAAGATAGAAATCACATCCATACAGGGATAGTAGAATACAGTTGTTAAAACATAATAAAATATGACACACTGGTATCTGATCAGAACTCGGGATCGGCCGATACGCAAGTTCAGGTATCAGAATCGGTATCTGGCCATCTCTAGATTTAAGGTGTGTGTGCCCCTAAATTCCGCCTGTGCCCCTAAGTTTTTATTTATTTTTTAAGTTGGGGGGGGGCTATAGTACTTCTAGTAAAAAAAACAAAGTTAGCCTGGAGCCCTGAATACAGCAGATGTTTGCCACAGTCACAATTCTGACGGCCTCTTTCTTTCAGTCACTCTCCAGATTTGCTGGACGGCAGCCTCAGCAGCGTCGGATCCTCCACAGACTCGCCAGGCAAAATGGAGGGAGTGTCGCCCTCCTCGTCCAGCAACTCGCCCTTTGCTTCCCTCCAGGATTTGTCCCCAAAGTGAGCACGGGATAGCAAGAGACACTATAAGGGACTATGGCCAAAAATTCTCTCTCCAGGAAACCAGTTTCCTTGCGAGACCTTCCATCTCAGCATCACCTAGATTTAAATGGAAGTTTCCATGTTTGTTTCTGAGCGGCCGTTTTCATGCCTACATTTTGGAGGGTGTAAGATATTTTTGAATTAAGGAAACGAAAGCCATGGATTAGTTTTAGTGTGGAAGAGGTAAGCCTAGTGAAACTAGCGATGACTGAAGACACTGGGCACCAGCTGCTAGTAGAGGATCTTGGATGGTGCTTGGCTCCATAGTGATGGTGTTCATAAGTGGCTATGCTTTTGTCCTACCAGTTCCCCTCGCTACAGAGAGACATTAAGCACTGGACATAAGAAAAGAAAAAAAAAAAAGACTATTTTGGATGTGTACATTTTTCCTGTTTTTGTGCTGGAGAACTTCTGTCCACGGGCCTTTGTATGTATACAGTCTACATATTTTGTAAGAAAATATTTAACTTATTGTTTTCCTGCTTTGTTTGTAATTATGTACATATTAACATTGTCGAATGTCGTACATAGTTTTAAGTTTGATCGGCTGTGAGGTGAACGTGGGCACAGGTCAACAGCAAATGCTGTCTTTGTAAAGGAACAAACTACTTCTGGTGTACACCTGTGGATATTTCCTTACGGTTATACTGTAAGAGAAGTTATGTTGTCAGCAGATTTTCTTATTTTTATATGGGCGCTGCACTGTGGTGATTTTTTTTTTTTTTTCCCCCTTTCAGTTTGACTTGTATGCCCCCTTACCCATGGCCTGCTGCAACTTTAAATGCCTAGTATGAGCAATGAATGCACCAAGCAGTTAATCGTGGATGTAATAAGATCACTGTTGTGCTCTCAACACTAAGGGTTGTTCTGTATCCTGTGTTTTTGTCAGGATGTTTTTGTAGATGAGCAGAGTATAGAAATGATTCAGTTTTCTTTCAACTTGGGAAATGTTCTTGTTTTTGGAAAAAAACGTTTATTCTAAGATTTGATTGGTGATAGGTTTCTATCCCCAGTTAAAATGAACCATTTGTGTTGTCATTTACACAAATCAAGTGACTGCTGGAACATGCAGTACAAACAAAATGGCACTGTCGCATTGAGGAAAGAGACTGCTGTGGTTACATTTATTAAAATAGCTTTTTGCACAGGATGTTTGATCCTGTTATGTTTCAGCCGGTGTGTAAGCAGAGCAGAAGTGAAACTTTCTCGTTAAACAAGATTCAAGAATGCAGTATGTAGTCTGAATTATTTTTTTTGCACCTAAATTTGCGTTCAACTGTCATCACCCTAGTGTCCATATTCCTTGTGTAACTTCTACATCTGAACCCCTTCATGTCCCTGTAACTTCTAATATGTATTTACAAAAGGAAGTGATTGTAAATCTGGAAGTGTGCCCTTTAATTTAAAAAAAGTTTTTTTTTTTTTTTAAACAAAATGTCTTTTTCCTTTTATAAAAATAAGAAAATGGAGAAAGCAGTCGGCGTTCCCTACTGTCAGGATTTTTTTCTTTTTCAGTCATCTCATGGAGTGTTCAGGACATGCATTTAGTAAACAATCTTATACTGTTGACTGGAATGGAAAGGCTGTAATACGCAAGATGGCTCACAATTTGCCTATGCTTATCTTTTGTGATTGCAAACATCAGGACCAAATCAATACTTTTGTGTGTAGGTGTTTTGAATATTCCGAGAGTAGTCTTGCCTGCAATACTAATTTAATGTCAACACAGCACCCAGGGCCACAGTAGGATAGTGTCATTCCTAAACATTATTTACTGCTCTGGCACCAAATGGTGCAAGCAGTGGCAAATCAAGTTTTGAGTTGTCAAACCTGATAACATAACATACACTTCCAAAGGAGCTTAGTAACAATCGTTACAAAGCTAACCGTGGCCTTATTGTCAAGTTATGTGCTCTACACCCTCCTAACCCAACTCGTAAAGTACAGAAAATAGCTTAATCTATTTTATACCAGACAGCTGTATTGAGACTTTATTAATCGTTTGATGGAGCATTGATATAGTACTGCGAACAAACCATTATCTTCAAAAGATCATCTTTCCTTTGAGGACATGTAAAATCATCTTACTGCTGGAAAAATAAAAACTCATCCACACATGCAAATAACTGCATTTAGTCCTCGGCGTCTACAATATAAATGCTTTAAAACATCAATATAATAATGGTTACAGGTGAATACCATAACAAAATTTTTAATGGCTTTAAATACATGTTTGCATGTAGATTCCTTCACACTCAAGTTAATCATATTCAGTTACATAATGGCAATAGAAATACAGACATGGGGAATATGAGGTCCGACAACACTTTGAGTGGCCTCCCGTTTCTTCACAGGCCCTGCTCAGGGACAGCTCCTCTCACACTACCATTCCTTTGACCTACACACTGGGAGGTCTCTGCTGTTTGTGTCAGTTCAGTATTCTGTCAGTTTACGTATGTAACAAATATGTGGATTTAAAAACAAGTATACTAAAATGTATTTTTCAGGGGACAGGGTGAACTGAATAAGTACCCCCGCCCCCCTGCTGTCAGCTGTACTCATTGAAGCGTAGCAGTGCCTCTGGTGTGAGGATGTTCTCTCCGTCTTTAGATTTCCCCTCCTCTCACCTTACAGCACTTCATGTACGTAAGATGACCATCGTGAGAAGACCTAAAATATGACAAGAAACAAAACAGAGCAACGTGATATTGTAAACTCTAGCACATCCTATTTTAAGCAATGTCAAACAATAGCATCGTAGTTCACATTAAAACGTATTTAACGTATAATGCAACCTCATTCTGTCAGCCAATGACTTACCAAGAACATAAGCAGCTACAAGTTTCTTGTTAACACTTAAGTGGAGGTAGACAGGCACAGTAGATTCTTGCTCCCCCAGGGTCGGGAGCATCAGGGCGGCCATACACACCAGCCCAAGCAGCACCGTCAGCAGACTGGGGCCTCCAGCAACAGGACGGCTCACTGTCAGGTGCACACAGTGCCATCAGATGCATCACTCAATTTTCTAAACCAGCTGGGCACGGTAGTTTTTAATCAAACATTACTCAGGAGTAAGTGGTGTTATTTATTGGGGACTATTTTCCTGCACAGATTTGGTGCTCTACTGATAATTTACAGCAGTGCAGCAGTATGTGGGATTGACAAAAAAATAAACTACAGTGTGTGTTCATGGTAATTCAGGAGGATGTTACCCAGTGCCACAAAGGTGTGGCTCACTGATGTGCTTTTAATCGTTTTTGGACAACAATGGAGGAATAATATAGAGTAAATAAATAAATAAATATATATATATATATATATATATATATATATATATATATATATATATATATACACACACATATATATTATGGCTTTGAATAAACAGAAAAATGTTCTCTGTTGGATCAATTCATTGTTGGTTTGACAATACAAGATATATTGAAAAAGAAGCTAGAGCTCAAAGAATGTTTTAGCTAAACAACCCAAGATATGGTTTATGATAATGAACTATGCATTCAGAATAGTAAATGCAGTTACAGCAAATACATGAAGACAAATGAAGATGCATTTGATCTTGTACGCAATGAGGCTTTGGCTTGTACTTCAACTTTAATGACTACCTGACAGTGATTACCTGCACCTGATTGTTCTCCTTCTGCAAAAGATGTACCTTTGTATGTAATAATCTCAACAGGAAGCAGGTTAACATGGTATCATCCGAGAAAGACACATGGTATACTACCTACTACCTACTGTATCTTGCTACAAAATCAAAATGTGAAGATGATTACAACATGCATGTTATTATGTTATTGTCATACTATGTTTGTGAGACCTTCTGCCCTTATTGAATTTATCTCATTTAGCTGAAAAAAAAAACAAACATCCAAATACTTAATTTAATCCAAATACTACCATTAAAGTCCTGCATTCAAAGTCAGTTCAAATAAATAAATGTTGTAAAGAGTATAATATCATTATGTATATCCTAGTCAATAAGTAACGAGAAATTGCAGTACTAAAAGCACGACATATTTTAAGTGGTTTAAATCATCATTAGCATCATTAATATACTGTTATTAGATTTTCTTTTAAACTGAAATATCGATGTTGGTATGGCCTCAAAAAACCCAGTATCAGTTGGAATGTATTAGCTTTATTATCTGTAACTATTCGTAAAATATTAAAAGTAACATAAACGACAGCTGTTGAATACATAAATGGAATAACAAATGCAAATCTTTCCTCATGAAATGTAGTGGAATGAAAATTGTGTCAAAAAATGTAAATACGTGGCGTGCCAGTGCCTCTTGTTATTCATTTTTTTGTACTAGATAAGATGGGTAGGTAGATAGGTATGTTCATAGACCATAAAAAGCAATCTAATGTTCCTGAATTTGAGTTTGAGCATTTGGCTCCATCTAGTGGTAAGACCACACAACAGCCCTTCTTCCTACCTGTCTGAAATGCAGTCTGCTCAAAAAACTCGCTGTCTGCAAACTGCTCTTTGACTTTGCGTTCCTCATCTTGGGGCCGGGGGCTGGGCGGCTCCTGTGAGGCTGATGGACGGAGCGTGGCCGTCACCTCTTTGCGACCCAGAGCTTTCCGCTGACTCTGCTCAGACACCTGCAGTCGGAACTTGTCGTACACCCCATAATGGCATGCACGCACATCTCTGTGTCGGATCACTCTGTGTGGACAGAGAACGTTAGACAGGCTCCTTACTTGATCAGATGGGAAGGTCAGCTGTATAAACAGCCATCTGACTCAAATCATACAGTCAAAACTATCCAACAAACAAAGGCAATAATAAGCAATGAACAATTAAACAGAATGGATGGGAATCCACAGGGAACAACAAGCTCATAAATGAGAAATGTGCTTTACCACTGCATGAAAAATTAATAAGTTCCATACAGAAAAACAAACTCACATGTCAACACAACACTGTGGCTTGACGGCTCCGGTGGCATCCACCACAGTGTACTTGTTTGGCGCTGTGCACAGCACTGATAAAAAGAAAAAAAATACACAGATTATCTAGATAAATTGGAATGTATAACAAAAACAGTACAGCATACATGGAAACCCAAATGGATTGTGTTTTACTCTGCCAACTAGGGCTGCACGATATGAGGAAAATATCTAATTGCGACTATTTTGACTGATGATGTGATTCAAGATATTGGAGGGAATGATCATTTTTGTATCATTATTCTTATTTTCATGGAAAAATATCAAAATTAAAATGATGAGGATCTGTACCAAAGAAAGATTTTTTCTGATGGATAGGATATGTAGGCCGGGACGTCTCGGCAGCACCACAATACTTCATTCTGAATGGTTTGACACATATTTTGTCTTAAACTAATATTGCGCCCCCCTGCGATTTGGAAATTGCACTAGTCCATAGGGCTAGGCGATATGGAGAAAATCAAATATCACGATATTTTTGACCAAATACCTCGATATCGATACCGCAACGACATTGTAGTGTTGACTATTGGTGCTTTCGCAAAATATTTACACAATGAGATTTTAGAATCATAATCATCAGTAATGTGATATAATGACTGAGTGGGTAAAGGCAAATAATAGAACAGTTACAACAGTCTGTTAAGTTCAGAAAATGACATCACTTTACTGTAATGCAGCCTTTAAAACCAGGAAAAGACAACACGGCCATGTTACGATATCCAAAATCTAAGACGATATCTAGTCTCATATCACGATATCGATATAATATTGATATATTGCCCAGCTCTACTAGTCCATATTGCCATTTCGATAAGATTGGGATTAATTGTGCAGCCCTTCTGCCAACTCACCTTTAAATTTGAGGGCGAACTCATAGGGGTTGTAGAGGGTGAGCACCTGCTTGTGAGACGTCTGCTCATCTGCGTAGAAGATGAGCTCAGTGGGGAACACGAACACAGGAAGGCTTCCTTCCACCAGCTCAGGCTGTCGATGCTGCTGCTGCATTGGCTCCAGCTGAGCTCTTCCCCTTCCCCGTCCACGGTCTGCCTGGGCCCCCCCACCTCTCTCTCCACAAACTATCAAGCTGTGTAAACTCCCTTTAGGTGGAAATGACACTTCCCGCTCTCATCGCCTCAGGGACATGACGTGGCACTGCGAAGAGACACAGGTGAGGAATAACAAGAGGCACTGGCATTTACATTTTGTGACACAATTTTCATTCCACTACATTTTCATGAGGAAAGATTTGCATTTGTTATTCCATTTATGTATTCAACAGCTGTTGTTTATAGTTACTTTTAATATTTTACAAATAGTTACAGATACAATAAAGCTAATACATTCCAACTGATACTGGGTTTTTGAGGCCATACCAAAATCGATATTTCAGTTTAAAAGAAAATCTAATAACAGTATATTAATGATGCCAATGATGGTTTAAACCACTTCAAATATGTTGTGATTTTAGTACTGCAATTTCTCGTTACTTATTGACTACCATATACAATGATATTATACTCTTTACAACATTTATTTATTTGAACTGACTTTGAATGCAGGACTTCAATGGAAGTATTTGGATTAAATTAAGTATTTGGATGTTTTTTTTTTCAGCTAAATGAGATAAATTCAATAAGGGCAGAAGGTCTCACAAACGTAGTATGACAATAACATAATAACATGCATGTTGTAATCATCTTCACATTTTGATTTTGTAGCAAGATTTTTTTTTTTCAGCTAAATGAGAGCAGAGCAGGGTAATAAGAGAGGACCAGCCAGGGCAATTTAATTTTACGTAATTTATTCAAGGTTACTAAATTCAACAAGGCAAACAGGATTACGTAAACTCCATGTGGCTAGTCACGTGCCCTGGTGTGTTTACATGGTTACAATAGAGCTCGAGGAACCAGACTCGGGGTGTCGCAACACATTTTGTACTCCACGTACACAATAAAAACCACGATTCATTAATTAATTTGCAGCAACAAAGCTTTAGTCAAGTGATGTTTTACTATCTGGGGTATATTGTTCAATTACTTAGTTATATTGCCATCTTTGTATTCGTATTCAGATAACATGTAGCTAAGCTTAAATGTAAGCTAACGTAACGCTGCCTTTACAGTGCAGTGTAATCGTAGGTGACAACGTTATGATGTTTTTATGCAAATGTGTTGGTAATATATTTAGCAACAGGGATATTTAGAAAAAAATCCACCATACGTTTGGTTACTCTCTAACTAAACCATGCAGTTTGACTGTTTTTACTTGCTCGCACATTGTAATAACAACCCATCGTTATGGTGCAATGCTAACGCTGTACAATAGTGAACGTTAGCTAGCGTTAGCCGGCTAGGAGAACCCCAGATGTTAGCTGGTAGCCACTTAACGTAGTCTAACGTTACACGCTATGTCATTACAGAAGATAAAACACAAAGTTGTTTTATTTCAAGACAAAGCTGAGAGCGAGACTTTACCTTGTTGTCAGCACACGGGTTGGTGTAACGTCAGTGCTATCACCGGGGTTTGCGCTTCTGTTCCCACCACCCTGCTCTTGTTCCTCACTAGCCCTTTTTTCTTTGTCAACAATATACTGCAGGCCTCGCAGTGCATGCTGGGATGGCGAAGGGCGAAAGACTGCGTGCAAAACGTCAACAAAGCGGACGAAAAATACTCCAAGCAAGAAGAAATGTTTGTAATAACTTCAAAACATTGTGGAAAGCATGTAATTAAGCGTTTATAAACGCCCTAAACCACGAACCAACCAAATTCGCTCATACATGCGGAATACATACTTATTAGTTATTAACTGCACCAAATGTATAATTAATGTCCTGTTAATCATAAAGTAGCTTAACAATGTTTTGTGTAAGTATTTCACCATGATGATGATCATAAAAAATATTTCACCTTGCACAGACAGAAAAAAGTAAAAGCCGATATCAGACTCAAGTTGTTGAATCATATGCATGTTATGTATCACTCAAAAAATATATATATTATCCATCCAACCTGCTTTCAGTCACAGCAAATGAAAAAACAGTGCATTTGTTACAGTGTATGCAGTATACTGTAAGCAGACAAAGCCGTCCAGGAAATATAAGAAGGAGGATATAATGGCCTTTATCTGCAGGTAACGTTAGGCATTGTCTGGGGTTGGCTTATGACTTTCCACTGACCTTTAAATCTATGAGGGTTTTTTTCCTAATACCTTTTGATAAAAATGTCTGAGCTTATAATAAACATACGTTTGTGGTCATTTGTAATTTAAGGTATTTGATTAAGTGTTAAAACGACAGAACAAGAATACCCCTAATGTAACAGCGATGCTGCCCTCAAGTGCTGTCGGATTTATTATTACAATGAGAGCACATGCATTACAGGCGGCACTTTGATGGTTTTAATTTAGAGGCTTGATTGTGGACGTGACTTTTCCACTGGTATATTTCCACTATAATACGTGTTGGTGGTCTGTTTGAATATATATTGTCTTTGTTTTATCTCTATGCAGGTTTTAACCTAAATGTGCATTTTCGGTGAATGCTGCCATTACAGCACAAAATGCATATACCGTTAGTATGACAGTTGATTCATAGACTTACACAATGTCCAAGTTAAATATTGTGTTGATTTGGTCGGGCCATGTAACTGAACTGAACGTGTTCTTGTTTTGTTCTGTTTAAGAGGCGGAAGGCTGCTTTTTGAGGCGCCTTGAACGCAGCAAGAGAGTGACAGAAGAGAGCATCAGAGAAAGAGAGGTTTGTGTGTGTGTGTGTGTGTGTGTGTGTGTGTGTGTGTGTGTGTGTGTGTGAGAGAGAGAGAGAGAGAGAGAGAGAGAGAGAGAGAGGGAGAGGAGGAGGGGTTGCTGGGGGCGGGATCCGAGGGAATTGGCAAGACATTTCAAGAAATTTCAAGTCTATAAATATGATCTATGATCTATTACAGCTACAACGTGATCAGTTGTCCTGTTTCAAGCCAGACAGATAGGCTACTTTATAGTAAGGATTACATATACACACCAGAGCCAAAGATAATACTTTTGAATACCCACTCGTTTAGCATATATATATATATATATATATATATATATATACACAATTAAAACGGTAGGCGGGTAGTGTATGCAGACACGCCATCTCGACCTCGTTAAATATTTATATATTATAGGGGGCGTGGTCAATGGAATGGGGCTCAGCCAATGGCGCCGCAGTGGAGGGAGCGGGGCGTTCCATTCGGTTAGGAGCAGAAGTTGAACAGCGCGAGCCGAGACAGAGCTCTAGAAAGGCAGATAGAGAGAGAGCAGAGGCAACGGCCCTCTTCTGGAGGGGGGGCTTATTATAACAAATATATACACACACATGTGTGAACTGTTTGGCCGCACGATAGGTCACATGTGGATAACAGTAATTTTAGAAAAGCATACAACCGCGGCTTTACATTTAAAATGCCTATTTTACTTTTCCTGTTAGACACGTCCGCCTCTATGAATCAGCGCACTTATTTGGGTACGACGTATCTGGACGTTGCTAAAGGCGCGGTTGAGGTCTTTATGAAGGTAAAGAATGATTTTACCCCGACTTTTTCAGCAAGTGTGCACCTTTGGTGTGCTTAGGGTTCCTTGGACAAGATCGGTCGAAATTAATTGTTGTTTTGGTTTTCTTTTTTTGACAGCTGCGTGCCCGAGACCCGGCTAGTAGAGGCGACAGGTACATGCTAGTTACATTCGATGATCCACCATACGGAGTGAAGGTAATTAGCAACTGATACAATTTTTATATTTGACCAGTCGAACGTATTTTTCTGTCAGTGAGACTTTATTGTCCTTCTGGTTTGTAGTCAGTGTTGGGCGGCTTCCCGGTGGCGAAAAACGGCCCTTTTTTTTGCTCCAAATAACCGCAGACCCGGAGCTGCACTGCCTCCGACCATCCAGCGGACATTTTGCTTTTGTGTTGAGAAAAGTCTCGGGCGTTGAGATGGAGGCGGAGAGATTTATTATCGCCCGTGACGTCGCTCTTTTTTTGAAAGTACAATGTATAGATTGGTCAAAGAGCCCGCCAATCATCCTCCGCTCCTCCCTTTGCATCATCCACGCATTACCATTGGCCAGTCTGGTCTGAAAGTTGATAAGCCCTCTTCATCATGAGTTTTTTTTAATGTGAGTTCGCTAGAAAAAAAAAAAGATCATTATTCATATGATAATTATTGTGTCACACCGAATCTATATGAGCGTAATGGCTAAGCATACAAACACTCTCTATTTTTCATACGCACACACACATAGGACAAAAACAATCCAAACACACAACATGTGAATCACAATCATGTCAGGGGTTTCATGTCAGCAAACCTATCCTCACCAGTAACCAATTAAATTGTTATGACCTGGCACATATCACTTTCTGAGCTTTTCATGCCCAATAAAGTACAATTCTTAGTACCCACATAAACCCCTGAAGTCCATGCTCTGCTTTAGTGGCTGGTCTGTATTAAGAATCTCTCAGGTTTTCGAACTCTGTCCATGGACACCAGTCTATTGCTCTCAACACATTATGCATTGCACAGTCTTTACTCTATCCCATATCATTCATACCTGAAGACATGGGATAGAGAAATGTTTGCTTTCCTTGTAAAGTTTTTTTTTTTGTTTTGTTTGCATGCCTCATGACTAAAATTACAAAATGCCAGAGCCGGAAAGTAATTTATTAATTCCTCTTTAATTGCAGTAGCTGGTTTGAGGTTTAGAAGTGGATACAGAGGCATGTCATTGAGTACCATGCAAGTTAAAAGCTACTTATAATGGCTGGTTCATTCCATAGCTCTTGTTTTTATAATAGTCTTGAAAACGTCGGTGTACTTTGTTGCACCATTTTTCAACAGCTGCAGCTCTTTTTTTTAAAAGAGCACCAGACCAGAAGCCACAACATAAGTCTATCTCATGATAAAAAAATACAAATAATATAGTATAATATTTTACACTCATCATTTATTTGCCAAGGCAGTAGGAATGCACTTCTAATTATCATACAAGCAAGAAAGTAAAAAATGGGAAATTAATAATTAAACATGTGCTAGGGGTGAGAATATAGAAGTGAGTTGAAAAATCGAGCTTCAGGGTGTAAGATCAATTCTTTTTATTTTATCAGTCGATTAATAGAGGTATACAGAACTTTTTTGTCTTGTACAATCAATTCAATATTTAGCTCACTATAATTTATGTATTTTATACATTTGACTAGTCTGTTATTAACATTCTAGGGCTTCTTGCATTTTTACTAAATTTTGTATTAACTCATATTAGGTAAAATATCAAATTAAATGTTTTTTTTTTTCACATATAGATATTAATATAACCCTAGCTTTTGATAGATAAGAAAATCTATTTTTAAGACTAGCTACTTCCTTTTGTTTCAAATTGAATTTTAAATGAACGACATTTGTCATAGTACTCTTATTGCAGTATATATTTAGTGTACTTTCAACTCAGGCAGAGTTTGTTTTTCAATTAACTAATGCACAGTCTTGCTTTTATGATTATTTATTTAAAGCGGTGCAAGATGCAAAATAACTGTCAGGCTATATGTGGCTCATTGATCTCCAAGAGGACTATTTTGAGCTCAGTGCCCTTAACACTTAATGCATACTTTTTATTCTTCTACTGAAGGCCTTTGCTATGTGTAGCACTGGTGTCATGACAAAACGTTATGAGTGGATGCTGTCATTCATGTGATGTATCCCTACTTCACTCAGTCATTGACCTTGCAGTTTAGCCAAATCCAGATCATTGCTTCACCCATCCCACTGAATTAGTCTTGCGTATAACATTTAAGCCAAATAATCCAAGAAAGTGCTATGCCCTCGCTGTGAAGTCTGTCTTCAACTCCTCTTCCGTCTGCTCTTCCTCTTTTTGTCTTCATTGCCTTCTCCTTTGTTGGTTCTGTCAGCTTTGTGCACCAAGGATTATGATGAAAGGACAAGGTTATACTGAATGGGGCTGCTCTTGATTGCACTGTTACAGAGGCAATACATTGTTGAGGTAGAGTGAGAGAGAGGAGATTAGGTGAGAGGAAAATAGAAATATTCTTTATTCTGAATTATTGAGTGCAAGCTAAACCTTATTATGTCTGGATTAATACTTTTTTTTTTTTTAAATACTACCCATGTGAATGTGTTTCCACCTTGGGTTTTTCCTCAGTTGCTCAGTGATGTTGCTTTTGTATCATATTTATCTTACGTCATGTAACACTGAGCTTTTCTAGGAATTCCACCCGAATCATGGTTTTGGAATGATATCCCTTGATAATCCAGATTAAGAGCATATGTAGACACAGTGCAATTTTTTTTTCTTCTTACTCTTCATCATTTCTTTCCTCTACTAATAAAGGAAGTGATAAGATTGCAGGTTGTTGCAGTAGTAAAGGCTTGACCCCACTGGAGAGCAGTTACACACTCACATCCTCTCCTGTGAAAGTATATCTCCGTCACAGAGGACAGGCAGCATTGGGAAGAGTATTTTTGGATGCTTGTCATGTATGAAATTAGACTTCTTTCTTAAACAGCACCATCCAGCTCAAATGTGGGCCTGATTTTCAACAATATTCTCTTTAATTCCCGGAGCTTGACACAAGCTGATCTCATTTTATGGTTACTGTTATGTCATGTTGCACATAATCAGCGGGTTGCTAAGAACTCCTTTTACCAAAGGTGGCAGTCACATCCTTGAGATGATCAGTTTGTGGTTGTCAGTGAACAAAACGCGTTTGGTTTTTCTTTGTAATTACACAGTATGGGTATCTGTGGGTGTGGATCTATTTTGGTTTGTGGCTGTTCACTTTGCACTGTAACCTCAGGCCTCCTCTGCCACTCAGTGGTATAGCTGTTTGCTGGGCCGTTCCATTCAGCACTGTCCATGTTTGTATTTCAGGCAGGCTGGAAGGAGAACCATGCCACCTTCATGTGCGAGCTGAAGAACCTGCAGGCGTCTGGGCTGACTACGTTAGGTCACGCTCTCCGCACAGCCTTCGACCTGCTTAACCTCAACCGCCTGGTCTCAGGCATCGACAACTACGGACAGGTATTCGGACGCCAATATCTTATTATGTATTTCTTTGGCAGCAGTCTCATCTGTTGCTATAAGAGAAAAGTAGAATTAGTCTGCATAATATCCACAGTAGTAAAAAAAAAAGGCTTAACAGTCATTTTAAATAGAGCTGAAATCAATTAATTGATCAGGTGATCATCAAAAATAGTTTTTTTTCACATTTTTCATTATTTCCTGACATTTTGTGGACCAAGCATTTATTGGACTATTTGTGAAAATAGTCTGCAGATTCATCAATAATGACATTTTTTGTTGTTGCTGCCCAACACATTTAACACCTTATACACGCAGATTGACAAGACAGTGATGTGCCATATTTAGTGGTGGATTGGTTGTGTTAGTAAAAACTATTAATAATTAGATTACAGCGATGTGAAAAATATGTATGTGGCTTTTTTGGTTTTTGCCTTTTTCAAACTGGGGATTGTAGATGAAATAGATTCCACAAAACAAAACTAGTTCTGACATAGCAGCTGGTAATGGAGTGTAAAACCAGGCATTTCTGATACAGCCAACACATACAGAATATGTGGACTTTCCCTGGACAAATGCCGGGTTTGATGATGATTGTAGCAAAGCTTTCAGCTGCCATTTCTTTATTTGTTTACCGTGAGACAAAGAGAAGAATATTGACTTTTGATTGCAGCTTAATCCACTCTATCTTCCTCAGTTAGCATTGTCGTCAGCTCTGCCCACACATCGTTTCTGCAAACCCCCGCTTGAATTACTACGCTCAAGTAGTGACACGAGTTCTGTGCATCGTGTGTGTGTGTGTGTGTACATTTACTTAAGCATTCTGTGTGTGTTTGAGTTAGACAAGACTGACCGCTACAGCACATTGGTGGAGGCCTCTGTCCTTAATGTGTAACACAAGGACACTCTGCAGCTTACAGATGCATTCTGATACAAGGCAAAGATTACAAGCTGCAACACCCAGTTAGTATTAGTATTCAGGAGTTTATCAGAGGTGTGAAGCTAATGCCATATTAAATACTGTGTTTAAGTGGACCTCTGTTTAAATAGTAGACCGGTATTTTGCCATTACTGTAAGGTTGCGTGTTCACATCCGGCGATTTTCCGCAGGGTTGTGCGGCGGTGTGTGAGTGTCACTGAAACGGCCCATTTGTGTGACGTCCGGTTGTGTTCTTTAACCCCCCAATGTAGCACAAAAGATTTTATATTTCACAATTACTGTTTCTGTCAGATTGTAGTTCCCGACTGCACTTGAATGCAGCTTTATTTCAGAGAATAAGAGAAAGAGAAGAGAGGGAGGGACTGTGCTTTGTTGTTTGGCAAACATTCAGCTGTTACACAAACTCCTGGGCAGTTCAGTGCTTGTATTTCTTTCTTTTTTTTAACCCTCATAGTGTTTTAAAACTTTCCTGTGGCAGCGATAGAGGCAGTGATGTTTCCTGTTTACTGTACGGGATTCTCACACCGTCTCAAAACCGTCTGAACAAGTGTGTTCGTAGGTTACACAATCAGCCCCGGCAGCGTGACGTGGTGTTACGTTTCTCAAAAAGTTGACCGTCTCAACTTTTCGTTGCAGGCTGCTGCGTTTTTTTTGCGTCTACCCCCCCGCAGCAGCCTAAACGACCACTTTCACTTTCATTTTTAGGAGATGGGACACAGAGCACAGAACAGTGTAAAGAAAGCAGACTGGTGAGAATGGGGTCACCGTTTGCTTGAACTTGGATTTAACTGCTGAATGTTACTGTTTCCGTCTCAGGGCCGTAACCCCTTCTTCCTCGAGCCATCTGTGATCATCACTATCACTGATGGGAACAAACTTACACACAGCTCTGGGGTGCCAGATGAGGTGAGAGCACAAGCACATGCAGTAGTGCTACTATGTACTGTTTGTAGCAATGTGATCTGTTTAGACTGTGTAATGACATCAATGGTAAGTTCAGTTTTTACATATAAGCTCCTCTCCCATCGTCCTTTTTTCTTTCTTTACCCGGTCTGTTGTGTAGCTGCACCTGCCTCTGAACTCTCCACTGGCGGGCAGTGAGCTGACCAAGGAGCCCTTTCGCTGGGACCAGCGTCTGTTCGCGTTGGTGCTGAGGCTGCCGGGAGCTGCCACACCAGACACCGAGCAGCTTGGTAGCGTCCCCACAGATGAGTCTGCCATCACCCAGATGTGTGAAGTCACGGGAGGTTTGGCATTTCCTTACTTTTGCAACCCAAACGTTTGTCCTGTATTCACCCCACCTTTTATTTTCAGAATTGTTGTGTGTCCGTCTGTACGCATAATTCATTCAATTACATATAAAGATAATTGCGCCTCCTGTTTTTCTCTCTCAGGGCGATCGTACTGTGTGCGGACACAGAGGATGTTGAACCAGTGTCTAGAGTCTCTGGTCCAAAAGGTTCAAAGCGGTGTTGTCATTAATTTTGAGAAGACCGGGTTAGATCCGCCTCTTGTTGGGGAAGGTGAGTGGCACACTGAATAGACACAAGGCAACAACTTTACCTTTGTGCAAATCATTGTGCAATTTGTTGTTCTGGACAAACTTACAAAGCTTTAAGAACAGAAGTTTGTGTGTGTGTGTGTGTGTGTGTGGGTGTGTGGGTGTGTGGGTGTGGGTGGTTGGGTTTGTGTGTCAAACTGTGTGTTGGTGTGTGTTTGGGTTTGTGTGTCAAAAATGTGAAAGATATATGTGGATGAGTGGGAATGAATGGTATATGTGGAGGAGTGGAAGCATGGAGAGTGTATGGTTGGGGAGGTGTGTATGTAAAATTATGAGTATGCATGAGTGTGGTTTAAGATCCTGTGGAATAGAGGAATACTGTTACTAGTAGGAGTTGTACTCTGATTGTATGAAAATACACAGTATGCTGGTATATGTATTACTTCTTGATGGACATAATAAAAGAAAAAAACACAGTCATTACATATTGATAAACACAAAATGTTTCACTACTCACAAGCCCAATCGGGTGCATAAAACAGTATCGGAGCACATGATCTCATTCCATTTCATACAGTTAGTTAGAGCAAAGATACTGTGGGCAGTAATCCAGATGAAAGCAGAACTGTTTTACACTAAAGGAGAACTAAAGGAGAACTGATTCAGCCAAGAAAATGATGAAAGCTTATTTATATCCCCGACTCAGGGCTCGTTTGACAGTTGTTGCTCCAAAATTGATTGTTACATTTAAATGAATTGTTCATTTGGTTGACAAATGTGTTCTCTTATATCATATCCTTGTTTTGTTTGACAGACAACTCAGTGGAGTCGAGTCGTCCTGTGTCATCCTTCAGCCCTCAGCCGTGGCACAGTTGCCACAAACTCATCTACGTGCGACCAAACCCAAAGACAGGAGTTCCAGTTGGGCATTGGCCCATACCAGAGTCCTTCTGGCCGGACCAGAATTCTCCTTCCCTGGTGAGCAGAGAGAGGCCTAAAATATCTCAGCAGCACCATTAGGGCCCTATTTTAACGATCTAAGCGCACGGCATGAAGTGCATGGCACAGGTGCATTTAGAGCGTGTCCAAATCCATTTTTGCTAGTTTGACGGTGGAAAAATGGGTCCATGCACTGGGCGCATGGTTCAAAAGGGTTGTACTTAGTGTCTTCATTAATTCATAGGTGTGTTTTGGGCGTAACATGCAATAAACCAATCAGAGTGCCATCTCCCATTCCCTTTAAAAGCCAGGCACGTTTGGACCATGGCACATTGCTGTTATGATGGAGGATTTGCACCGTAATATTTTTATTTGTAATCAGTAGTTTGTGTGCTGCTGCGCTTCCCATCTGTGTGTAACAAGCATAGTGTGCGCGCGCTGTGCATAAGCCTAGGAGTATTTTACTAATGCTCTGTTAAAATAACAATGAAATGCTGCGTTATTGACTTTAGACCAGGTTTTTGTTGGTCAATGGCGTGATCACTTCCCGCTGCCTCAAGATAGCAATACGCCCAGAATGCACCTGAACACACCTCCCTGTAAAACCAGCAAGCCCAGAATGCACCTGAACACACCTGCCTGTAAGACCAGCAAGCCCAGAATGCACCTGAACACACCTCCCTGTAAGACCAGCACGCCCAGAATGCACCTGAACACACCTCCCTGTAAGACCAGCAAGCCCAGAATGCACCTGAACACACCTCCCTGTAAGACCAGCACGCCCAGAATGCACCTGAACACACCTCCCTGTAAGACCAGCACACCCATGGGCCACAGATGGGTGCAGGTGCATTTGCTGTTTAAACGACGCGGGCGCTGGACGGGAAACTGACAACTGAGTCGGTCTTAAACTAGCAAAGACACTTGCGTCGGGCTTTGCGCTGTGCTGCGCCGGGTGCAAGATAGGACCCTTAGTGTTATTCTGAACTGGATTTATAAGTTTTACACAAACTTTCTCTTTTACTTTCCTTGTCTCTCATATGTTCTGTCTTTCTCTCTTTCATCGGCAGTCCTCCTTTTCTCTAATATTAGTCATTAACTTTGACTCACTGCCAATATAATGAAGTGTCCAACTCTGCAAACTCATCATGTGATCTCCATTATTTGTTGCATTCGCAAAGACACCACATGGATCCATACCACAGATATATATGTCCAAACAACTTCTTCAACTATCTCCATCTCTTGCTCCCAGCCACCTCGCACTGCACATCCCGTGGTGCGTTTCTCTTGTGTGGACTGTGAGCCCATGGTGATCGACAAGCTTCCCTTTGACAAGTATGAACTGGAGCCGTCTCCACTCACCCAGTTCATTTTGGAAAGAAAGTCTCCACACATGTGCTGGCAGGTATAGTAGATCTTTTCACACACCCATTAGCTCTGTTGGCTTTTTTCCACTGTCTGTGGTGATGCCCCTGGGACTTTTCTGAAAAAGCAGAAATAATGACATTGTTAGCTTTATTCAAAATATCATTTCACATTTTGCTTTTCAGTTAAATTTTTAAACTCAATAACCAAAATGATGCATGATACAAGACGATAGAACCAACACTGGAAATGGAAAAAACTCACTCTAACAGTCAGAAATCAAATAGAAAAATGGAATAAATTGTATCCAGAGCATGTAGTTAGAAGAATATTTAAACATTCTAATAAGTGTATACTGTAGATGGACACACACACACACACACACACACACACACACACAGTGGAGCTGCCCCCTCTTTTTTTATGTGCATTTTGTTGCTGTCTTATTTTCTGTCTTTCTGTGTTTTTTATTATTTCTATTTTTTCTTTATTAGAATCATTTTTTTCTTCCCAGCTGTTCCCCCTTGGTGTTTCTATTGAATGATAATATGGGGGGAAAAAAGTGTAGTACGATAAAGAATGTAATGCTTTTTGCACTTGACACTAAGAAAAGTACTATAATAAAGTAATAAAAAAAAAAAAAATAACCAAAATGAGATCTGACTTCATAATATTCCTTGTTTTGTCCTCAGGTGTTTGTTAACAGCAGCGGGAAACAAATTGACCTGGGCCAGCCCTTTGGTTATCTTAAAGCCAGCACCACTCTCACCTGTGTCAACCTGTTTGTCATGCCTTACAACTACCCAGTGCTTCTCCCTCTCCTCGGTAAGACACGTGGCAGTAAACAGTTCCTTTAAAGTGGCCTCCAAACTTCTGGGTCAGTGGGTCTGAGCTGATATTAACTTTAATAAGCTTTCCTTTTCTGGGTCACTTCATCATCTGCAATCTTCCCCAAATCATCTATAGCTATAAACATAATGAAAGTAACAGGCTCATCATGGAGCAACTTTATAAACAGTTTGTCTTTAACAATGCTATGCAAAAAAAGAGATATTTTGAAATAATGAGCTATTTAGAGGGGTAAATAGTAGTGTCTGTTTTGATGCTCGTTTTAGATTCACCCCCTGAATATTAATGTGTGTACGGCCCTGCAGCAGCAGGAGGAAGTGCAGCTGGATGTCACTGCTCCAGAATGCTAAAACTTTATTCTCCGCCTATCTTTGTCTCCTTCCAGATGATTTGTTCAAAGTGCACAAACTCAAACCAAACCTCAAGTGGCGACAGGCTTTTGAGATGTACCTGAAGACAATGCCTCCATACTTCCTTTTGGTAAACTAATGCTGGGTCACTTATGCTGCCTTTAGTAAACATTCAGCACATGGATTTATATTGTTTCTGCATGTAAGTAACATTCACAACTTCCTCTTGCTATCTTCTGACAGCCCTTAAAGAAGGCGTTGAGGATGATGGGTGCACCGAATCTAATTGCAGACACCATCGACTGTGGCCTGAGTTACAGTGTTATCTCTTACCTGAAGAAGCTCAGCCAGCAGGTAAAGACTTTGACAATTTGTCACCCAAACACGAGGACATTTCACTCTTCTTTGTTCTAGTATGTGGTAGAGGAGTTGTAAAATGTTTATACTATTTACATTGATATAAACATAATGCAGCATTGTTAAAGAGTGACTAGCCTCGCTTTGCCAGACCTTCCTCCACAGCGCTGCGGAGGAGGGTCTGGCTAGTCCACACAGCATTCCGGGATAGTAGAAAAACCTGCTCTGGTTTATAGGCATTTCTTTAAACCAATTACCATCGTCTTGGGTGGCGCTAAGCCCCAGACACAATGACGGTGCCTCTGCAAAATAGCCTCGGGAAGGAACTTGTTCTGGTGGAACGTGGACGTTCAAAAGTAGTTTTAGTCGTGCAACAGAAAACTCAGATTGGACAGATAGTCTAGCTAGCTGTCTGGATTTACCCTGCAGAGATCTGAGGAGCAGTTGACCATAGTCCTCAGAAATCCACCGGAGGTTAGAACGCCAACACAAAGAAAGAGTAAGGTAACGGACATCCGGCTGACAATTAGGGACATCCGGCGGAATTTCCGGCGGCAACAGACCAATCCCGGAAAATGAAACGTCGTTGATATAGACTAAAGAAAGAAAGCGTCACTCTTATTTTTTTATTTTTTTTACATGACTGTTTCAGCATGAAATTATTCACGTATAGGACTACAAAAGAATCAGAATATAAACATGTATCCCAAAATGCTTTGGTGTGTCTGTGCTCTAAACAGTATTCCTGTTTTGTTGGTATAAAGGCAAAGATGGAATCCGAACGTCTCATCGTGTCTGTGGGGAAGAGGGCTCCTCAAGAAACTGGCATAAAGGTGAAGAACCACTCCAACACGCTCTCTCTGGCCCACCGGCGGGACTTTAAGCAGTTGCTGCAGGGGATCACCGGGGAGGGGCCCCTTCGCCTGGGGGACATCAACTTCAAAGAGTTCGCTGGCTTCCAGATCGCCCTGCTCAATAAGGTATCTTCCTGAAAAGGCATGACATACTTTGTGTGGGTGGGAAAGTTCCAGGGGGGGAAAAAAAATGCAATGTTTGGTTGGTTTTCTGTGACTGGATATGCTGATGTGTTCACAGGATCTAAAACCTCAAGCTTATCGAAACGCCTACGACATCCCACGACGGAACCTTCTGGATCAACTCACCCGGATGCGCTCCAATTTGCTGCGGACGTCACAAAAACTGATCCGAGGGCAAGATGAAGGTATAAAATCCCACTTTTGAGGGAAATCTCTAAAGAAAATGCACTGTTGTATAATATAAATATATACATGTATGTATGTATGACCCGGCCAGGGGTTCGACCTGCGGCCCTTTGCTGCATGTCGTCCCTTTTTTGTTGTCAATCTTCAGCTTTGCTACCACATAAAGGCCAACAAACCCAAAGAATACCTTTAACCCGTGTGTTGTCTTCCCGTCGACCAGCAACTTTTTGTTTTTCTGGGTCAAAATCTAACGTTTTGGTCCTGATGGTTTTGTCACTTTTTTCGACATTATTTAGTCACATTTTCCCAACGTTTTTTTCCAATTTTTTTAAGTCACTTTTTCCGATGTTTTTGTACTTTTCTGCGCATTCTTCGCATTTTTCTGACATTTTTGTCACTTTTTTCAACGTTATTTTATCAAAAGAAAATTCAAATGCTATAAAATTGAATAAGACACCCAAATTCAATGAAAGTAGCTAATAATTTTTTTCTTGTGAAGAGCGTTGTATGGAACCTTCCACATTATATATTTTTTTTAACAATTTGGTTGAAAGAATTTCTGATATAGAAACTTTTTCAAAAAAGGGTCAAATTTGACCCGAGGACAACAGGAGGGTTAAAACATACACAAAAATTCATTTTCAATGATTTGTCCAAAAGCTGCACTGAGACATGCACAGAGCCATTTAATGAACATGAATGATACAATAACCTAAATCGCCATACATACCCCCCCCCCCATTTTTCAAATACCAATATGAAAAAGCTATAGGAATTCATAGGAGCAGTACTTTGTTAAACTAATAAGATTTCCTATGGTTGACAGACTATCTGCACAGTATCCCAGTGGCTCAGATGGGAAACTATCAGGAGTACCTGAAAATGATGCCATCTCCTTTGAGAGAGATTGACCCTGACCAACCTAAACGCCTGCACACATTTGGGAATCCTTTCAAGCAGGATAAGAAGGTAAAAATAAACACAAAACACTTACCTACTATGCACAATGTGGCTTTTAAGAGATATAGTCATTTCATATTTAGTCCCTTTATTCTTTAATGTTGTGTTTTGCCTGTATTTGTATCTTAGGGGATGATGATCGATGAGGCAGATGAGTTTGTTGCGGGCCCTCAAAGTAAGAAACGAGGAAATTCCAGCGATTCCAACTCGAATACTACTATGAAGAGAAGGCGGAGCATGTCCCCGTTACTGCGGCGGCCACAGACTCCACCAGCGAGCACCAACCACGTGGTGGCGGGAAAGAGTCCGATTGCAGTTCAAGGCCAGCAGAACCTCCTCAAACCCATCCCACAGCACAAAGGTAAGGTTAAGATGTACCTACAACATGAGAGTTATTCTGTATGTGCATCTGTGAGGCACAAATGGCATTAAATGTGTTATTTTGTTGTCCCCACAGGAGTGGACGACAACAACGCGGTGGTCGCTGAGAGTAACGGTGACGGGGTTTTTGAGCCTGAGTCGGGGGAGGTCTGGCCCGCTGAGACGGACCCTGTAGCAGAGAGCCCATCTCCACTGAGCCTGGAGGAGAAGGCCGGGCCGGAAGCAGCAGATCAGGGAGAGGACATGGACATGACGGAGGAGAGACTAGTGGAAGATAGTCTAGATGAGCAGCCGCTGGAGGAGAAACACAACTGTGACCGACTGAGTCCACAGAGCCAGCTAGACGACACGGAGGCTGAGCCGGCCGTGTTGGAGACTATAGTCATAGCCCCTCTGGATGGCAGCCAGGCAGAGCTGAAGAGTCAGGTCATCAAGGAGGTCCGCAAACCTGGGAGAAGTGAGTATGAGCCAGTGCAGCATATCACATTACATTCATTGCTGTTCTAAGGTGATAAAGTAGGTGTCATCCCCCAACGTGTCCTTCCAGGCAGCGCTGCGACTATTGACTTCAAGGCACCTAACCTTAACACTAACCATAACCATAACAGATGCCTAATCCTAGTGGCTTCCAGGCAGCGCTGCCTGGAAGGAGACGTTGGGGGCTTAAAACACTGATAAACCTTCATTACTAGTCTCGCATTGCCAGACCTTCCTCCACAGCGCTGCGGAGGAGGGTCTGGCTAGTCCACACAGCATTCCGGGATGGGAGAAAAACGTGCTCAGGTTTATTGGCATTTCTTCAAACCAATCACAACTGTCTTGGGTGGCGCTAAGCGCTGGACGGAGCCACAGTGCCTCTGCAAAATAGCCTCGGGAAGGAACTTGTTTTGGTGGAACGTGTACGTTCAGAAGTTGATTTAGTCGATAACAGAAAACTCCGATTGGACAGATAGTCTAGCTAGCTGTCTGGATTTACCCTGCAGAGATCTGAGGAGCAGTTAACCATAGTCCTCACAAATCCACCAGAGGTTAGAACACCAACACAAAGAAAGTTGAAGGTAGCGAACATCCGGCCGAAAAGAGGGACCGAAAGTGGACCGTCGTGGATATACTTGATTACTGTCTCTGTCTGTATTTTGTTTTTCTCAGACTATGAGGCAATACTCTGTCTACTGCAGCAGGTGAAAGGACCAGTTGATGTTCAAAGGTACTTCATCCAACATGCTATCAAAGAAGCAATCAGGTAAGAAACAATGACTCATTTTAGACTTGGCAGTAAAGGGTTAAGTGAAGTAGTTAAAACATCACAGTAACCCATGTCTCTGACGCAGAACATGCCTGTTCAACAACAAGCACGTCATTTTTACCCCCCTGCCGCAACAGCGTCAGCACTCGTAAAAATTGCCTTTCTTGAAGCAATTAAGTTCATTTTTATCTATTTTTTTTAAATAATAGGTAAGACTGGATGTGGTAACTATTTAAAAGTCAGGTTAAGGGCTTTAGCCACAGATCGAACAAGTCAAATATGTTTTAAAATTCATCAAGAAACTCAAAATACTCTCATTCACACACACACAGACTACACATAAAGATGTTTTATGACTGCGCTCTCCCAGTGCATGCTTCTGGTTGTAGACCTTTCCGTCCTGTAATGGTTGAGCCGACATCAAAGAAGATAAATATTTATAATTAGTTTAGATAGTGCAGTTAGCTAACGTTAGCCAGAAACTGTTAACTTGCATGAGTTAGGTCTAGCTAGAAGGATGTTTATTTATTTTTATTTAATTGTTTATTTAGATAGGGACAGTGCATATTAATGGACATCAGTACAAGTACACAATGTAAATATGCTAGAGTTAGCACCATAGCTAATTTCCATCTATTGTCCCTAGGCAGATACATAAAAAGAAAAACATAAAAACAGTAACAAGCATGCAACAGCCTCATAGTTTGAGAGGCAAGACAAACACTAACAACAACAGTCAAGACCAAATCCAACAGAACATGTGACTGTCACACATAGTGAAATGTGTGAGGCAGTTAAAAGTGAGTGCAGCTTTGGTTTTCTAAACGCCAGACTTTAAAATGAGTTTTAAAATGGATGTATGTGGGACGGTCCCTTATGGTGGGGGGGCAGGCTATTCCAATATTTATTTCCCTTTACTGACAAAACAGTTTGTCCAAATGTGGTGCGCCTAACAGGTATTACACAGTCCCCTTTGGTGGAGGCCCTTGTCCCTACCACCACTCTCAGTTCTTTGAAAGAAGTCACTCAGTGGGGGAGGGGCACAATGATGTATAGTCTTATATACAAAACAGGCATACTTAAAAAAAATGTAATTCTTAAAACTCAATAGTTTGTGTTTTTCCAGTATGCTACAGTGATGTGTATCACTTGACTGTAGGCACCTAAGGGTTTTTATAATAACAGAGTTACATTTAAAAATGATCCCTTAGCAGTTCTAGTGTTAAGACGTGTCACTGTAGTCCCATTATATTGCAGATTTAGTGTCCTTAAAGCAGGTTTACGTACATGAATTTTGCTCCCTTTATCTCCTGCTTCTTTCTAACTTCCTACGCCCCTCTGGCAGGTTCAAGAAGCGGGTGCTGATCCAGCAGCTGGAGACGTCCCTGGCTGAGTTGGAGGAGAAGCAAGCAACATCCTCACAGCTTCCCAACAATCATGACAGTTAGTGATGAAGCCAGATTGACTTTGTTATTATATAAGGGAATGAAGCTCCTGTTTTGTCGACCGTTGGATTCCCCACCATAAGAGAGACGTCCTTGTTGACTAGCGTCGAAAAGACAAATTGAGGAACTGGAGGGGGGGGAAAGGACAAATGCACTGATAGCAGATTCTCCCACTGTCCCTGTGCTGTTACATCACATCCTGTTAGAGGCGGAGACTAAGGGGTTAAACTGGAGGACGGATCTACTGAGGATGAGCAAAGAGACTTTAAGTATAATCCTCTTTATATTGACAGATGCCTTAAACATCCATACGGCTTTTGTCTGTATCGAGACACACACACACACACACACACACACACACACACTCTGTTAGAGAGATACACGGTAAGCTGTCAAATCCTCAGAGCAAGGGATGGACAGCTACATTCCTGTTATTGTTATTCTTTTAAAAGCGACCTTTCTTCAGCTGGTCTGAAAAGTGTTTGTAAGACTGCAACCATTTTTATTTTTTCTATGAGTAAAATATTGTGCATTCATTTAAATGTATGGCTAACAGGAGAAATCTGTTCCACCCATGTCCACCTCATATTCTAAGTGTTATATCTGCCGAAAGGATGCACTGATGTTTTTTTTTTTTTTTTTTACCAAACTGATACTGTTATCCAATATTTGTCTCGCCATATCAGCTGATACCGATTTGCATTAGGGATGGGCGATATGGATAACATCTTGAAGCGTCTATGTACTTTTATGTGACAGTAGCAATATATATTGTGATATAATGTATTGTCAATTTTCTGAAAACTTGATTGACAAAGATAGAGTAAACAGATTTTTGATAAAACACATGATTTATGGTATATTTTATCATATCGCCCAACCCTGATTAGCATTTTTCAGTCTGCAAATCCTTCCTCCACAAACACTCCATTGATTCCCAGAATTACAACTTTATTCAGAGGAACTGAAATGCATCTGTCGACAGTCCGATTTGAACAGCTGGTAATCTGCCCTCTGCTGCTTTTTACATAAACCCAAGTCAGCGCTCCTCCTTTGTTTTCCTTGTTTTTATGACAGATGTACACTACTTTTTAATGTTCATAAGGAATATAGATTATTTTTGTGAATTTGTTTATTTCAGAGTATAAGAAATATTTTGAATAAAATGTTTAAAGCCAATTTTGTAAACTGTCAAATACATATATAAAATGGAAAGTTTTTATGAAACAAATTTTTTTTTTTACAAAACAAAAAATAAACCAGTTAGAAAGGTATCTCCTGTTGTGTGTCAGTGTGTGTATTTTCTTTTTAACCTAGAAGATACGTCTAGGTGCCAAAATAATTGCATTTTGCATCATGACAAAGTGTCTGATTCAGAAGTGGAATGAAGTTGCTCTCTGGTACAGCTCAGTATTAACCGCAGTAGCCTCCCTCCAACCTTTTGGGCTCGTCACTCCTTTCAACTTGTCCAACTGTCCTCACTGGTTGTGACCAGTCCAACCAAAGGGGGGCTTTTGTCCCCATTTTATCTGAATCAATTGAGAGGAAGAACCAAATTATTCTGTCATTTCTCATTAATAATAAATGACAAAGAAATAGAAAAATAAAGTAAAGAATGTACATTTTGTGCGACAAAATGTACATTGTTAATCATCTCGGGACCCTTAGAGGGGTACTGTTTGGGGGACCTTTCCAACAACAGAAAGAAAAAAGGGGTTTCCACAACATTTACCACCATATTAAAAATATATATAGAAAAATTCCCTTAAATGAAGGCAACGTTTTCAGCTGTGATATACACGCATTTCATCAGATAGATCAATCCATCCAACAGAAACAAACAGTCTACACAGTTTGTTTTTTTAATCTGGAACTAACCTCACCTCAAATGTGAGGAGAGAGACATAAAACACTTTGTGCTGCAGAGATGAACTTCTTGATTTGGTGCAGCTTCCTTGTATCCTGACAAACCAGATCCACATCAGTTGACCATGGCTGCAAATTACATTTGCTGCCTCTAGGGTGTGTCTAGATTTCTAGGCTAGCTTCCTTTACAAATCAGACTAAAAGCTCAGCTTCCACTACCACCTAGAGGCCAACATGAACAACTGATCAGGTGGATCATTTTGTGATGCAGCAGTCCAGCAACAAGGTCACAGGCACGTCTCTGCATTGTCATTACGTTAAGAACCTCCTCTCCCACAGACTTATCTGTGATATAATTAGCATTTGTCACCAATTCATCCACACCAATTTAGCAGGATGCCAGGACAGCATAGTACTGATGCCTTCTTATTTTCCATCTTTTAACAACCCCTACAGCTTGCAGAAGATTTGATCCCTTTTGCCTAACAAAAGCAATATTCCAGCCTCTGAATGAGATATACAGCAAAAAAAAAAAGATTCTGACACCTTGTAAAATCAGTATGCCTTTTATTAAATTAAAAACATCTGTTAACAAAATGTAAAATGAAGGAAAAACAAACTTCACCCCAATGAATGTACCATAACTTTCTATTTCGCCTCAGTGTTCACAGTATCAGTGGAACGGCTGTCTATCGTTTCCAGCTCTCACGTCTCACCTTGAGTTGATTTCCTGTGGCATAAAGCAAACCTCTTTAACGTATACAGGATGTTACAGATTAGCCTTTATGCTTCCAGGAAATCAAAGAAAAGGGTCCTCAGTTCATACAAAACTCATTTCAAGTCATACAATGTTGCCCAGACAGTTGCTGAAGACTGCTGTGTGGTTGAAATGTAACCGTAACAAAAATAGGCATTTGTATGCCCCCATACAAAGGATATACAAAGGACAGCAATATCCCAATTGAGTTGAGAGGGGACAAGAGGGGCAGAGGTCTCTGTATCTTAAGACTCCAAAGCAAAAATATACAAACAAATCGGCTTGAAAAATTGAAGGGTTGGCACAGTCAGTGTGAATATGGTGGTGACCACTTTTATGGACAGTGATGCATGTTTGGACAGCATATTAGTATATGTACAAATACAAATTAAAAGTAGAGGAAGGTGAATTCTCACTTTGCCTCCTCTGTCTAACAAAAAAAACAAATCTTATGTGACGATGACGTTACAGGCAAGAAAGGCCAGTCTCAGTGCAAATGCTCCAGCTTGCGTAGCCGTATGGGGTTGGGAAGAGCTTGCTGGTTGCGTACAGAGGAGGGTTCCTCCTCCGGCGAGCGGAATAGCACCCGACCCCGGTGATTGAAAAGGTAAAAGGATGGGTGGTTCCTCAGTGTATCAAATGTTCTGGGGGGAAAAAAAAAAACGTATATAAAGTTATGTACAAATAGTCCATTGCCTGGCGCTGTAATGTCGCTGTCACATGTACTCCTCTAACAAACGGCAGATCACATGTCTCTGCCCACTGGGATGCAATTTAAAAAGTCTAGTTAGAAGACATTCAATCTTTTGGACTCAAAACCCTGACACACACCAACTCAAAAACAGACTGCCATAATCATCTTGTAATTACCTCCACAGCAAAGTGTGCATGAGGCACTTTTACCACCTATGCTGCTGGTGGAAAATGATATGAAAAAGCAAGGGAGTCGGTGGCATACAACAGTTCAAAGTTCAGGCACTTGCACTAACAAATAATTACACACCGTTTTAGACATTAGCAAAATATTTTAGATTATCCAGTGCTAAAACACTTAGGCGATAAAACTGTCAGACATGTTCTGGTTCCAGCTTCTCAAGTGTGGGAATATGCTGCTTTCCTTTGTTGGGTATAATTGTATACTGAAACAGCTTTGGACCGTTAGTTGGACGAGGCAAGTCATTTGAAAACGTCGCCCTGGACTCCTGGGAATTGTGATCGACATTTATCAGTAATTCCTGATATTTCATAGAATAAAAAGAACTTTTTCTTTCCTAGCAACATTTATACAATTAGACTTGTGACGGGCAGACAGACGAGCCTAAACTACCATCACACCATGTAGTGATGCCGTTATTAATCTCATACTGCACATAAAAATTGCTTTAGGGAGCCAAAATCATTTATTTTAGCTCAACAGTGTTGTTCCTTAGAGCTCCATGATTCGGCATGGGAGAGGGACCCATTTAAAAAAAACTGTTCATGTGTATGATTTTGACAGATAGAAAATGGTGATAACATTTGAGAATTGGTATTTAAAAAGGTGCTGTAGATAAGGTTGTGAAGATCCAGGACTTAGCCAAAGAATTTGAACATCGACAACTTCTCAGTCCCTCCCCCCTTTCTGCTAAAGCACAAAACGGTCTCCTAAGCCCCTCCCCCCACGAGGGAGAATAAATGCGTGTACATGAGCAGTGATTGACATGCAGTTAGACACCCCCCCTGGCCCTGATTGGTGCATCTGAACAGGGAGCGGTGGAATTTTTGCAAATCTCTCTCCAGGCTGTAGGTGGTGCCAGATTTATTTTTAAATGACCTGCTTCATGTAGTTCTACTGGAACATAGGGTCAGTTTCAGCAAATATGACAGAAAGTTAGTTTTTATAAGTCTTACCTACTGCACCTTTAAACCATTTGGCATTTACTTAAAGAAAAAAAAAATGCCATCTTTGTAGATGCCTTGTTCTCCTGTAATATTGGAATGTTTCTTCAATGCACTCATAGTTTATTATTATTTCTTGTCTATGTCTGCTATTTATATTATGGTTAAAGATGTACAAAAACCACTGGATGTATAGTTTCATCTGTCCATAATACATTAGACACAAATAAAAACAGAAACTCAGGGAGGTTCAGCGTGCGTCTCTGGGAATTGCTCCAAAGTTAAGTTCCTATAAATGCCGAGCAGCATGAACAATGCCTCCCATGTGGCAGAGGACACAAACAATCCGATCATCAAGGGAGAAAGGTGCTGCAACTCCACTTACTTGTTTTTGAGCTCTGAGGAGGCGTCCATGTCTTTGAACTCTCCAGCAATGTGAACAATACCATAACAGGTCATCACAAACGATAATAAGGTCTGTAATACAATCTGCAAAAAATAAAGCATAATTAAAAAAGAAAGATCGAAATAAAAAAGATCAAAAATAACAGACATATTTGGGGTTGGTTGTGAAAGGCAGGCGGAGATTTAAAGATGACGGAATGAAAACCACTCACATCAACCGGTAGTGTCTCGTTTTCCTTCTCTGTGAGTCGCATGTACGATCGATCTGATGGGAGAAATATATTTGAATAATGATAATATAAATACGTTTATTTGATATAGCACCTTTTACAGACAAAGTGCTTCACACGAACACCATGACAGTGGCAGAGGACGCTAAGCAGTGGATTAATGAGCAAGAGACCCTTTTTAATATTTAGCACTATGCTAGTCAAACTTAACGTTGTATGTCACTAGCGGTGATATTTGAATATTAACTGCAGATGGCGGTTTCAGTCTTTAACCCCTGTGAATGGTTGTGAACGGGGCTAAGCTGCGCTAGCGTCTACTTAGCTAGCTAGCTAGCTAGCTGATGGACCGAAAGGCCCAAGCTGCTGTTTATCACCCTACCGGGGACAACGGAGCCCTCCTGAACTACACAAAGATAAACAGACCCGTGTTTTCACTCCCTGCACTAAAACTTACGCTGTGCTGCAGAGAAAGCTGCATGAGCTAAGGCAAAAAGTCCGACGCCGACAACACCTTTCCAGAACGACGAGGCCATCTTGATCCAGAGCGATGACGAACTGTGTGCAGTGTCGTAAAACAGTGTCGCAAATAGCCCCAATCATGACAGGGTCAAAAAACATCATAGCCAGAAGAAATCGACGAGAGACCATATTTAAACTATGTTAAATACACTTTGTGGTGGTTTTAATGTTTATTTTTTTGTTTTGTGATGTTTATTTGTGCTAATGTATTTGTCATGAATAAAACCAAAGATTCTCTGTCTGATACCCTGAAGTAGTGAGAGCTTTTACTTTGAAGGGATCGGCTAACATCCGCTCTGGCCCCTGCCCTTTCCTGTTAGCTAACGCAGAGCTTTCATCTTATACCATATTTAGCTACTTAACATTATCTATTTGATATATTTACGCAGTCTATCGTACTTTTTAGACCAAACACAAATATGGCAGAAGCCATTCAAAAGAAATTGAAAGCGGAAGTAGAAAAGTATACACAGATGCAGAAAGGTAGGTGCCAGCTGAGGTAGCATTGCATGGTTTCTCATATCGTGCCATGTTGTGGCGAGCTAACTGACCATATTAGGACAGCTAGCTTTACGTTCATTTAAGTTGGTCGATATTTCCTGTACGGTTAGACTATTATTTATGGTTGTAACAGTACTGCCATCACATAAAGAGTAGACGAATACCCCCACTCATTTAATACTGTCTGTTGTTTAGATGTTAGCAAGAGCATGTCAGCCAGACAGAAGCTGGAGACGCAGCTGACAGAGAACAACATTGTCAAAGAGGTATCTAACAGCTCATTTTCACCCGTCCATGTTGTATATTGAAGTTTGCAATATTAAATAACTGATCTCTCTCTCTGTCTTTCCAGGAGCTTGATCTGCTGGGCAGCACAAACACTGTGTATAAGCTTATCGGCCCAGTATTAGTGAAGCAAGACCTGGATGAGGCCAAAGCCACAGTCACAAAAAGGCTGGAGTACATCAATGGAGAGATGTGAGTCACTAAAGTTATAGTCCATTATATAGTGGTCATGCCAATAGTCCTACATCCTGCATAGGTTTGACCAGAGCAGTAAGTATATAAGTCCATATTCCATAAATCCAGTGTGGTTTCAGTTGATGGGGTTCAGTTATGATCATTACTCAGATACTTTATTCTGAGTGTGGACAAAGTCCACATGCTATGGTAATATTAGTGGAGAAGAGAAAAGACTTTCTCTGTAATACATTGTAACTAGGGTTCATCACAGCTGATCGTCACTGATTGAATCAGAAATTGCATTGAGCTGCAATTTATCAATCCTTGAAGGTGAAATTCTTTATGAATATGTGGTTTGACGGTACTGTATTAGTCTTAACTGACACATAACAACTGGAACATTAAATGGCATTATTTTGTCATACTTTGGCAGGCAGCTATTGTCAACAGGTGAGTAGGAAAGTGTGTTGTGAAAAATGCCAACATGCACTACGCACTTATCCTACGATTGATGCACCCCTGCTCAATACTGCCTCAGGCATTGTGTCCCAGTTCCAGGGCTGGGTCTTCTGAAGTCCACATTTCTAGACTGAATACATCATTACAGCCCAACCAGACATGTCCTGTTTCAAAGGCTCCTTCAAATGTGGCCAAGAAATGCAACTTTCTTTTGCCTAAACTGGAGTATAGTCACCATCCTGTGCATGTTCCCTTTCCCTGTTACAGGGCATTAAAGGTTCAGTTGGTGACTTTTATAAAAAGAAAGAAAAAATTGTCATATGTGCACAAACTGTCACTATGTCCTGACAGTGCTACATGAGACAGATAATCTGTGGAAGAAATCCCATTCCTCAGCCTCCTCCTGGTGCTCCTACTGGCATAATGCAAACAACCAATCAGAGCTGAGGAGACTCTAACACAGTGTCAGTATGACTGCTCGGGAACTCTGATCAAACAATGCAGCACTTAACAATTATTAATCAAGATCCTGTTACTGCATTGCCTATTTCTCGCCTCAAATGTTTTCAGAAACACATTTTAGACTACTGGATAGCTGTAAAATTAGAAAGATTGTGTCTTGATTCATATTTGATCAGCGCTGCCTAGTTTGTAAGGTTTGATCAGTGTCATTGACTGCATTAGAGACTCCTGGGCTCTGATTGGTTGTTTTCCTTCTGGCGCGGTGGAAACTTGCAAATGCTGTTAGGAGCACTAGAGGGAGGCAGAAGAACATTATTTTTTTCACAGATTATCTGTCTCATCTACTACTGTCAGGATATAGTTACAGTTTCAGCAAATATGACCAAAACCTATAAAAGTTACCAACTGCAGCTTTGAAAGGGACATTGAATTTATGTTGATATCTTTACCAATAACCTGATCGACTTTGTGCCAGTCGTCCATCACGTGATAAAGCAAAGTCTTGCAGCACTTAACTCGATGATTACACTTCATTGGCTGTGACTTCAGTAAGTGTCAACATAGTTATCAGCGTAATTATTGTCATGGTTAGATATTACTGCATTTATTGTACAATATAAATGATTTTAAGAAAGACATTCCTTCCCTAAAATAATGTCACACAGAAACCAGTGTTTCCCCTAGGTTGACCACATTCTGTTAAATATGTCTTATATGACTTTTAAAGCTTGCTCACCTTCTACACCCGTTGTTTTCTTACAAGCATTGTAGCATTTAAAAGGCTTTGTTTTAAAATGGAGTCCGGCGCAGTGCCCACGCCACATCCAACACTACAAAACATCACTTCCAGCTAATTTCATGGAGAACACCAAGGGAAAAACAGCATCGGCAGTCTGTTTTATCCGCATGTTCTCACTCAACTTAAAACACTGAATCTGTCCGCCAGGCTTGTAAAATTATAGGGGAAACATAAAATGGTATGTCTTAATTTCTTGAATTTCAATCCATATAAAACAACTCCTTCTGTAAGATAACGCCATGACATTTTTAAAATGATATCACACCCTCATTCTCCACATGCTTGCCGTCTTAATAGTCACCGATGTTGGCTCTTACAGAACATTCTTCAGGGGGGCACAATATTTGTTAATGGCAAAATATGTGTCAAACCATTCTCAATGAAGTATTGTGGTGCAGAGACGTCCCAGCCTACAAATCCTATCCTTCAGACTAAAGAAAAAAAGTCTTTGTTTGGTACAGATCCTCGCAAAAATCACACTATAATCATTTTAATTCCTTTCAATGTTAATAATTTTCAATGAAAATGAGAATAATGATACAAAAACGATCATTCCCTCCAATATCGTAAATCATATCGCAATCGCAACATCAGTCAAAAATAATGGCGATTAGATATTTTCCTGACATCGTGCAGCCCTACAACTAGGCACCTAACTAAGAAATGGCTCCATGTGGATATTGGTGCATGTGTTATGCTCACTCACATGTAGAGGGCAGTAGGGAGTTTGGTGGATGGACAATAATCTACAACATCCTTTGTCACAGTCTTCCCTCTGTCCCTGTGATTGCAGGAGCACCATGAGTCCATCTTTTTGTGTATATTATGTAGAGCTGGAGACCAATTTCAATACTTTTTAGGCACTGACCGACCAAATTGCCTCTAAAGTATCGAGTATCGAAAACTGCCTCATCATTCAATACTCAATTTCAATACCTAAGGAGTAAATCTCATCAGTCAGTGAGCCAATAAGCACGCAGCATGCTTCTACCAAGATCTGATAATGTCTGTGATTGGCTGTCTAACGTCACACGTCGTAGAGACACACAGGAAAAACTACGTTACACAGAGACGCCTCACGTAGTCAGAGCTGAAACATAAATTAAAAATATATTGTGCTCTTGTGTGTAATGTTGTAATTTCTTTTTGTTTTATAAAATTGGGAACCGGTATCAAAGTCACGGTATTGGTATTGAAATTTTTTTTACCGATACCCAGCCCTAATATTATGCCACGACAGGACACAATGAGGAGAATCAGAGAGCAACATCAGAGTGGTGTTGTATTCACTTTATGATCACTCTGTAGGCTGTAGTTTTTGGTGCCATTTAACTTTATTATGTTTTATAAAAGTGTTATTGTAATTCCCATTGCCTAGTCCCCTATGTTAGCGTGGGATAGATATAGTCCAAATAGCATGACCCAAAATCACTCTACCATGGAGTGGAAAAGAATTGTTTTATACAGAAGGGTGAGCAACATTTCTTGTGTTAACGCATTCAATGTATAAATATGGCCAAATGTATCTTTTTTTCCCCCTCATTTTTTTTTTGTCCTGTTGCAGTCAAAGGTACGAAACGGTCCTGAAAGACATGGAGAAGAAATCTGAACAGCATCGAGAAGTCTTGTCCAGTTTACAGCAGGAGTTTCAGAGAGCTCAGGGCCTGGCTGTCGGCAAAGTCTGACCAAGTGATCCAGCTTCATGCTTACACACACACACACACACACACACACACACACACACGATGTAAACCTTCAACATAAAGCTGAGTAAATTCTGCTTGTATCTTGTCATTCATTTGTTATTACAGTGACTCTTCCCGTGTTACTAATAAACCTGTTTTTCATGAAAGGTCATACCTTTTCCTTTTAGTTTTAATTGTGTGAGCAGAGGTTCTCTCCAACTGCTGAATAACAAAGAACAGGCTTGCTGTGTGCTGGTTTCTGTTGAACATTAGCTTTAATTACCGGGGCAGGCTGGTGACCACCAGAGCAGATGTTGTCCAGTCACTGACCCAACCCACAGCTCAGAGCAGCAGCGCAGCATTGTTCACATTAATGAATGTGCTTTCCCCTGCCGTTTACCACCAGCGGAGGATTAAGGCAACATGAATAATCAAATACAAAGCCCTCTATGGTCTTAGGAGCCAAAACTTTCTTAAAAGTGAATGCCCCGCTCAGGGCAAACAGCTGATGGATGGATAGATACGATAGATATGATAGATAGATGGATAGATAGATAGATACTTTATTGATCCCCAAGGGGAAATTCAAGGTCCCAGTAGCTTAAAGACAGCATACACATACATCATAAACAGGATGATAAAATGACATCCACATGAATAATATGGACAATAAAAGAAAAGATGCTAAATAAAAAATCCACATGAATCTACTAAGGGATGTATAAGCATGGTAAGGTGCTCTATGAGAGGATGTTGTGGTGGTAGGCTAGTGCAAATAAGTCCAAAAGCGCAAGGATAAAGTCTAGAGACCAGCATTAAATACTAAAACTATAGCAGTGAAAATATGGGCATTATAAGAGAAGAATGTAGACAGTAGGATAGACACAAATCAACAGTCAATATTAGAGGTATGACTTAACTTTTATGGTCTAAAGTAGCCCATATTAATACATCTTTGCTGATTGGCCAGGAGAAGTTGTGTACCTACGATATTCAATTGTTTTATGCACCTATAAGCTACATTTAGTTAAATAGCTCTATTAAAGAATTGCAGTATGAAATGCTGCTAGTTTACAAGCTCACAACGTTATTTATCCAACCAACACTCTCAGGGTATGGATATCATGTTTTTAATTCATTAAAGATTCTGGCATCTATGGTAGATGACTAAGCTACTTCTGCAAACCAAAATCTTTATTATTTGTACAATGGTTTCTACATTTTTAGATTTTATGTCTTAAATTATCAGACCTTATGGCACAAAAGGGCTGCACAGGAACACAAGTTTACATAGAAATGGTTTATAGCCTGTATTGAATTGGGGCTACAAATAGTCTCCCTGAGTCCTGACACCACACACATGCGCAATAATAACACTGCGTCACCAAAAGCTGTTTTCGTGCACGAGCCTGTCACCTCTGGCGCGTGGGCGGCAGCAAACCGATTAACACCTTGAGGTGTGGCGCTTTTATAATGTCCAGCTGTAAAGCTGGCCGACACGTGGCCGCCGCTATGTGACCTACACATTTGTTTCATAGGTTAACCCTTGTGTTGTCTCGGGTCAAATATATGAGTTTCTTACAACCAAATTGCCCCAAAATAACTTGGATGCATGCATGTATAGTTGTATGGAACCCAGACAATGTTCTTCGCAGGTAAAATGAATGATTAGGTTATTCAATATAGCATTTGAAAAAATTAAATTAAATGGTTTTAAAACAGCATCCTGACTAAACTTTGACATAAACCAGTCTGTGATTCACCCAACATCCTCTGATCTCAACTATTAGTCAAAATAATTCATAATTTCAGCTTTTTTTCAAGCTCAAAAATGTGGTTTTATGTCATTTAAATGAGGTTTGTTGACCATGAAAAAAAGAGGGACAAAAACGGTTAAAAAAAAAACACCAAAAGCATCAAATAAAAGCAAAAACGTCGAAAAAAGCGCCAAAAAAAGTTTTTTTATTTTGACCTGAAAGTACAACACGTTCATGGTCGACGGGAAGACAACTCAAGGGTTAGAACATATATAAAGTTCCGTTATAGAGAACTATAGACAGGTATGTAGGCCTGTCTAGGTGAGTTATTCACGTGTGCACGACTGCAACTTAGACAGCTCTAGTCCAAGAAACTAAAACCGGATCAACTCAAACTAAAACTTAACATAACTTCACAAGGTTTATGAGGGTAGCTTATTAGGCCTCCTATATAAATATCAGTGAACTGAGTGCTCGTTATGTGAACTGAAATCATCAAATGGTTTGTCGATGAGGCCAAAAGGTGATTCATTACTTTGCATATTATTGTGTTCGCGCTGATGTGGCAAAAACCAACAGTTACAGAACAACTGCTGATTGAAATGTTTAGTAGTGTGATGGGGTTCTGAGGCTACAGTTAGCTAAGACTGGGAAAGTCCCCTGCAATTAAAGTTTTAGGCCATTCAAAAAATACATGTCCGCGTGCTTTTTGTCTAAAGTAGACTAGAGCCCTTTAAGTAGATCCATCCGCATTGGACAAAGGCTTATATATCTATTTACACTGACAATACATTCTGCCATATAGGAGCCATTTAATCTTCATTTAGACAGATGCATCTCTGATGGAACCCTAATCTGATTCCAACTTGAATTGATTTAGTCCTGTGAGCTTTTCTTCGGAGGGTTTAAGCTTAAAAGCGCACAAACAAAAAGAGCATCCTGTCCAGAGATGAGCCCAGCGGGACTAACACCAGAATATAAAGGATGCTTTTCAAACAGGCTTTGAAGGAATGTCTGGACCAACCTACGGGTCACAAGATAATAAAACGGGACAATGTATAGTTTTACGTCTTCAGGAAAATAGGCTATAGGAAAATATGAAATGAAATATTTGCAGACGTAGCCTATAGGCTAGTGTGTGTGAGATTATAATTGGTTTTAACCCTTGTATTACATACACTTGTTTTCCTCCTGGGTCAACATGAACCCGGTCTGTTTGAACTGTTTATAAAGCAAAAAGTAGGCTATTATCACCCAATTCATGATCAATGGTCATGTAATGCATGTCATTTACATAACATTTTACGTCATTTTGGAGTTAAAAAAAAAGCTGAAGTTATGAATTATTTAAACTAATAGTTAAAATCAGAGGAACATTTGTTGATGGATTATCACATACTTCAACAGATGTCAAAGTTTAGTCAGGATACTGTTTTGAAACCATTGTATTATTCTTAATGGCAGCACATAATCACATCTGTGGTCTAGGAAGAAACGATATTCTATAAATTGAAATAAAATACCCAAAATTCAATTAAAGAAACCCATATTTCTGATATAGAAACTTTGAAAGACAACATGGTTAAGGGGTCTCAAGCACAAAGGGGTACATGTTCCTTTAAGTGCGTAACAAACAGCCTCTTTGCTCCATGGATGCACTATGTGGAATGAAAGCGGTTTGGGTATAGGTAGCCTACGTAATATATTTATAAAGTTAGGCCTTATCAACAAACTGTAATGCCCAATTCTAAATATCCCACAGCAAACCATGCACCATAAGTCAACAGTAATGGTTAGAACAGCTCGCATTCGGATGGTTGGATAGGCTACTTAAGCCAAAATGGTGAACAATTATTTACATTTAAGTATGCATTGATATGTTGATAAGAGGGAGCCTGTTGCTTTAAGTGCAGTCTTTTAAATGTAGAAAAGCGCACGACAGTGGCCATTACCACACTGTCCACACTGCAGGAGCCTATTTAGACCGTGTCATCCAATGTACAAAACCACTTTAGAGCCTCACATTCTAAAACTCAGTAAGCAACACAGCCCAATTTCCCGCTGAAACTCTAAATTTGGGCCTATTCATAAACTTCTTTTACATGGTGGGATTTGACTGCAGGATTGTAAACTGACTGTAGGCTCTAGGCCTATATAGCTATAATTGTTAATTGCTGTTAATGCTTGCAACATTTTCACTCCCACTAGCGCCATGTGTATTGGTGTGGTTAATTTAGGTAAAGTTTATCACGGATGGTTCAGCCTCCCCCATCACCACAGACAGCTGGCCTGGGGTCAATTTTAGTGGCTCTTCCAGCAGTGGAATTCTGCACCTGGACAATTTAAGTAGGCTAGTCTAAGTGGTAAAAAAACAACTACACTTGTTAATGGTCGGCCGGAGGAGACTGAACTCAAAGTAGGCTACAACTGTTTGTGTTGTACTATTTATGCCTACAGTTAAATACTAGCCTATACAAATAGAGTGAAGCAGTCTGGCTGCTGGACAGTGTGCGAATGACCACTTTCCTTTACTATTCTACATTTGAAAAACTGCACTTAAGATCATAGAAGCAACAGATTCCCCCCCTATCAACACTTCAATAGACAGTATGTGTCATAACTGTTGTCCAGCCTGGATAAAGTATGTGTTAACCGTCCTTTGGATGTGCCCCTTCTCTTTAAACGTGCAGCTGTAACGACTGCTCAAGTACGAGCTATTCACACATCAAATAGGCCACTCGAATGAGTTGGAAAGTTCAGGAAAACTGTGCTTTATTGTGAATTCAGCAAGCACAATCATAAAAATAAATCCTAGCATCATTTCTCTAACATGTACTCATGAGCAAAAATAGAATAGCACCCTCGTTCAAATTGTTAATGTCAATAAAGCGTATTTTACGCACGCGTCGCAGCAACACTAAACACACTTAAGTATTCATGTTACAGCAAAAAAAAAAAAAAAAAAGGAATCTGCGAACACTGCCGCATAGAAATATCACATAGCCTATTACTATAGCCTAAAAAAAAAAAGTGTGTGCAAAACAGCAAATCCTAAAGCTAAAACGCCACCGGAAGTGGATACGTTGTCATGGAAAATATCTTCACTGTACAATAGAATCCAGGCTGTACAACAAATACATAGGCCTATTTACACAGCCTGTCGGCATCTAAAGTAGCTACATATCTAAAATTAAAAAAAAAGTCTGTGTCAAAGAGTCTGTTACTGAGGCCAGGGCCTCCACACAGGGTCAGTTGTCATGGCAAATATCTTCACTGTACAAAATAATCCAGGCTGTACAACAAATACATAGGCATATTTACACAGCATGTCGGCATAGACAGTAGCTACATATCTAAAAAATAAAGAATATGTGTGGAAGAGTCTGTCACTGAGGCCAGGGCCTCCACACAGGGTCAGTGATGTGCGTGCAGGCTGCCGTGGATGAGAGCAGCTCCCTGGTGTCACAGTGGAGGCCAGTCCTCTTGCTGATGTATGGATGAGAGATCCCGTGCTGGCGGTGATGGCGGCGCAGATGCTGAGGAGACAGAGCGGCCTGTGGCCCTTGAATGTTCCCGGGAGATGAAGGGTGAGTCTGGGGCTCTGGGAGCGCAAGAGAAGCCTGGACTGTATCTCCTTCGGTCTCCTCTAACTCCTGGCTCTTGCTGGATATGAAGTGGCTGACCCTCAGCAGACAGGACCTCATGCCGTCCTGGTAGTTGTGCTGGCGGTGGCGGGCGGAGGTCGGTCTCTGCTCCCGGGATAGGAGTCTCTTCATGGGCCGGTGACCCTTCTCCACCTCCTTGTCCGTCTTCAGGAAATTGACCACACTCTCCAGAATCTCTGCCTTCTCCACCTTTGGGTTTTTCAGTTTCTAAATGGAGAAATGAGAGTACACTCACTAAAATAGGAATATATGTATATATATAGGCTACATTTGGTCAGATATCAAACTAAGACAAAAGCATGGCGCACAGGCGTACCTCGTCGTGGGTGTTATCCAGCATCAGAAGTCGTAATGTCTCCAGACTGTGGTTGATCCGCTCGCGTCTGCGTTTCTCCATCAGAGGTTTAGACACCTTGGGATTGGAAAGTGAAATATTACAACCCTGAACAACACTGTAGACCCTATTTTCTTCGGGAAACCCTTGTAAAAAAAAATCATCAGAATCAGCAGCTTACCCTTCTCACACTCCTCTGTCTGGGAGACTCTGGTGAAGATAAAGTTTTCATGCTAAAAGTTGACTCGCCGTTCCTGTTTTCACTGTGAATAAATCCTAAACGAAAGATGGAACGATTGACTGTGTATGTCCTTGCATTTGCAATTTGTTTGTTGCAGATAACCCCGCCCCTCGCGGGACACGCCTCTCGTCCATTGAGCAGCACGCGGCCTTGAACTGAAGAACATTTGAATTTATTTAAATCCAAATCATAATCTTCTTTTCTTTTCACGATTAAGCTAAACTGAAAGTAGCCTTTGGTTTAAAGTAAAGGGCGTGTGCCATATGCGCTCTTTCAGGGGTTACAATTTGGTTCATTCATGAATTCATCTTTCTGACTTAAAGTTCGTGGTTTAATCGAGTCATTCACATGCAGAAGTTTCAGTCTGACGCAATATAGACCTCATCATTCAATGTTACTGAAACTACCAGTACCTATTGTATAAAGTACTTGGAAGCAATACTTGAGTAAAAGTACAAGTATGTTACCAGAAAACGACTTTGGTAGATGTTAAAATCCCCTTTTAGAATATCACTTGAGTAAAAATCTTAAAGTAGTTGACATGTACTTAAGTATTAAAAGTAATTTTCTGATATTATATGTACTTAATTTTTAGAAGTAAAGAAAAACCTTGATTATGAACTTTATTGTGGCTTCCTAATAGTAGTTTCCACACCCTCTTAAATCAAATTCAAAGTCTGACATCAACAAAGAGAAAAACAGAAACAGAATTTTATTTTTTTGTGAGGAAGAATCTTTGACTCAGACGTACAAAAGCATTTTTTTGCAAGTAACGAGTAACGAAGACGCTTAGGGGAAATGTGGAGTAAAAATATACATTTTATTTAGGAAAAGTAGTGGAGTAAAAGTGAAAGTTTCCAGAAATATAAATAAAGAATTAAAGTACAGATACATGAAAATTCTACTTAAGTACACTAACGAAGTAATTGTACTTCGTTACCTTACAACACTGGAAACTAGGCCTACTTTGTAGTCAAAGGTCTGTTGATTATACTGACTTAGTTTTATTGCATGATACATTCCAATAATTTTACTTCACATAGGCTACATTTTATATTCTAGTGCAGAAAATAATGCTAAACATATGGTTCCTTCACTGTTACTTCTATATGCCTACGTCAATTAAATACTAGGCTACAATGAATGTAACATTTCACTACATAGCCCGCATTTTTCGACTAAATTACAGAAGGAAATTACAAATAATAGGCTAGATGTAAGTGTGAAGCCATTCCTGACCCCGGCCCCGCACCGGGCCTGGTGTTATTGAGCCAAACTGCCTGATTCGCACCATAAACGCGTGCGCTGCGAGAAGGACTAGTGTTTATCTTACAGTGGGAAGACTCTTGACTTAACCCTCATGTTGTCTTTGAGGTCACATTTGACCCGTTTTCAAAAGTCTCTAGCCTATATAAAAAATATGGGATTCTTTCAACCAAATTGCCCAAAAATAACATGGATGGTTCCATACACGAAACAGTCTGTGATTACCCATCAACAAACATTCCTCGGATCTTAACTATTAGTCAAAATAATTTATAATTTCTGGTGTTTTTTATTTTTATTTTTTTAAATTAGGTAGGCTATAATTTCATTTAAATGAGGTTTATAGACCATAGATTCCAAAAATTTTTAAAACTATAGCGGTGATAAGTTGGAATGAAGTTGGCTAATTCGATGTAATACATAATCGGGTGATCATTTGTTATTTGATGCTTTATAAACAGACCACAACAAGTGCATGGAGGGTTACCTGCAGATCTGTGGAGGAACAGCTAGGCCTTTATGTTTAATGTTCACAGTTTATTTTTATTTTTATTTTATTGGTTTATTTGATAGGGACCATGCATATTTATGAACATTGTTGTATAAAAACAACATGTAGGCTAAATATGCCAGAATTAGTAAAAATAAGTAGGCTACTTTTCATCTGCAGTCTCTAGGCAGGTAACATGTTAGGCTATATAGGACTAACATAGAGACAGCCAGCAGTCACACAGCACTCATTCACCCTACATTAAAAGGTACACATAATGGTGACATATCCTACATTGACAAAAACAAACGTCAAACATGATGACAAAGACATTATTCATCCACCTCTATACTTTTTCTAAATGTAGCTTAGATATGATTTCAGGCTGAAGTTTGAGGTTCGGGGTAGCTTTCTCCGCACTGCATTTACGGTCCCCCTGATCCCCATAATAGGCCTAACGTGTGGAGATAACACTGGGATGATCGGATCATGGGATCCCCTAGATTAAGTGGCTTTTCAGAGGCAATGATACTTCCGTTTCAAATCAAAGAGAGGGCGATTAGTGGAGGCTCAGAGATCACGGTTGGTAACCATGGAGACGGGGAGCTCAAGGAAAGCCACTATGGTGATTTAAACATAGCAGCCTACACTAGCCTACCATTTCAAATAGGCTATAGGCTATAGTCACCTTTTTTTCTAGGAGTATGAGGATGTAGTTAGCTAGCCTATAGAGTAGGACACATAACCCTATAGTTTTTATATTAGGCCTACTATGTCCACATTATTCTCTTATAGCCTATTGTCCATATTTAATGCTGGTCTCTAGACTTTATCCTTGCGCTATTGGACTTATTTGCACTAGGCTACCACCATGACACCCTCTCATAGAGCACCTTACCATGCTTATACATCCCTTTGTAGCTACATTCATGTGGATTTTTTATTTAGTATCTTTTCTTTTATTGTCCATATTATTGGTGGATTTGTCATCCTGTTTATGTGTATGTTGTGTGTGATTAAGTGTGTGCTATTTAAGCTACTGGGACCTTGAATTTTCCCTTGGGGATCTATCTATCTATCTATCTATCTATCTATCTATCTATCTATCTATCTATCGATCTAGCCTATCTATCGATCTATTTATCTATCTATCTATCTATCTATCTATCTATCTATCTATCTATCTATCTATCGATCTATTTATCTATCTATCTATCTATCTATCGATCTATCGATCTATCTATTTATCTATCTATCTATCTATCTATCTATCTATCTATCTATCTATCTATCTATCTATCTATCGATCTATTTATCTATCTATCTATCTATCTATCTATCTATCGATCTATCGATCTATCTATTTATTTATCTATCTATCTATCTATCTATCTATCTATCTATCGATCTATTTATCTATCTATCTATCTATCTATCTATCGATCTATTTATCTATCTATCTATCTATCTATCTATCTATCTATCGATCTATCGATCTATCTATCTAGCTATCTATCTATCTATCTATCGATCTATCGATCGATCTATCTATTTATCTATCTATCTATCTATCTATCTATCTATCTATCTATCTATCTATCTATCTATCGATCTATCGATCGATCTATCTATTTATCTATCTATCTATCTATCTATCTATCTATCTATCTATCTATCGATCTATTTATCTATCTATCTATCTATCTATCTATCTATCGATCTATCGATCTATCTATTTATCTATCTATCTATCGATCTATCTATCTATCTATCTATCTATCTATCTATCTATCTATCTATCGATCTATTTATCTATCTATCTATCTATCTATCTATCTATCGATCTATCGATCTATCTATTTATCTATCTATCTATCTATCTATCTATCTATCTATCTATCTATCTATCTATCGATCTATCGATCTATTTATCTATCTATCTATCTATCTATCTATCGATCTATCGATCTATCTATTTATCTATCTATCTATCGATCTATCTATCTATCTATCGATCTATTTATCTATCTATCTATCTATCTATCTATCGATCTATCTATTTATCTATCTATCTATCTATCTATCTATCTATCTATCTATCTATCTATCGATCTATCGATCTATCTATCTATCTATCTATCTATCTATCTATCTATCAATCTATTGATCTATCGATCTATCTAGCTATCTATCGATCTATCGATCTATCGATCTATCTATCTATCTATCTATCTATCTATTCTATATGTTATAGGCCAATTCATTTTGGTAAATAGGCCTATATAGGCTAACTGATGCACTGTTGAACCACGTGGGCCCGCCCCACAGATAAGTCCTATAACATGCTCGCCTGAGCCTGTGATGGAAACTAATTAGTGAAAATGTGCCCTTTGGTGGCAGATAAATGGACCGCTGACTTCTAATATCGTGACTGGTCGGGTGTGTCGGCCACTCTGACAAAAGAGTTGGAATCAAACGGAGCTGACAGGGTTGGGACGTGAAGTCAACACATGCTTGGTTTTTTTAAAGGGATCTGGTGTGAAGTCCAAACATCAGGTCACAAGCCGAGCTGAAGCAGCGCACACTTAACACTCTGGTGTAATAATCATCCTCACACTTTCATCACTCACAGGCAGACCCTTCTGCCAGGCTGCCTCAGTCTGTGGTTGGTTCATCAGTTATATTCATAAGCTCTAGGCTATTTAATGTGCTTCTCTACAAAGCCATACATCGGGATGTCTTTCATTTTCAGTTAAAATGTGTAGGCCTAATGTGTGATAATGGGCTGTATTACATTTACTTCATGACTTTATTTGGACCAACACGCTCTCATTTGGTCTTTTTCATCACTTATTAAGTGTGGATGTCTCACACATCATAAAAAGTCCCCAAGAGCTGCTCGCTTTCTCACTTCATTTCTGTTCCCACGAGAAAAAAAAAGCTTTCCCATGGTCTCACTTCTAGGAGGCGTTAAAAGTCATCAGAAAGCCCGGAATACATTTAGCCTAATGCAATTAATAAACGGTAAAAAAGATGGCCATCCAGACTCATTAGATAACGTCTCAATATTTAGGAGGCTACTCCATGTACAGTACGTAGCCTAGATACATCATGAACTGTTCTTATAATAAGGCAACCGAAATATTTAGCTTAACCCTTTTACGGGTGATGGAGATGGATACAACTTTTTAAATTGATTTTTTATTGATGCTTAAATACACAAATACACAAAACATCATACACTGTCATTGTATGACAATACAGTTTTTCATACAAAAACAAGACACATACAACAAAAAACAAATCACATAAAAAACAAAACAAAGAGGAAAACTGTTCACGATCTCCAGAATGTGTAGAGGAGACACAGAAGCCCATCATTTTTTTGGTTATTTTTAATTATATGAAGTGATTTAAGGAGCAAATCTGTTCTATAGGAAGGCTGTCCCTTTGGCCATTTCTGTTAGATGGATACAACTCATCAGCAGGCTGCCTGTCCGATGATGTCATCTTTTGTAAAGATAAGCTATAGGTTATTGGTAATAGTGTTGCCTTTAATATTATTTGTTATATGAGTTATTGTAGAGACACTTCGCTATCTGATCACTGTTTAAAATGTAGTTTCGATTTTATCCATGGCCCATAATGAAGTTAGCTTGGAGACCATTTTCGGCTAAGTGTCGTCACTCACACTTGTCAGCCAATCAGAGGCAGCATGAGCTCTACTTATAGTCGCCCACGGGCGACAGGAGGCTGTTTGAACTGCTGCAGCCTCCTGTCAGGACCTTTGGACCAAACACTGCAACATGACCAGGACACTACAAAACCCCAGCCTGGAAGATGGCAAGAGAAAAAGGGTAAGAACTTTACATTTATTTATTTAGTAGCCTACTACTTTCAAATACTACTTTACTTTCATAAAGCAGAACTAAGCTGTTAATGAGAAACAAAATTAGGCTGCCAGGTTTATCAATGAAAGGAAAGGAAAGGAATTATTACAACTTTTAACTGCAGGCATGATAACCAACAAGATTTTTCGCAACCTGACAACCCAAGTTGTACTTATCAATGGCTTATAACTGTAATTAAATTGTTTATATATATATATATATATTGGTATAATAAGCATAATCCAGAAGCCTTTGCCTTTCATATAAGCCATTTCTGATTCCAATTGATCAACTACAAGTCAAGTTATTTGTTGTTCCTACAACTTAAATAAGCGACAAGACTTTTGTCAGCAACTGTATATATATATATATATATATATATATATAAACAATTTAATTAAAACAATACCTGTGACCACAACTTCATACTCACACAATGCGGTTCACCTCTTTCTAGGTTCTGAAACCAGTTGTGGAAAAGAAGAGAAGAGACCGAATAAATCAAAGTCTGGCTGAACTGAGAAGTTTGCTGTTGAATCATACGTCTGATCCAGTGAGTCATGTCAACAAAATCCCATCCAGCCTCTATACGTATTTAAGGGAGTTATAACCTTGCAATAATGAAATATATTTCTCCCTTGTTTCACTGTTATCACCCACAGCGGCTGCAGAATCCTAAAATAGAGAAAGCGGAGATTCTTGACTTGGCTGTGGAATATGTTCAGAAGTTGACAGGTGGGAAGACGCCGAGAAATGGTTAGTCAGACACAATTAACTTGTTTAAATGTATGACATTTTTCTGCAGCAAATCAAGGGTTTCATCTTAATCTTAAACACTCAAGTTTTATCCCTCGCTTTGGTGTCTTTTCTTTACTGCAGACTCTACTGATGGTCACGTGAAGACTCATGCTCCTGTGGTCAGCCTTCATCGTCCAGAGTCCAATGCTCCTAGTCTCTTCACCATTGAGAGTGCAGGCTTTCAGCAGTGTGTGGCCCAGCTGAGCAGCTACATGCACAAAATAACACCAGCCCAGAGAACAAACCTGCTCGAGGGGCTTAAACATCACACAGAGAGCCAGCAGCCAAACAATATTAAACCAGACTTCAACCACAGAATGACTGAGACTGAGACGGCTAAAGGACCAGATGGAATATGTGTGGATGCCATTTGCACATCTGAGAGGAGGTTTCCATCTTGCTCCCCATTTCAGCCTCACTCTTGCTCCACACCGTGTCACGACTATCTGTCCCCTCCTCCCTCTCCCTGGCTTTCTCCTTCTTTTTCCACATATGTCACCTCTCCTCCTTTCCCGTCATTTACCTCTCACTTCTCCTTCCCCCCGAGTCTGTCACCTCTGTCTTCCAACACCTCCTTCTTTAGTTTCTCGCCCACAGCTCCTCACACTGGCCCTCCTGGCCTCCACTGCCCCCCTCTCATCACACTGGGACCCCCTCCACACCCTGCACAGAGGGAGGGGTCACCAACAAACTCTTCTTCATCCATGTGGAGACCTTGGTTTTGATGAAGTGGATCAGAGACTGAAAGCTGAGAACAGCAGAGCAACCTAGTGGGAACTAGCTGTAATCGTCTGTGGAGAGGATGAAAAACTCTCCATGCTGAGAATGTATAGTGTACATATCCAAATTTCCTATATTTTGTATGTCTTTTCTAAATAAAACTTGTACTTGAACCGATAAGTCTCAGTTTGTAAATGTATCTACTGTATATCTAATGATACACTCACTGTGAACAAATTGCAGGTTTTATGTTCCCTCACAGGCCTTGATTTCACTGATCAAAAACTTTATAATATTTACACTTATATCAAAATCAAAAACTTCGGTAACACTTTATAATAAGGGTACATGAAATATCATGAATTCATGCATGACTTCATGCATGAAAAAGCATTGATTCATTCATGTAGTACTTAATAAACTATCAGTAATGTACAATGCATGACTTAATGCATAAATAAGATATGATTAATGGTGGCATAATCAGCAATCATCTTTGTGACCCCTCAAATAAGAAACTTTTGTCAAGCAATTTCAGCTGTACACACACTTAAAAGTTGGTAAAAAGTAAAATTCATAAATATTGGGTGAACATTGTTCTCAGGCATTCATGTTTTATTGCCTTATATTGTTGTGAATAAAGCAACTATAAAAATCTGCAGTACACTGTATTTTGTGTAAATGCATGTATCATTTTGCCAAACTACTCATTTAAGTCTTAATATATGGACCATTATGCCACCATTAATCATATCTTATTTATCAATGTTAAAGATGGAGCAGGTCAGCACTAATAGGGCCACAAACATGATGAAGTAATGAAGAAGTCATGTTTAGCTCGTCATGATTACAACACAACAATTCAGTCACTTTAACTGCAGATTTACCATTGACGAAGACACAAACATCATTAACCCTTGTGTTGTCCTTCTGAATCCAAATTGAAAATTAACACTTTAACATTTTTGTCACTTAATTTAATTTTCTTTTCTTCTCTTTTTTGACTTTTTTTTCAATGTTTTTGCAGCATTTTTTGACGTTCTCTGTGCTTTTTTCCCACTACCACCACTATACACTGACAGCAACTTATTACCACTATTTTTACACTCATTTTTGGTCAATAAACCTCATCTAGCCTATATGAAATTATATCTAATTTTTGTGTTAAAAAAACGACAGTATGAATTATTTTAACTAATATTTAAGATCAGAGGATGTTGGATAATCCCAGACTGTCAAAGTTTAGTCAGAATAATGCTACAAAATGAAATAAAACACTCAAAAGTCAACGATAGTAGTGAACTGATCCTTAATTTGACTTGTTGTTCATTCTTGCCTGACAGAATGAGCTACCATCCTTTTAACCACATTTATTGAGGAGGTATACCCTTCTGATTGACGTTTTCTGCCTGATAGAATAAGCTACCTTCCTTTTACCACTCTTATTGAGGAGGTAGACCATCCTGTTCGACATTCCCTGCCTGACAGAATGAGCTACCCTCCTTTTTACTGCATTTATCAAGGAGGTAGGCCATTCTGATAAATATATATATGTATATATACTATATATACAACTCATTATTTATTTTGTGCTTACAAATTACAGTTTCATGTGTTCATTGTGTATTTTTTCAACATAACACAGCTGCACAGCACATGCTATATCAATGATTAGGCATTGAATAATAACTTTTATTTATATAGCGCCTTTCAAGAACCACAAGGACGCTTTACAGAATTAGAGGTTGTAGGCTGTGGTAAACAGCTGGTGTTTATATCTAGGCCTATATACAGTATGCTATAGTGATGGTGTTTTTTTTAAATCCTTGTATTTTTAACTGTGCTCATAATCAGTCTATCTGTGTAACATGTGTAAAATGTTCACTGTGAGTTCCAGCTGTGAAATCATTAGCAAAGTCAGTAAAAGACTTGGCCTAAACTCAACCTAATTGAGATGAAGTGACAAGCACCTACAGGTAGCAGGTACAGGATGTGAAAATAGTGGCAGGTTTAGAAGATGTTTAACTTTTGGCCCACAGAGGGCAGCACTGACACAGAGTAGTCACGGAGCAAAGTAGGTGATCTCCATCCCTCTCTGACCTCTCACAATGAGGATAACAAAAGGGGGCTGTCATTTGGGCGAAATAAAGGATGTCATTGAGCTATTCTATCAGCGATAAGCCCAAGATACACAATCATCATTCTTCTCTCTTCTTGTGTCTCTCAATGCTCTCCCCACTCTTTATCTGATAATCAAATCTAGATTGCAAGCTTTGAATATTTCCAGCAGGGAGGCATCGACGAATTTGGCTTGAGAAAACAGAATTTACATGATGGAACATGTCTTTGGATAATGGTTACTTTCCCCCTCTTTGCTCCTCTTTGCGCTGGAGAAGCTTCTCTGTGTGCGAGTGCCATTAGTTATGAGGTGGCCATTGTTCTCTGTCAGAAAAATGAGAGGGCAGGCACATCACTGGGAGCTTGATTCTCCACGCTGTCTCACTGTGTGTTTTGATCATCCTGCACAGACATATGAAAGCAGAGAAGGTCACTCACGCCGGAGAGGACGATTGCTGCGGCACGGCACATAATTAATAGGGAAAGAGATCACCTCTTGGAGTGACCTGACAATGGTTGAAAACTCCTCGGCATTTTCTGAGGACACACTGATTAGAGCTGATCCTGTTACCCTCTCTAATCACTGTTTTTGTTTGCCTTGAATGCACCCATGCATTCCTGATTTGGAGAAAACTCGAGATGTGCTTTGGAAATGTCACGGGTTTGTCATGGCCTGCTGGATCTTTAAATGCCTTTGTGTAGGTGCATTTCAAAAATGGTGTCTAACACTTTGAACACACATGTACACCTTGAAAGTATACACACAAACACAGGGCAGGTGCTTATCATGAAAGATCCAGAAAAAAACAGAAATTCTACTGTGGATCTGGATGTGACAAATTTATCATGTCTAATTTTTGATTGACTTAAATACTTCTGAATTGCCCTGATTCAGTAGTTCTTTTTACTGTGACAATATACACCAATAAATCAAAATTTCCAGTGAGATATTTCCAGATTCTCTTCCTCATTCCATAGGTCCTAACCAGCTTGTATTTAAGTCCAATAGCAGCGGATTGTCTTACACAGAGGGCAGAACTAACTTCTCTTGCCAACATTTACGTAAGTGCACCAATCCAAGACCATTTAAGACTGATTCAGACACTTTAACCTACTTCCAGATTAAGAAGAGCTGCCTTGGGGTAGATTACAATTCAAGGAAAAGGTCACAGAAGGAAATTATTTTGGATTTATGTGCAGTACGGTTTGTAAAAATCTTGAATAACATTATGCACATTGTCCTTAATACCTTAATAACTCAAATGCGAATAACCAGATAATAAACTGTTCAACAGATTTTCTAAGCCTTGAAAAAATAAAACATAAAACATTTAACTGTCTAGTATGCTGTCTATTTGTATAGGAGTGACTGTGAATTCTTTTGGAGTTGAGTCAGTTTGTTTGACTTAGCTTGATTTTGGGCGAAGGTCCATGGACACAGTGCTTTTTATCAGTCAGATTTGAGGACTGCTGTAGACTCAATCAGCATCCCCAGAGAAAGACTCCTCACTCAGATCGCATGTCAATACTCAAGAATGTAGATCTGTCACTACCCACAACTAAATATCATTTTTCCTCCCTTTCATTTCTCTCTCTTTCCCTCTCTTTGCAAGGCTCTTTGAAGTAATAGTGAAAGGATCCCAGACTGTAGCAAATTACCTGAGGACTGAAACATTTTTGACATAAGTCCTGAGAGACGGGGCGAGCCACTTTTCCTGGCGGCCCCTTTGCCGTTTTTAATCTGGGGCTGAGGGAGACAGCGGCGCTGACAGAATGATGGGACAGCTGGACGTGCTTCCAGGCCAGTAGCAACTGGGCAAAAGAAAAGCCAGGAGAAGGGCCACTGCCGACATCTCACCACAGAGCCAACAACTCAGGACAGCAGACAAGCAGGATGGAGCATGACAAGTGTCCACGGGAGACATCCAACTCTTTGGCCCAGACTGAAAGATCTCAAAAACTACTGGATGAATTGCCGTTCAATTTTGTACATACATTTGTGGTCCCAAGAGGATGAATCCTGTTTACTTTTTTACTAATTTACTAGTTTGTGTGATGTTGTTTCCCTCAGGATGAAATGTAATACCTTTGGTAACCCCCTGGCTTTTCATCTAGCGCCACCATCAGGTCAACTTTTCTGTTTGTCCAATACTTCAGTTTATGAAGAAATACCTGCAAAACTAATTACATTCCCATCAGCCTTAGCAGCTAATTGGCAAATGCTAAGCTAAGAGAATGAACATGATAAACATAATACCGGCTAAACATCAGCATGTTCCTATTGTCATTGTGCGCATGTTAACATGCCAATGTTAGCAACAATGTGCCTAAGTCAGTCCCTCCAGAAAAACGTGATTATGCGATCGTATAATTCAATGCATAATCAGCCAAAGTCTGCATATTTATGTGGGGGCCACATTTTTTCAAATACACCGCACTTTCACCGCATAAATTGCCGATTTCCGCGCAAAATATGCGGGGCTTGCATGATTTCATAATCCCCGCATTTTCGTTGCAAAAAAGTCACACATATATCTTAGCAGAAAGTTGAAAATGTTGCGTTTACTTCACACAAGAGCAGCTGTTTTCCCCTGTTGCCATGGGAATGTTATGAAGTGACGTAATTACGCGACGTGAACATCATCGAAAAGCTGCAAACCCTGCGATGAAGCCATGATGAAATCGCAATTTTTGCAAGTTCCCGCAATTTCATTGCATGAAATTGCATAAATAACCCACATATTCCATTACATTTTTTAAGAAAACGTGCCGCATAATCAAGGATGTTTGCCCGCAACAATCACAAAAAATTTTTTCTGGAAGGACTGCTAAGTACAGTCTCACAGAGCTGCTAGTATGGCTGTATTCTCTGAGATGGCCTTCAAGATGGCGGACCAGATCCACTTCTGGTTCAAGTGAGGATCGAGGAGTGAGGACATATCAAATAAGAGACTTGAGATGTACCCTTTGTCTTGTTTCCAAAACTTTTGGGTTAATTGTGGCTTATTTGGATATACATTTTAAAGTAATTGAGAAAGAAACCTAAAGCAACATTTTATTTATTTAAATCATTTTATTTGTTAGGGACCATGTACAATTTTTAACATAAATGTTGCTATTTGATACATTGTACCAGAGTTAGGCTAATTTACATCTGCAGTCCCCAGGCAGGGTAGCCTAGAAATCTAGACGCACCCTAGCGGCAGCAAATGTAATTTGCAGCCAGGGTCAGTCTAGCAACTCTCCGTTGGCTTGCGAGCTGGAAAAACCAAATGCTGGTCAGGCCAATCACGTCGTGTTTAGAGTCGGTGGGCGGGCTTAACATAAGGATGCAGAGTTGCGATGGTTCCGCGTGAATTCCCTGCTACTTGAAAACAAAGAAGATGGCTGCTGCTGCTGGCGAACAGCGGTCTTTGGAATCGGCTTTGGCCGCGACTCTGGAAGACTTGGAGTTCAGCTTTTCTTTGAGAAAAGAACAAAGAACGGCACTGAAGTCATTCTTAAAAAAGGAAGATGTATTCTGAGTTTTGCCAACCGGACCAGAGCACTGCTAGTTGATCTATCAACTAGCGTTGCTCTGCTTGGTTGTAGAGCTATCCTATTGCGTGCAGAGACAATTTGAAGGACAACTGTTTATCCCGCCCCTCGGATTAAGCCCTGCCAATGGTGAGTTCCCCAACATCTGGATGTGGGTCTGGCTTGTCAGGCTATAGGCAGGGCACAATTTAAATCCAACAGTAAAAACATGACGACATCTAACAGAAACAACAAGATAGATCACAAATCCTACATCAATATAATGCACATTGAGACACACACACACACACACACACACACACACACACACACACACACACACACACACACACACACCCACCCACCCACACACACACACACACACACACACACACACACACACACACACACACACACACACACACACATACATATACACAGCTGTTCAGCACCATGTTGAAAAAAAAAGAAAAGAAATAAAAGTAAAAAAAGTAGAATGTTAATGGTTGCAGAGTTAATTGTTTTTTAAATAATGTTTTAATTGAAACTGTCCAAAGGTCATGTAACGGAAGGGTACAGTGCAGTTATGTATGGAGGCTGTTCTGTTACAGAGCTAACAGAGCGGAGATAGACAAAATCATGTAAACAGATGGGCGCCAAGCCATGTAGAATTTTGTACACTGTGCACAGATTTGAAAATGCAAAATGCGCTTTCAATGAGAATCAACAATTACAACAATCGGTAAAACAGCGTTTTCAGGAATTCACTGCTCACAGCTAATAGCCGTAAGACTTGAAGCAGGGGGAAACCAAAAGTAAAAAAAATTCTGCCCACCAGCATCTGAAGCTCACTAATTAAATTAGCGTATTTCCCAAAATGTCAAACTATTGGTTTAAAATGTAAAACCAAGTTGCAGGGACTTCATATAAGACATTTGACTTAAAACAAAGAAAGGAAAAAACAGGAAATTAGAGGTCATTAAATTCAGCTCTTTGGTGGACAAAGACATCGGAACATCCCAAAATCTCTCCAGGAGCTTTATTGTCTCGGCAAACATGCTTAAAGCAGATAGGAAGTAACTTGAGCCAAACAGGAGGGAATCAAATCAGACATCGCTAGCTTGTTTTTCAGGGCAGGACAATTATATTTGACATACGGCCCTTTTTCACTCATGCATTAGTGCTCTCCACTTTCATGGGCTGCTATCACATTGGTCCAGTGGTTAGTCTTTCTTCCTCTTGATTTTACAAAGTCATTTTGCTGGAGATGATGAACAATGGCCGCCTTTTCAGAGATCCTATAACCTTTTCTTCCTGAGGGACTCCGCTGCAATCAAGTATGCAAGAGTGTATTGTCATTCGCTTGGCTTGTGCTGTCAAAATTGTAATTTTTCCTGCACTGCTTAGAGATATCTTTAGATTCAAAGTGCAATTCATTGTCAACATGATCTCACCTGATATCAGGTCTCTATTGGCTTCATCACATTGCCATATGTTTTGCCAATTTTTTTTTAACTTGGGGTTTTACAGAAAAGTATCAAGAATCAAGCCTTTCCTGTCTGTCTGCCAGTGCTTTCCTGTGTTTTGTGTTTGGGCTCTGGAGCTGTCCACTTTGTGTCTGGGAACATGCATCCTCCTCAGCCTTTGTGACCCTGTCTTCCCTCCCCCTTGGGTGGGCTGTGACCCTGCTAGCCTGCAGCTACCGCAGGTTACCAACTCTCACCCTGGAACGCTTGTAATCCCGGGGATGTACTTCAGTACACGTTATGCTCTTTGCCCCTTTCTAAAATTTAGTAAGAACCTCACAGGTCACAGGTCATCGTACAAAACAGAAGATGCAGATAAAAATAGCAACTGATACATAGGTCATCTAAAAATACTAGCTCCTGTCCATTCTCATTTAGAGAATACTTTGTTTTGCCGGCAACCTTTTGGGAACTTTTGACATTTTGTCCTGATGTCACCAAAAACAGGACTGAGAGGCCGTTTTGTTCGCAGAAAAAGAGGCTAGATGATGCAGATGTCTTTTTCCACGTATGTAACCTCATACTGCTGAGAAAGTGCTAGAGTGCAGGAGAGAGTGTGTGTGTGGACATCAGATTCTCTGGGCCCTTAAGGGGCCCCCTGCACTGACTAATAGAGCAGTCTGTCCTTATCTCTACCATGTAAGAATTCCACTGGGGACTGCAGTGTCTGAAGCCAAGATTTTGAACAATGTAGAGCACACTTAAGAAAGGTCTAAAATTAGTCCCATTAGCAGTTTTGTTTGATTCTGTATTATGGCTTCATTTACAGCAGTTGTACCACTATCAAGTGGAGATAAAGGGTGTGATAAAAGATGACAGGTACCTTGGTGCACATGTTCCAAATTGTTCCAAATTTACCACCACAGGACAAATCTATAATCAGAAACTGATGTTCTTTTAGAATAGAGTCTAAACTAAGACGGAACAAACAAATCAAGCCAGCATTCAAGACATTTATAGACTTCTCACTCATACATTACGAGCATGGAAAAAAATGCTTTTTTATTAAGGCATCACAAGTTGACACCTGGCAGCGACTGGTACAGATGAGCAGAGTGTGCTCTGTCTTGGGAAGTTGGAGTTTCCCGCTGCGGCTCCATGCAGGAACAAGCACTGAACAAGAGCTACAGTAAAAGAGGAAATTACATACCTTCACTGCCAAATACCTGCACCCTCTCTGTGCTGGTAGTCATCATTAGCAGCACTGTGAAGGGTTTAGTGGCGTCACACTGATCAGTGACTGACCGGATAGCACTGACTTTCACTAACCACGCTAGCAGCATGGCTCTAGGGATGGCAATGTCAGTCAGTTGGTCTACCACTTTGATCCAGACTCAGTCAGCTGTATCTCTATCTCTCCATTGCCGTAATTTGATGGATTGCAATGACATTTTATAAAGACATTCACGGTCCCCAGAGGATACATCCTAATGACTTTGACTAGCAAATATTAGCATGCTAATGAACTTAACTAAGCTGGTGAACATGGTAAACATTATAAATGCTTAACATCAGCATGTTAGCATTGTCTTTGTAAGCGTTTTAGCAGGCTGACATTAGCATTTAGCTCAAAGCACCACTGCCTTTGTACAGTCTCACATAGCTGCTAGCTGTAGACTTTTAGTCTTGATTTCTTTAATTACTCTGTCACATACATAAGCACAGATTTGGATTTCAGGTGTATTTTTTTTTTTTTGCCAGATTAGGATTTGCAGTTTTTTTTTTTTTAGCTCATACTGGCTCCTGGTACAATTCTTAACACGAGAAAGGCCTTTGCACTCACTCACGTTAATGTTTCCCTAACTGTGTGTGATATCTAGTGACGTCTGGAAACATCGTCACAGCACACGCTGACAGGCTATGCAGGCAACAGGTAACATCTCAGTTGTTCCACGTCACAGTCAGAGATACGCTGACACTGATAACTACAACTGAAGTAATAGTGTGTCTCTCATAATGTTTAAAACAAAACATATATATATATATATATATATATATATATATATATATATATATATTTCAGTGGGGACGTGTTTGTGTTCTTTCTTTTAAGCAGAAATGCACACTAGAAAATCGATGCAACAGTCTCTGGATGTCTCCTTTTAAATCCCGTTGCCTCCATCCTCACATGCAGCCTCTTACAGCTTTAGGGACATTTAGAGATGAGCACGCTATCTCCCCCTGAGAAGTGTTGCGTGAGACGGTGTGTGTGTAGTTTATCAGAGCTTTTTTTCTCTCTCTTTTCATCCAGCTCCATATTTGTAAGTCCTTCATAAAAACACAAATGCCTCCTCTTGAATAAGACAAGACTTATCTGTCATTCAGACTCCCCCTCTATTTTCACTGTGGTCTAAATGCGTGGACCACCAACCTCCCTACTCCCCGAGTACTAAAGGCAGGGAGATATGATGAAACAGATGAGATTCTGCTCAAAGCTACGGGACCTGGTGGTACTTTGTCTGGCCCATCTAGATCTCTCTGATAGGGTGTCACGATAAGTAACATGAAAGTACCCTGTCATCAGCTTTTTTCTTCTATTTTTTTTTGCCCTACAACATCACAGCACAGAGAAGCCTTCATGCTGCAGAGAATAGACTTTGGCACGTTACTGCTTTTCAGAAGCAAAATAGAAACATGTTGGCTAAATGAGCAAGAGAGAGCTTTCACAAAAGGCTGTGCAGATGTCTGCTCCCATAATTATCTACCTCATTGGCTCTTCTGTTGTCGTATCCATCGTAACCATGTACATGGGCATATTCTCCATTACATGGTCTCTGGACAGTCCAAAGCTTGAGGCTATCAGTACTATTTTATTATGGATCTGATGCTCTGTCAGATTCCAGCTGATTCCAGGAGGCCCTGAGTTCCAGCCTGGCACAGGAACTCAGGGCCTCCCATGCTGTGATTTGTGAGTTGCAAACAGTGTGGTCCTGAGCTACAGTGCCAGCAGATTTACACTCTCCGTCTTCACCCTTAAAACAGCATTTCTTCAAAGTTGGCTAATCTTGCTTTTTCTGTTGAAAACAATGATGGCTGCATCACCTGCAACTTTACTGTTTTGGTTGACAGTCACTGCTTATATTTATTGTCTGCAGCAGGCAGCTGTTTTTGAATGGAAAAATACCCTCTGTAAACTACCTGCACAGCACCAAACAGCAGACAAAGTTAGCAACTAGCTAGTAAACATAGTGGAAAAATTAGCACCAAACAGGAGACAAAGTTAGCAACTAGCCAGTGAACATAGTGGAGCAATTAGCAGCTAAAGAGTCAGATATTTTCCTTCCGAGTTGGTGGAGACCAAAAACAGAGCTAAAAGGAGTGTGAATATTGGACTTACATTAGTCGGGGGGGTCAAAACCCCAACTCCAATGTTGCCCTGTGTAATATTTATGTGATTAAAAAAATTTGAAAAAATGAAATATTGAGTTTATATTAACCTGTAATGGACTATTGGCCAATGAAACCAAAAACATCTGCAAGTATGTGAGAATCTTTTATTATTATTGTTTATTGTAATTTTGGTCTTGTATAGCCTAGTCTATATCCTTCACATTCCACTTCTGGGATTGCTCCGGTGCTGCAGGAAATTCCGCCGGATGCATGTATTTTCCTTTTCCTACCGCTTTCTTTGTGTTGGAATTTTATAGTCGGTGGATTTATGAGGACTATAGTTAACTGCTCCTCAGATCTCTGCAGGGTAAATTGAGACAGCTAGCTAGACTATCTGTCCATTCTGAGTTTTCTCTCACAAAACTATTTAGCAGCAGCTCTATGCGGAGTTCAGCACCGCCCATGATGATTTTGATTGGTTTAAAGAAATGCCATTAAACCAGAGCACGTTTTCCTCCCATCCCCTGAATGCTGTGTGGAGTAGCCAGACCCTCCTTCAGAGCGCTTTGGAGGAAGGTCTGGCAAAGCGAGACTATGCATAGCCAGACCTTACTCCACAGCGCTGCAGAGTAAGGTCTTGCTCCTCCACACATACATTGTAGGATAAGAGAAAAAAATGCTCAGGGTTGTTTGAATTTCTTTAAACCAATCACAATCGTCTTGGGCAGCACTAAACTGGCCTCAGCAACACTGGCTCTGCAAAATGGTCTCAGGAAGGAACTTTTTTTGGTGGAACATATGCACCCCAATAAAAGAAAATGCCATATAATATAAAATGAAGTAAAATGTTCACACAATACAGTAAAGTGAGCTATGGTTAAACGTAATTTGCTCTTACCAGTGTATTGCCCTGTATAACGTTATTTTGTCCACAGCAATCCTGTCACAATCGGTCCCAAAACATCCCAGTAAGAAAGTAAATGCCATAACGTTAAACATTCTTTGTACATCTTTACCATTATTCCCTGAAAGAACCAAGCAAGCCTGCCTTGTTGCACGGTCCAATGTTTCTTCAAAACTTGCCATTTTCAGCATAGCTTGCTAGTTTGTTTTTGTTTCCCGAAACAAACAGTTTTGCAAGGCGAGGGACATCCGGTGGTAAATGATAGGCTAGGGTGTAACTGACCCTTTAACATTGTTCTTTTCAGGTGTACCAACCATGACTGATAAAGGAACACTATGGGCTTCTCAGTGCAGCCACCACTCACTGTCCTGTTACCCCTTTGGCTGCACCTTCACTAAAAAACAACCTTTATTCCACACAGTTCTTATAAATGTCACTGTGAAGAGAAACTATTTTTTTCAAATATCGATAAAGTAAGATCTCTAGTATCTGGCACTGCTTGTGCTTTACTTTAATATTTACATGTACATGCAAGATAACATTTCCAGCTCACAGTATGACAGCTTGCTTGTTGACACAGCAGAAGCTGAATGAATGTGTAACGTCTGCCGCTCTGCAGACATTTAAACAGGCTCCTATCAATGCTGTTATGATTATACACTGCATCCTTCTGGGTCAGACCAAAGGAATGAGGTGGTCCCTGTGAAAATAAACATTAACTGCGAGATGTATTACACCCGATTGTAAAACATCCACCAATGACAACATAAACCCTCACCTATCTTCCTTCAGGGCTCGGGATTGTAACTGCTATTGTGATTGGTCACCACAGGTGAGGCATGTTGAGGAAACAGCATGCCTTTTTCCTCCCAGAAAACTGTCTTTGTTTGCCTCTGACAGGGGGAATGTGTGGCTAAGCATCTATGTGGCACTTTGAGCGCTTGAAATGAGTCCCCTGTATTTTCCTAATGTGCACAGAGAGGCACTTTGATCCTCCCCAGCATGAGGTTGTCAACCATCTGAGACAAGCTTGTCCTGGCTCATTTCTCTTAAAGGTAACTTCAATCCATTTTTCAGCCATGCAGGTAAACTGATTGTATTTCCTGTCTGTTTGGCTGCATAAGCCAAGACTGAAGTAAAGCGGAACGAGTAATGTTTGATGCAACTTTTACTTCTGAATCCTACACTTCTCTCTTCGTTACACTATCAAATCATGCCCTGTCTTTCTTTGTCCCAACAAATGTTTCTGGTTTCATAACACAGAGACTTGACCTACCTAGTTGGCAGCAGGCTTCTGATCACCTCACTGATAAGTTTGAATCCAATAAAAACACACCTGGGTTAGTGAAGGCGCAGAGCCAACCAGACAGAAGCACAGTAAACATTATTGTGGGAATATAAATGGCCCTCCGCTCAAACACTGGAACATTTGAACGACTCCCCAAACTATTCTGCCGGGTCTTGAGGCTTTGAAGTCTAATTTCTGCCCACTGAAGCAGACAATACTGACATCTTCATGGTTGAGGCATGGGAAATGAACTTGGGAAGCACAGGTGAAACTCTAGAAAGCTTGAATATGATATTTCCTGTGTTCAGCTACTCTATTCTTGGCCAGATCTGTATGATGATTAGTTACTGGGACGTGGAGAGGTATGCATGCCTTCTGAGCAGGAGGAAAAGGAAGAGAAGGCCAAAGCTTCATTAAACCCTCCCTGTGTCCAACAACTGCAAAATCTATGTATTCTTGGTATACCAGGTACTGGAATGTGAAGGTTTCTCAAATAATCTAAAGGACCAAGGTACGTTTTAACCGTTTGTTTCACTGTATTCAAAATTAATTTGTATTCAAAATTAGAAACTGTGTCAGAAAGTTTCCTTTGAAGGGTGAATCTTCTTCCAGTCTTCCTTAACTCACAACATGTCACCTGCTGCAGCTTCTTGCTCTGGACTTTTTGTCGTTGTCTTTGACAGTGGGGTAAATGCAGGCTTTTGCAAAAATGAAGGCATTTTTGAGGCAGACTGATCAACCTCTGAATGAATGATAAACTGGGAGAAATCAGCAGTCGGAAGCAGCTGGTTGGGATGGATTTTGTAAATATTGTAAATTATGGTCCCATTTATTTTAAAATTGACAATAAAGCGGGGTATGCTTTAGGGTGGCGCTTCCTTGTGATTGACAAGTCTCTACCGCGTCTAAGGTGTCTAAGCTTAGCAATGCATATCCATGGCACTGTGTGCATTTAAATAGCCTTGTGTTTGGGTGTAGAACTTTAACCCTCTCACAGTTTGTTTTCAGTTTATGAAAGTTAATTGCAACATTGTGCTTGTCTAAAAATGCCTTGTTTAGCGTTCGGTTGCACCTTGAAAACCAAGCTGGCTAGCTAGCGCTAGGGTTAGCTGGTGACTTTGCCGATTTTCAACCGGCTCTGTGTCACTGCATCGTGAGCAAGCAAAAAGTCCGCCAAATGACACCCTTCAGCCAGTTGAAAATCTGAAAAACTGACTCCAAAAAAGCAAGGTGGCGAAAGCCAAAGTGCCAAACTCGATGTTCAAACCGTCCACAAACCAATGTGTAATGTCACGGTGGCTATGTCCACTTCTTTTATACAGCCTATGGGCTAGTTTCATTTGTCACATGAAAATGATTTACTAAAAATGACAATTAATAATGGCACCACCTCAGGATCAGTTCGTTGAACCTAAATACTATTAGTAGTGTGTGGATGTTTGTGTCTGAAAATGGACTCTATTACTATAAAACTTGTTTGTTCTATCTAGTCTTGTGTGCTGTTATTTCAAGGTGGAGTCTGTGGCCTGGCTGTGTTAAACCGCCCGCCTCGTTGCCTCTGTAGTGGAGCGATGTGTCTTTCCTGGCCAGGGGATTTCCTTCTTCCAGAAGCACTCAAGGTTATTACTGTGGAGGAGGATCTGAGCTCTGCTGCAACGCCTGTTTGAAGTTCCCCACAATACTTTGTGCTGCTGCACTCCCAGAGATCACAGCCAAAGCAGCCACACCAGTGACCTAACACACTGAAAAGTCAATCATATCTTCTCGTTTCTGTTGATAAAAAGTCAATTTTCAATGTAATCTGAGGTTACAATCATCATGACAGCTGTGTAAACTGTCTGAATTCACTTTCATCCGCAATTTACATCACACACACATACTTTATGTATTAGTAATGTAGTTATGGAATGAAGAGTTTGGAGCGTAATAGATTACAGCTCTATTGCTTCACATTGATTCCTCTGAAGTGGTTGTCTGTTTGGCTCAGACTTCTTTTCTTTTCTACAAAACAACTGGGACTCAAGCAGCACTCGCTGGGGCTTGTCCATGTTTATCCCTGTGATTTATACAATGTAACTATGTAAGAGCTACAGATTAATGTACTGTATGGCAAAGCCCTATTTAAATTCTATCTGTGCAGCAATCTTGTCAAAGGAGATATACTGTTCACAATCACTAGACACACTTCTGGAACGGAAAGGGAAATTATTTTTGTCTCTGTAATTTAAGGATTACTTGGCAAAATATCACACTAACCCATTAGCAATAAACACACTCTTATTAAATACACTCTGACTCCGCTGCTACAGCCTCACTTGGTCTGATATGACATAAAAATAGCTCTTACAGCTTCTGGATTATTAAATCGGCATGGTTTAAAAATATGATAACACAAAGGGTAATTATGACCTTGTTAGCAGTTGAGGTTGTCCCGTCAAATGTTTTACCGATGTATCTTTTATAAGATCTACAGGAAGCTGAAGTCCTGAGGTCACGCTCAGGATAGCCCCTGTTCCACTAGCTTCTGAAACTCAATGCAATCTCTCATTCAGCATTTCTGATTTCAAAATTAAGGAAAAAAGTAGAAAAGTTTCTCATATTCTTCATAAGACAAATCGGCATACGCTACAGGACTCGTCATTAAAATTTGAAACCTTTGTGATTTTATCAAAGTTAAGCTTACAAAGTTACAAAGTCACAAAGTTAAGATTACTTTGTGAGCATACAAAAAAACTACAGCTCCCATGAAAATGTACCATTATCGTATTATGTTTTTTTGTCCATATCCATCAACTAGTCTATTTTCTTTGTTATTTTCCTCGACTTTTTTGCTGCAATTGCTGCTGTCTAAAACACTTAGAGCTTCCGCTGCTCTCTGTCCAGCCGTTATTACAAACATGTTCCTCGACTTGCCCATGGACTCGCCTCTTTTGTTGAGCTGTGACGCTAAGGTCTAGGGCTTATTGGAAATGATATTTGTTAAAGCAGCTAAAAAACAGAACATTTGAATAAACAATTATATCAAAAATGATGGTAGATGGTGAATACAAATGACTTTGTATGTTCTTATTTAAAGGACAATTCCGGCACAAAATGAACCTAGGGGTTAATAACGTGTACCGAGTCGACCGTTCTCTGGGATATGTTTTCATGCTAATCAAATGTGACCAGTTTTAGCGCAAACCGCTAATTAGCTTATAATGCTAGTCGTCGGGGCACAGGTAAAGTAAAAAGAAGTCGCTATGCTTGAGCTGTTACTGATTACTGATTGCACGGCGTTCGTCGTTCGACTGGTCGTGACTGTTTTCCCAAAATAGCGCCTGCCTGTATACGTGAACGGTACTGTCTTTATAAACTATCTTTTTAATAAACTGTCTGTACACTTACAAAGTTCTCAATGCTTCGGTTTACATGTAGGGACCCTAATAATGCTACCGTTGAAGTGTGGTGCTATTTTGAGCCTTGTTAGTGGTATAGAAATAGCGTTTTTTACCAGTGCCCCAAAGCTAACTCGCTGTAACTTACCCAGCACTCTTGATGTGTCCATGTTGTGGTTCTTGTTGCTGCCCAATCCGTACTGGAAACATATACATGCGTAGAACTAATCGGGTTTCTGGTACAGATCGGGTACTGACAGTCCCATTCATCTCGCTCTCAGTGAAGTTGCTGAATGATGGCATCTTTAAACAACTGGAAATGAACAGAAATTCATTGCCCAATTATTCCCCACTTGTGGACACAGTGGGCGCTGTTCTGCAAAAAGTTACACAGTTTCGCTTTAAACGCTTAATAATCATATACTTATCTTTTGTCGTTTAAATGAAATTGCTGCAGTAATCTGATAATCAAAATCACATCACAACCAAATGGCATTTGACATGAAACTATTTGGGAATAAAAAGATATTTTTGTCTCACACTTCACTGCTCTCAAGCAGAAAAACAATGAATGACTGTTTGTCTTTGATAATGATCTATTGATCTTCTACACACACTAAGACACTGTCAAACTATGAAAATGAGCGACTGATTTGAAAGCTGAATCAGTTTTGGCATCAGTCTTTGATGTTCCACGTGCATCAGATCTGTGGGAGCCTCCCTGCAGGATTAAGCAGTCAATCAAGCTGTGGAAAGGTTTTCTTAAGTGTTTCTGTTATTACCTTAAATCAAGCAGTTGCTGTTTTGACCCAGAGGATAACAAACAACATCCTTTTGAGCCTGTAAGAATGTTCTGTGGTCGCAGCCAGGAATAATTAGTGGTATTCTCCAGGCCTGGACGTTGGCCAAATCCTGGCATTTCATCTGCCACTGTGAGCAAAACGTACATTGGGTTCAAATAAGCTGAAATGGGCAATAGACGTGCAAGGTTTCACGGTAAATTCTTCTCTCATATCGTTTTTCTCTCCCCTGTCTTTAAGTCGCTCGCTCTAAGCCCTCTTTTCTCTCTTTCTTCCCTTGTTTTGTTATTTTACCTGGAGGTGCAGGTGTGAAAGGGTGAGGCCGTGGAAAAACATTCGATTCCGTAAGCTTGTCATGAAGGAATCCATTGACTGACCTCTGCATCTTGGCACACAATGACAAATGGGTTTGCAATTTTCCGCCTGACTGAGGGGCAACAAAGCACATTTCCACTTTCACCGGTAGGCAGTGAGAGTACAGTCTTCCTTTATCATGCTCTTTAACCAGGCAGTGAGCATTACACATAGCTGGACTCTTTACTTTGGCTGTTTGCAGCTCTCATGGTCAAAATAGACAATTACACTGGGTATGATCTATCAAGACAAACATATTTAAGTGAACGCCTGACTTCACACAGTGAGGTAATCTGTTGATGAAGAGAGGGAGGTTTGTTTTTCCTTCTTGCATCAAATATTAAGGACTACTCCTAAATTTAGAGAATCTTTGATATGTAATGTAAAACATAATGCAGCTTTTCTTTGTTTTTTTTTGTTTTTTTGCATTATTGATTGACATGAATCTGTGTCATTTAGATTGTTGGGAGTGTTTTTATGGCAGCCATAGGAGACACTGACGTACAGTATTATTATCTGATCCACTGAAGACAGCTGTGAAACTTAGAAATGACATGATATTTGCTGTTTTGTGTGATATTGTAGTTTTTACATAAGCTCTGAGGTTTTGTTTCATATATTGCTTATTTTACTGTTCTTGTTCTTAGGTGCATTGTTTATGATTGGTCTTTTATGAATTAGCTACACTGATGTCCTCTTGGAATATGTGATAGTTTTACTATGGTAGTGGCAGCATGTCTTTTATATGTTGTCGGCTGTGACTGACTTATGTTATTTCTTCACTGGACGGGGGCTACCAAACGGGGGTTCCTTATCACAACACATGCCCACTCCCATTGCTAAAAGTCTCCTTTAGCGTCATATGACGCGCTTTATCTAAACGCGTTTGGTCGGGACTATTGGCGTCACTTTTGACGCAGTTAGGTAAACGAAAAGGTCATGGGTGGGCTTACGTTTCCGTGACACGCGGGAAGAACGGGACAGTTGGGTTTAGGAAAAGAAGAACGGGATGGTTGGGTTTAGGTAAAGAAGAACGGGACAGTTGGGTTTAGGAAAAGAAGAACGGGACGGTTAGGTTTAGGAAAAGAAGAAAGCGACAATTTAGGTTTTTAGGTTTAGGAAAAGTGACACACGGGACACGATCCCCGGTCGCCCGGGTGAAAGTCCTGTGTTGTTTGACCCATCCACCCCCCCAACCAACCTCCCTACGCGGATTTTCGGGCTTTCATACTACTCTCTACCGTAGTCGCTCTTAATACTACATCATTTTCAAGCGCCATGTAGCTGCTGCTCTGCCCGGTGTGTTCTACACACACGCTGAAGGGCGCTTTTTTTGTCGTATCTGACGCTGAGAGCCGCTGTCCAAACGTCCGTATTTTATGAGTTGGGAGTGAAAACGGGTTTCTTATCAATACTATTATCAAATCAAATCTAAATTGTGACATGGTCATGCCATCTTTTGTATGTACAGGTGTATGCTGTATAGGAGTGTATGTTGTGTGGACCCCAGGAAGAATATCTTCTTACGTCTCTCGCTGTCATGAGCACGAGCATCTTGTCCATGAGTAGATCCTTTTGTGCGGTGATGTGGTTGGCGGGTGTTGTTTGGTCGAAAGAAACTAGTTCCTACATGAAACTGCTCACAACTACCACAACTACGGCTGATATCTCCAACACTAGGCATCTCACACCAAAACAGTTTAGATTATAAATAGTACTGCAGGTAAGATGAACAATATGTATCTTGGATTTTGGGGTGAATTGTCCCTTTAAATTAAATGGTCAATGGGCATGCTTTTCATCATGCATTTTCCAAATTCCATTTGTTTTTGATCACCATTTCACGTCTATTAGTCTTTTATAAAGCCAGTTTATGAAACTAAAATGACATTATATCCAAAGAAAAATAAATGTCAAAATGATAATTGCATGTCCTCGCCACTCATAGATTGTTCATAATGTTCTAAGCTTTTTACTCAGCTTTTTATTTCAACTATGCACAAAAAAAGTCTATAAAAGTAAATATTAGATCCATTAAGTTTATTATTATATTTAGTCCTGAAAAACATCCAACACATATGTTAAAATCATGCAGAGCTGCACACAGTTTATGTTGTATGTCTCTGTGGGATACATCCATCTTGTTTATGAGTATGCAGCATCGTTAACAACGGCTGGTAATTCCACGCTGCTAACCAGTGTTTTCACTGCTGATTGAATTGCTTCCAAAGCCTACAAGAATGTTTAAAGTAGAAGCTATGGAAATGAACCAATTGACCTTTTTTCTGACCCTAAAGATCTCCACGCCCTGTGGGAGCAGAAACTGTCAGGCGGCACCAGAGTCGGGAAATCAAAGGGATCTATGCTGTTATTAGAGACCTACTGCCACTCCTCATGGCTTCCACACACACATTATTGGCACACAGTTATCATTTAAAAAATAATGATTGAATTTTATGTGAGAATGACAAAGTATTTATAGAACATGTTGGCAGATTGTCCTGCCTTGGCTTGATTGCTACCAAAAATGAACCAGTAATCTATAAACTATGTGTGTGTGTGTGTGTGTGTGTGTGTGTGTGTGTGTGTGCGTGTGTCTGTGTGTGTGCGTGTGTGTGTGCTTGTGCGTGTGTGTGTGCCCTGGCGGGGCAGTCCAGCCGAGCAGTCCAGCAGGGCGATTATGTCCTGTAGGGATAACCTGTCATGGTGCTGAGAGTCTAATTGATGCCTCATGCTTTTCAGGGGGCAATTATAGCGCCCAAATGTCAAGACTTAATTTGTGACTGTGTAATGCGGACACATGGGCCAGAGGAAGGGGTGACACGGCTGCTCCAGAGGGACTCACACACTGGTTTGGTCAGCAGATGTGAAGGGCTAGGGGGTTACAGCAAGAAGAGATGGCGAAAACCTAAACTGAATGTCCCTTTTTTTTTGGAAGATAAATTATTTTTTCATTTAAAAAATGTAAACAATGCTTCTTTCATCTTGGTGTATATTTACCTGGATTCCCCTCAGTAGTGGTGTGTTTTACTTGAGTAAAAGTAGCAATACAACAATGTAAAAATACTTTGTTACAAGTCCTGCATTCAGTGAAAAATGTACTGACTTATCAAAAATATAAGCACTCATTACGCAGAATGGGTCCTTTCAGATTGTTATATTATTACATAGAATATTGTTATAGATGCATTAAAGCTGCACCTGTCCATATTCTTATATGAACAATGGCTCAAATGACTATGTGTAACGTGAAAGGGGTTACACGTAATTACAAACACACGAAGGATTGTCACTGGACTCTGCAGTTCCCCTGAGCTCTAAGGCTGCATTCACACAAAATCAGGCGTTGCAGCGAAAATGCCAGTCCTCCTATTGATTTGAATGTGGGTAGTGCGATAAACAGCAACCGCAAGGGATGCTGGGAAAGAAAACGCAGCGGCCTGCAGCCAAAAGTTGAAACAGACTCTTAGAAAAACATAACCTGATGTCATGCTGCGGTATCCTGGTCCTACCAGACTCTGGTCCATTTCATTTGTCCAGAGAGTCTGGCCACTCTCCATTGACAAGTGTTAACTTCCTTGAAGGCGGGTACTCTGTTGAAGTTTAAAACTATTGGATCTGTCCAGAGCCACTCTGGATCTGCCATAACCAATCACTAATATTTGGTCGTGACGGTCGGCTTAGCATCGCCAGCGTTCGCCTTAGCCAACTCCTTCACCACTAACGGAGCGAGCTGGAAAATCAAACTTTTTCCGAACCCCGTGGGGAGGAGGGCCACAACATCATGACCACCAACAAAACTCAGCAAAGATTGTTCTTGCTCGGGCTTTAACTTCTGGATATTCGGCAGCGTTGCCACAACGGACCGAATGGCTTCGCTCGCATCTTTCTCCGCCACCATTACTGAACTACAACTCAAACTAGCGCACAACCTCAACGTCATCGTTCTCAGCCACTCCCTCTGTTCGCTGATTGGACCGCCAAAGATTTGACCGGAGAAAACCCAAGAATATACCGCAAATCCAGAAGGAGTACTGAAGGAAAATGAAAATTTAGCGGAAGTACGTAGGAAGGTGGAGCCAGGCTAATGCTGCGGTGGGCAATCACGTAACTGGCGAGTAGATATACAAACGAGCACCATGGGGGAAACCAATGAAGACAAAATGGGCCTTTTAAATGATACTGCCGCACCACAGCACAACCCTGCGCTAATCACAGCAACGACTGATTTAATGTGAATGCAGCCTGAGGAACCTTTTAGTTTCCTTCAGCTCATTCATTTGGTTTTACTTTACTTCACTTTTTTGGTTCACTCTTACTGCTCTAATCAAATGATCATGCTTTTTTTTTTAAATTTATCTTAATCTTCAAAGTAACTAGGAACAATGCGTGTGATGTATATTTTCTCTCTGAAATGTAGACTAAAGTAGCACCAAAAGGAAAACACTACTTGAGTAGTGTACTTAGCTATTACTTATGTGTATAAATATTATTTTCAACCACTGCCTCTCATGAGTGAACTTCGGGAATTTCTGATATGTTCTTGACGTTCAGAGAATAATATTGTTGTGGCCTTACACACTTCCTGTGGTTTGTATTTCAACAGATCATATATTTATATATATATATATATATATATATATATATATATATATATATATATATATATATAGAATATAAATGTTTTGTAGTTTTATCAACCAAGAACTTTACTGCAAGATGATTAAATGTTGAATTTTACACAAAACACAACCCGTTATCTAGATAGGTGTATATCACAGTCTGTTATATAACTTCAGTCATATCCCATTTACCTCTTGTTGACCTGTCTCTGTATCTGCCTGCTGTATTGGATGCATCAGATGCCTCCTCCAGGTAGGCTACTGTGTGTTCAGATCCCTTTAGCTAAACAAAATGTCACTCAGTTGCTGGCAGGTCCTGCAAACGCACCACAGAGCGTCACCATGCGTGTCTTGTTAGAACCGAGAGAAACTACAGAAATGACAGTGCCCCGGCTCTTTCTTCTTATTTTTGTTCCCCACAACACCTAAACACTGTTGTTTGCTACTAATGTCTCCATGGAAATGCAAACAGAGGAGCATATTTTCCACTGGAGCTGACAGCTTGCGATGTGGAGTGTCAGTAAATCAGGTATGCTGCTCTAATTGCCCCTTGCGGAAGGCAGACCACAAAATCCTCTTAGCTATGACACTAAAAATGATTGAACTCAACCGGAGTACAATGCAGCAAGTAAGAAAGATGATTTTGTTTTCAGGCCACAAAACACGAAGGATGGATGGATGATATTTGGGATCACTGGCTGCAGATTCTTCCAGAATCCCTCTCTCTCTCTCTCTCTCTCTCTCTCTCTGGACTCGGATGAAAGCCCAAAAGTATCAAGTGGATAACGCTATACTTACACTTCTGCTGTAATCCCTATAAACATACATGCAGCTCATAATTTGTGCGCACAGCAATTTACTAAGGAATAAACAAACAACAAAGAGCCTGAAATCAATAGTTGCAGGATTCAAATGACACAAAGCTGCAGACACCATCCCTGCGCAAACACACTCTTAGAAGTGGCCACGGCTTTAGAGCACCAGGTGAGCTTCTCGGCACCTCCCCTGTCTTCCCCAACGTGGCCTTCTAAATATAGAAATTATGCTCTCTGATAATTGGGGGCAGACAACAAAGCTGGCTATATTTCCACCCTCCTTCTCCTCCTCCTTCTGCTGCTAAGTCATATCTCCAGCTGACAAACAGCAGGCCTGAGATCAGAGTGTGAGAGCTTGAGTGCTGTGGGAACACCTGCGCTGTCTGACTGGACTGCGAAGATAGACACAGAAGATCACTGACTTCCACACCTGCCCGTGGACCCATGCCATATACACACACACACACACACACACACACACACACACACTTGATTGGGTTTCCTCCAGAGCCCTTTAAGGCTGCTGCTGAGGAGGTGATGAAAGTCAGGGAGCATCTATTAAGCGTGTGAGACGGCCCTCCAGAGTGTGTGCGGATGAGGGGTTTAAGTGTTTTCAGCGAGGAGCCACAGACCACCTGGAGGAGGCTGAGTAGGTGGAACAAAAGCATCTGTCTCAGGGCCAGGTAGACTCCAAAAACATTGGTTAAACAAGTGCCAAATAGCACTTCTGGGCATCAGGTATCACAAGTCAGGATTTCCAGCGTTTTTAGAGGGGGTCGGAGGGGGGTTATGCTCTTAGATTTGCACAAAGTCTGCTTTTCATGGGCACAAGGGTGATGGCGGAGGGCCCTGCACTGAGACTTTAGTCTCTTTGGTGGTATTGCAACAAGAAAAGAAAAAAAGCTGTAGGTCAAAGTCATGGACAAACTATTGCCGCAACATTCTCCTTAGCTTTGAAAGATGGGATGGGACAGGAATGAAGCACGCCCCGTCCATCATATTCACGCTTGTTAACTTTTCTATGAAGAAAGACGAGCAGTGAGAGCTTCTTTCCAAAAACAAGCACCAGAATCCTTTTTTCATGTTGTAATAGGCTTGCGTGTGTGTACCCGGTGGACAGGGGATGTCCACATGCACGCAGGTTATAATACACCACGGGGTGCTTTCATTAATCGACGACAGAAGTGTGTTGATGTTCAAGGTGTGCAGGTGGGAAAGTCCCACAGTATCACACTGCAGACAGGAGAGAGTTGGCAGCAGGGTTGGCTCCCTGTATCGAGACACCCCCACTGGCTCGCCATCACACACACACACACACACACGCACGCTGAGATCAGAGGCTGAGCTTTCATGCTTCGACACAGATCTTCCCCCAGCCGTGGAGGAAACTGTGCACCGATATGCGATAGTGGATTTTTTTCAAAATAAATGAGTAATTCAGCTGTTTTGTCCCTCATAATTCCAACTTTTGGCTAGTTCTTCTGTTGTTAAACATCATGGGACGAATGTGATGTGTGATGGGAGTAAAACAATCTTACATTTAAAAAAGAAAAAAAAGAAACAGAAGAGAATAAGACATAACAAGTCTTATTTAATAAGACATTTTAACAAGTCTTTCATCCTCAAACTGTCATCAGAGGTTATCGCTCTGACCTCCACTTTTACACAGCTGCTAAAGTTGCTGGGACTGAGCTAAAGGTCAGATTTTATTTGGCCCTGATCGTGTTGTTGCATGGCCTCTACATTCAGAGGATTCAGGACGGAGGCTTTGAAGTTTTATGCGTGCATCAGGTCTACGACTCCTCTCTCGGCATAATGGTGTCCATAAAGAAAGACAACTTTGGTCTCGTAAGCGGGTTTATATGTTTAAACTCTGAAAGATAAAGGCAACCAATAAAGTATACTTGTTTTAAAATATTGCTCTGTTAAAAATAAAAATGTGGGTTGTTTAAAGGAGCATTGGTTATAAGTGGACACATAGTGAGCAACCAACAACATACCCACATCTCTGATCATATATAAGCTGACAAGAAAAAAGCATTTTCATCACATTTTGAGCAATTTATTAATTGTATTGTCAGTGTGTTGACTTCAGATTCCTCCTGTAACACATGTAACAGTAGTTTGGTTAAAATGAATATGTCAACGTTACAACGATTCTTTTCAAATTGATTCACAGTTTCCATATTGTGATAAAATGCATTTCAGATGTGGGGTTCTTTTCCAAATGTTGCCAATATGTTTCATATTTTTTGGTCTTATTACAGTATATCAATAGCTGAGCTTTTTTCTAAATAAAAGACATAATGGTACAGTGTCTCAGTCTTTATATAATCAATACAGTTTCTAGTGGTTTTTCTATATTGCATGTATCTAACTGTAAAAATATATTCTCAAATAAATAAATATATAACATAAATATATGTACCTAAAATGAATAAATAAATTGTTACACTTTTTGCTCTTTATAAACAGGTCTAGACACAGGTAAGAAAACAAAAACATGAATTCCTTCAAAGTCCTTCTAAACAAACTCTCTGACACAGTACCCACATTAAAAGTACCATTTCATGATCGTACAGATTCCCATGGACTGAGCTGTCGTCCCCATCTGACCAGAGGACATGCTCCCTGATCATTCAGCTCCGTTTCCCATTCATCTCCTATTCCACGCAGGTACTTTTTAGGGCCGTCTGGCCTCTGAAACAAACAACCCCCTCATGCCGAGCGTGCAGACATTCTAGCCCGTCTTCCTGGCTGCTGAGAGATGGCCCATGCATTCCTATAAGAGGCCCTGATGCCTTTATCCCTGCCGGTCGGGCCGCTGTCCACCAGCCTGCACCGGCCACATCTTTGCCTGCGTCCCTCTCCTCTTCTCTGCTGCCCTGCCTGCCAGGGCTTTAGCAACTTCCTGAACTGGACCCGGCCTCCGGGTCTCAGCTGTGTCCCAGGATATCCCTGTACAGCTCTGGCACACGGTCAGGGTCCACAGGCCTGGGCAAGAAGTGTGTAAATTTCTGATGCCGCCTGGATTTAGTCCCGTCCCTTGGTGTCCCGTCTTTGTTTAATGCCACAAAGTAACGCGTCCCTTTGTCTCCGTGTTTGTACAGGTTGGAGGAGTATGTGTTGTACCAGTTCTCCTCAAACTGCTCCCTGAAGACACATTCAGCTGTGAGCTTCTCCTGAAAACAAAGGGTAAAACATATGAGAAGACCTGACTTGTGGATGCAGCAATGAATTTATTATTTCTGTAAATGTATCTTCCTGAAAATCAAATTCTCCAAATAAAGAAAAAAGCTACTTGTGGTCAAAAATGAGGATTTGGGCGACATGAAGCTGATACTTACAGAGCCATACAGCTCTCCTTTGTCGTTCATCCCCAGATAGAGTCCACTGTCCACCCCTCTAATGCTTATCAACCCAACAGCAAGGCTTATGAATTCCAAAATACCTGGAGAAGAATAACACAGTTGTTCAGTACAGACTTTGAGAAAGATGAAAGAATACTATCAAATAATCTCTAATTCTAATAATAATCAACTCTGGCAGCAGCCTATTGGCACAATTTTATTATTAACAGAATTCTATCATAATATTATTATTTTCATCATTCTTATTCCCTCTTGTTGCTGATTATTTTTGACAGGTATTTATTTTATTTTATATATATATATATATATATATATATATATATATATATATATATATATATATATATATATATATATAACTGTTGGCCACTTTCTATTCCCTTACATTATAAATTCCAAAATATATGAGAAATAATTATCTCAGTATTTACCAAAACGGCTGTGGTCCTTCCTCGTCCCTTGCACTGTGCCATCCGGAAGTATTTCCAGATGGAAACCAGTTCTGCAGTATAACTGTCTCCTCCTGAGAATCCCTTTGAGGTGCGTTAAATCCGCCGCGGTGCTCCGGGACAGCCTGTCCCCAGGTATGAGGTGTTCCCCCAAAAGCGTCGGACTGTCCCCAAAAGGGGTCAGGAGGAAATGGGACCCGACCTGTGCGACACCATCGATGCCGTGCAAGACGCCTCCAACTTCCCCCAAAGCAGCAGCAGCAGCAGCCATCGCGTCAAAGCTCAGCGGGTAAAGTTCAGTGAGGAGGTCCGGAGGGAGCGCTCTTGCGTAGTAGACTACCTGGTTGCCACTGTCACTTAATGCATGTTTACGTCCACCTCCTCCGTTACTTAGCACATGTACCCGTTGTGCAAGGACACTCGGGCGCGCAGATTTCTCTCCTCTGACATGAAACACTCACCAAATCTTAGCTGCTGGCTGCACCGATTTCTTTTCTTTTTTTTTTTACCGCTGCGTCTTCATCAGTTCGGGGTGGGCTGCAGTTGCTGCTCAGATAGCCCTCATGTTGCATACCTGTTCACAGCGTGATGCCTCAGTGGAGCCGTGGAGCAGACATATAGCAGAAGAGCATTCAGTTAGTAAGGGCTGAATAAACGCTGCAGTGCAGGTAAAGGAGCTCCTGGAGGGTTTGCGCTCAAAGTGGCAGGGGTGGTGAGGCAGGTGCAAAACCACAGGACTAGTAATGGGCGGGGCTGTCACAGTTCAGACGTGCCCTGGCAGGGATTTTTTTTTTTTTCCTTCTCCAAAGGCATAAAATAAAGAGAGACACGGGGGAGTTGATGGTGGGCTGTGGTAAACTGCATTTACATCACTTCAAATTCTAATTAAATCTATAAACACAACTATATATATATATATATATATATATATATATATATGACACTTTAAATCAACCCACGAGACATGATACGTTATTCAGTGTCTGTTTCTATGTTTATCCAAAGACTTCAACATTTCCTTCACTCTCACAAATTTGACGCCCTGTAATCCCAGAGCGACTTGAAATACCCACGGCATTTCTCGCGAGCTCGGAGCAGCACGCGGCTCGAGCTCGAGCTGCTCTCTGCTCTTTGCAGACTCTTTGCTGTGTGTGTGTCATAGGTTACGACGTTTGAGTGTAAACAACGATGGCTGCCCTGCGCAGGCTTATCCCTTTATTCACTAACAGCTTTAAAACGGGGACTCTTACGACGCGGAAACAACAAACGTCCTCGAAGGCGACAAAAGCGCTGAAAGTTGTCGCCGCTGGAGCATGCGTCACAGCCGCGGCCGGTGCTGCTTATTACTGCTGTTCGTTTGTCGGTAGGCGCTCCGGGTTGAAGAGCCATGTCGAGGCTCGACTCTTTCATCTGGCGTTACCATCAGTTTCAGCCACCGATAAGGTACAGTGGGGACATTCGTCAAGCTGCGAGGATACAGTGACAACATTCAGCTCACATACAGTCTGACAAAAACACCGGCTGTCGTGAAAAACGCATCACTTTAATTTGTCATATGAAGATAGGCTAACAGTAATGGCCGGGGCATCTGCATGTGTAACATAATTACCTAGCCCACATCATGTCGTGCACGTGAAACTACAATAACGTTCATGTGTCGTCGTCACTATATGGAGCTCTCCCGCCCTATGGTGCTGAAATGACAAGATGGTGACCTAATGAATGCCATAAGTGAGGGTCTTGTCTGCTTTGTCTGCATAACTAGTAGGCTACTTACCTTAAGAAAATTTAAATAAAAATACATATAGTAGGTATGTATACATTATATTGTATTTACATATGGACAAATAGCAGAAACACCTGACTACATAGGCCTAATTTTATCCAATAGAATAGCATGTCAATATTTGTAGCTTTGTGAAGCTCTTAGTGTATGTTTTTGTTCATACTATATTACAGTTTTTTTATTCAAATGAATTGTCAATTTCGAGGCCGTACCTAATATAAGATGTTCCTATTATTTTACTTAGTATCTACGGAGTTGGACAAACCACAGCTACAAAAATGACCAAGCAGGGCTCCAACTGATGAATATTTTCATATTGATCCATCTATTCATTATTTCTTTAAATAATGATTAGAAAACACAAGAAACTGTTTACATCACAACTTTCCAGAGTTCAAGGTGACATGTCCAGGTTGCTTGTTTTGTTCAACCAACAGTCCCAAACCCAACGATATTCAATTTACAGTATATATAGCCTGTATATATAACAGAAAAGAAGCAAATCCTCACATTTGAGAAGCTTAAACCAGAACAAAGTGCGTCTATTTTAGAGCAACAATGTCGATTAATCTATTAATCATTCTAAAGATAATGAATAGGCAAGCTTTTGGATAATTGATTAATGGTATAAGTCGTTCACCAAGCAAAATGCGAAACATTCACAGGTTCCAGGCTCTCTATTTTACATCATCGTAAAGCTTTGGGGAGGTTTTGGACTGTTGGTTGGACAAAACAAAGAAGGTTTTTTTTGGCACGCCATATACTTCCAATCAAATTGATTAATCGAAACAAATTGATAGATTAATCCCTAATAAAAATAACCATTAGTTGCCACCTTAGAGACCAGGAATTATTGGCATTTTGTCTTGAGATATGTGTTACTTATTAATCAATTATTCAAAGTCTTGTTGTTAGATTTGCTTTCAATTGATTGACTAATCATTCCAACACTACTTATTATTTTTACACAGGTTTTTGCAGCACTATTGTAATTTTGTGTCAAGTTTTTCATCCGCCCCCGGTACAATATATATTTGGTCCTTATTAGCATATGTAGCAGCACTTCTACAGTTAGTGTCTTTGGCATGTGCTGGCATTGTTGACAGGATATTCATAGATCACATGGGATGTAAACAAACATGTGGTTTGCACACTTCTAGCTACAGAAGATTACTTATGTAAGTTTTATACAGTATGTGCGGGTAGGAGGGAGGAAAGTTTGACTGGTGTCCACAAGCAGCAGGAATCCAGGGACACAGTAAACTGGACACTGAGACTTGGCGAGGGGCTGACATTTGATGAGAGGTGAGGGTGGTTAGAGGGGGTTTAATGGTTAAGCAGAGGGGGGCACACATTCCCTGGGTGTTTGCGCTGTGCCCGGTGGACCTGGCACTGTGCCACCTGACAGAGAGATCCACTCTGTCTTCACCAATACGGCCTTCTGATCTGGCTGGGTTTGAACAGTTGTAGGGACATTATCTGGTGCGCAGGGATGAAAAATAGGGCTGACATAACATGCGCCCCATTACTGAATTAAACATGGACCTCTTTGTTGTTCCATGTGAGCAAGGCTTTTCGTGACAAGAAAAGCTTCAGTGGATTTCATAAAAAGCATCTTTCAGACTGTATTATCACTGTTGAGATGATTTGCAATATTTCATGATGGGGTGTGTGTGTGTGTGTGTGTGTGTGTGTGTGTGTGTGTGTGTGTGTGTGTGTGTTTACAGGCCCGGAGCTATGGTCTGGATGATGGAGATGTGTACATGTCGTCCTATGAAAACAGATTTCGCCTGTTCAGTTCGGTGGAGTACGAGGGCCAGCTCTACATGACGCCACTCAACTTCATCGAGTCCGTCACTTTGAATGAACCTAAGAGTGAGTGCACTCCTATTACTCAACTTTCCACAATACAAAACATCATTGGATTAGGAGGGGAATCATTATTGATGTTTAGGGCTTTAACAATTCAATCAATCAATTAGTCCGTTGACAGTTTTGCCTATCAGTGAATTATTCTAGCTTCTTAAATTGGAGGGTTTGCTAATTTTCTATTTCATCTTGGTAAATTGAATGTTTTTGTGACTGTGGACTGGTGATCTGACATAAACAACTTAATGAGGTCACCAGCTAAAAACTATATACCTATATATACAGTATATATTAACAGTAATACAATAAAATGATATGGCTGGTGTTGGCCTCCCGCTTCAGAATGTGGTGTATGGTGGTTCCAAGGAACTTGAAAGTGTCAACCCTAAGGGCATTGTGACATTTTATCAGTAGATTGATCAATAATGAAAAGAATTACCCACACATCTAAGGAATCTTATGATTATGATATAGAAAGTGACGGAAAATGTTGGCGTTGTCAACTCAGAGTCATCGTGCCTTTCTCTGTTTTCTCTTTACTATTGTGCAACTGAGATGAATGTGATGAATGGATTCAAAGGGGACATGCATAACTTGAAAAGGAGACGGGATGCCTGCTGCAGTGTAAATAATTTGAAGCAGTCTGGACTTTGTGTTTGACCATTGAGCGTTGTTCTGTTTTCGCAAACTCTGCCCCAGTAGTCCCTGGGCCATCAACGTTCTGTCCCCAAAGTTACTTTTTGGGGTCAAGAACTATATTTAGTTCTTGGGTCTGAAGGTTCCTGGGTTCCTAAAACGTTCCACCATGAAACCAGGCTAATTCAGTATTTCCAAATAACAGAGGACACAGGTTCTGATGTGATTTCAAAAATAACTACAGGACTTTAGTTTACTTTTACTGTATTTTTAAAAAGGTGGCTATCAATCATTTTAGAGAAGGTGGCAGCCCATTTTTCTTCATGAAGACTGTAAAAGTGTGCTGCACTGCAGACGCTACACTGCCTCTGTAATCAGCCCCGTTTGTCAGCAACCATTTGCTTAATAACACCTCTGTCAACTCATCAGATAAACCCCCATCATCCTCCAATTACTTGGGGATTGAAAAAAGTCCCAGTGTATTTTTTCCTGGAACATTACAATTTGTTGAGGGCCCGTGGAGTGTCATCAGACATTAGGTTGTGGCTTGAAAAGCTTCAGTCATAACACCTGCATAAAGATAGACATCTTTACCGGCAACCCCACTTTTATGGCTCATTTATGTGGCAACAAACTTGCACAGACCCAGAGAGACCAAACAACTGGATGTCATAAACGTAATGATAATACATTCTGATTACTGTGATTGATTATGATTTAAGGTGTGTGGCCTGCTGTAATGTTTTGGACATGTCTTTACTGGCTAATGAGGAAGGTAAATAAGGGGCACTAATGTATAAGCATACTGTGTGTGTCATAATTCTCTGGAGGCTAATGTGTTGCAAAATAGTAATCATGGTGTTTTATGGTTATATTGTGGCTGTAAAAAGAAAGAGATGTGTTTTTGCCATTCTTGTGCATGTTTAGGAAGGCCTTGGACGGGACCATTATTCACAACTGAGGGTTTTATTTCAGACAACACATGAAGCAGAGGATGGTGGAGTTCTGGCCATTTAGAAGTGGACCATTAGAGTCCAAACTTAAAGTGCTGTCATGTAAATTATTCATATCACATCCATAAGATATGTTTACGAACTCATGAAATACATGCTCGCATTGAGGACATCACGCACACTCAGACACCTCACTTTGGTGGAGAGCAAGCCATCACATGGCACTCATAATCCTAGCTTTAGACACAGGCTCTAAAATGTGTCAGTGGAGGGTTATTCTCACTTTTATCGATGTCATTTTCCCAGCCAGGAAAAAAAGTGTTCTTTTTTTTTTTTTTTACAACACCTCCATCTTATCTTCTGCTTTATTGAGCATCGGAATGCGTTCATGGAGATACACAGCTTTTGTTTCTGTCCACATAAACACCTGTTTTCACTTTTGTTTCTCGGTTTTATATTCCTAATATAGAAGTCATCATTAAAATCACATTATTAAAAGTCACCAATGGTGGAAGACATATTCAGATCCTTTACTTTAGTAAAAGTACACTGTGAAAATACAGCACTACAAGTAAAAGTCCTGCATTCCAAACCTTTCTTTCCTAGTAAAAGTATGTGATTATTATCAGTAAAATGTACTTAAAAGTATGACAAAAGTATTGATTGTGTAGTAAAATGGGTTGTACTGTTATATCTGATGTTTCTGGATTATTATTCCTGCTGCATTAATGTGTATGATTCATTTTACTGCTGTAATGTTTGTGTGATGTTTAAGGTTGTGCTCATTGTAACTCCTTTATATACTGTTGGGTAGTTTAATCTACAGCAATGCATCATGGTCTATAAGATCATCATGTTTGTAGTGTCAGAAAAACAGCCGTGTTTTCAACTGATGCATTTTCCAGCTGATCCAACAGGCTTTTTAAGACTTTTGGAGAATTTTCTCAAACCATAAAGGAAGGCTTCATCCTTCAGTTTATCAGATTTGTTTTGTTCTGTTATTGTTTTCACTGGACAGGAAGGGGATGAAACATTTTAAGAAGTAACTAAAGCTGTCAGATAAATACAGTGCAGTAAAAAGTACAATATTTGCCTCTGAGATGTAGTGGAGTAGAAGTATAAAGTTGCATAAAAGTAAAATACTCAAGTAAAGTACAAGTACCTCAAATTTGTACTTAAGTAAATGTACTTATTTACACTTCACCACTGTCCAAGTCACACATACTGTATCTCATGCACTAACTGTTAACTGTTGTTAACCTTGTTTTGCTTAGGGAGGAGAGCATGGAAGTCCCTCACAAAACAGGTGAGTTGCTCTGTCATCAAAGTACTTACAGAATCTCCTCTGCATTACTGTAATGCCAACAAACATTGCATTTTGCTGTGATTACTCAGGATTTAGAAATGAATGAGTGATTTGGGATTTTCTTTTATTCTTTCAGGACTTAGACAAGATGCTGGCTGATACTCCGCCTGTTTGGAAAGGATCATCTAATTTGTTTAGAAATCTTCATGAACGAGGTGAAGTAACCCACTCTGTGTATTACAGCTCTTCACAAACATCCCTTGAATTTAAGTAATTCCCCTTTATGCTTTTTTTTTTTTTTTAAAAGGCCCTCCTTGCTTTGCTCAGAGTGTGCTCTGTTGTGCGTGTCAGCCTCGTATAATTCAGAGTAGTAAGTGTGTTGTAAATACTTCATCTTATCTCTCCCTCTGGTAACATGTTGCATTTATTCTCAGGGAACATGTGCAGGAGAGAATGCTCCACTGATAATATACGTAATGATCCGGCCCGGTTTCTCTAATTAAAAAAACGCGATAACTGTGAAGTTTCCTGGAAGGAACTATATAATTTGGTACTAATTTAGGAAAGTAGGAATTTTGTTCAAAGAAGTTATTCATTTATTTTTGGAAACTTTATTGTATACTGTATTTTATTACTTGTAACTGTACTGGACTAAAATGGCGATCACTAGACTTTAGTAAAGTTTTTGCATAATTTTGCTTCCTAAATCTCCATCGAACCTTAGACATGAAGGATGAAAATGCTTCCTACTGCTAATGGCAGTATGTTTTTTCCTCCTCCTGTGCAATATACCATGCACGATGAATACTTAGAGCTGAAACAGTCAAACATTCGATTAGTCGATTGACCGAAAATGAATTGGCAACCAACACAGTTGCGGTTTTCATGTGAATCTCACTTTACTTAAAGCGGCTTGAGAAATGACTGCACTCTTCACCTGCAAACCTCAAATCATAGTAATGTGGCATTAAGAAAATGAAGTTGTCAGTGTGTGAATGAAGATCTTTTACCCCATATTTTCCCACCTGGGACCTCAGTAGGTCATACGAGCCAGTGAAGCATCAGATCTTACTGTTCTGCTCTCTCCTATGTTGCTTTAGCTAAGTGCCAATGCTGGGATTTGGGGCTTTTAATCCTGCTGTTAAACGTTGCGGCTTTGTCAGGGAAAAAAGGACTGGATTGATCTGTGAACAAAGCGTTGCTTTAGAGAATGAGGGAGCTGTTTGAACCCAGCTATGTCGAGGCATGTCCCACTGGCCACCCCCCTGATCACCACGGACATTATGAAGCCTAAGAATGGCATTGGATTACATCTCCAGGACTGCCACTCTGTATGAAGTGTTTCTGTGGAATTCTTTGTATTGTCTAACAACATCTACTTGAGCTCCGAGGCTGAGCTGCAGGGAGGAGGATGAGGAGGAGGAGGAGGGGTGGGCTCCCTTCAGGAGTGAAGGTGTGTGGTATTGGTGAAACATGGCTGGAATCTTAAAAGTTTTTTCTCTCTTCAACCCATTTAAGCTTTAAAGGCTTTGAAGCTAGAGATCTGTTGTCATTATACCTGCCAAACAGAGACAGCTGGGATGACAAGAACTTTTTTTAGATGTCTAATGGCATGCAGCACTAATTCTCTTTTCACACCTCAGTTTGTACATGTTTCACTTGACTATATATCATCTTGCTAGCAACATTTGTTCCAGCCTCAAGAGGAAAGCAAAAATGACATCTTTGTTTGCCAGTTTAGTTTTTTCCTCTTGAGTGTTCCTCTCGCTGGAAATATCTCCCTGCAGCAAACCCCGTACCTGAAGTCTTTTCCCATAACACCCAGAGCAGTCACCCAGAACTATCTGAGCTCGATTCTCTATCTTCCCCAGCAAACAAAAGCTTGGGAATGCTTTCAGCGTCAGAGGGGAGAAGCCTCCTGAGTTGATTTAGATGTCTCCTGACACTTACTCTTCCCCTTCTCCGTGTCACACAACAAAGGGAGCTGAAGGACGCGACACAAAACCTGAATCGGCCATTCTCAATCAGTGACAGATCACTTGAGAATGTATTACACCTTGTTACCCAAACACGATCAGAAGCCGTAGGCCTTAAATTTGTTTGGGTTTGTGTCCAGATCGGTCAGCTCAGTTGTAAAGCCTGTGTTTGTGTGATGGGAACACCAAGCATGAAGGAAAAGGCACCTTTTAAGATGTTATCAGTGAGCGCGAGAAGATTACTCTTGTCTGAAGGCGTGCACTGTTTCTTTGGATGGCTTATTCATCTCGGGCTGATGACTTTGAACATCTGTAAACACCTTGGGCTAACTGGTTAATGCTATTTGATCGTCGTGTGGAAAAGGGAACATTTTGGTTTTTGTTTCTCAGCTTGACACATTTTCCTCTTTTTTCCAGGTATCCTCAGTTACACAGAGTACCTCTTCCTGCTCTGCATTTTAACAAGTGAGTATATAACTGACTTACGAAAAATGATTTTGAAACACATTTAGAGATTAAAATGTGACTATCCAATGTAATTCATTTTTGTTTGATTGTAGAGCCCCATGCAGGCTTCAGGATTGCTTTCAACATGTTCGATGCAGATGGCAATGAAATGGTGGACAAAAGGGAGTTCTTGGTGGTATGAGTCATATCTTGATAATCAGATATAGTAATTAAATACATTTGTTCTGATTATGTTACATTCTGCATAGTAACTTTTCATCTTCTCACCAGCTGGAAGAAATTTTCCGTACGAAAAAGCACAGAAAGGAAGTTGCTGAAGACGTGGAAAGATTTGACCAGAAGGTATGATTTGTTTTCAAATGCCTTTTAACGGTTATTAAAGCTGCTATAATCAATACTAAATGAGTATGCGTAATGTAAAGGTGGTTGCTGGTGATTATGAACCCACAGAGTTATCGCTACTTTTGGATTTGGTGTAGACTAAAACACAGCTAAAAGACAGAATATTGGACTTACAGTTGTCAGGTGGCAGAAACACGACTTTATATTTAACGCTAAAGTCTGCTAGATGTGTAAATATATAATGGTTTGCTAACACATACCTTCTTTTTATTTGCCGTTGTGCTTTCAGCCAGGTCTGCTGCCCCCAAGTGTCCAAAAAAAGAATTAATTAATTTGGCCATTTGGAGACAGCGCACAAAACTGTTAACACAAGGACATATTATCACTGTATAAAGTTGATACGGCATTCTAGTGCTAGTTGCCTATTTACACATCCAGCAGACACAGAGCAAAATCAGCATTCAAGTGGAGTCATGCTTCTTCTCGTTTTAATCTTCACTAACTCCTGAGGGAAATATCTCTCTTTAGCTGCAGTAAATACTGCGCCATGTTCACCAGCTAGCTGCTAACTTTGTCTGTCTGCCGTTTGGTGCTGGGTTGCTAGTGCACAGTGTATTTATCAGAGCTTTTTTTACTGAAGAAAGTTGTCCGTTACATCTTGAAGCGAGGATGATTAGATCGATGAGAACAAATCAAAACAGTCAAATTTTGGGCCGGAAAACCAAAACAATTAGCCGAAAGAAGCTAAAATACTCTGTAGAGCTGACAGGGACTAACTCATGTTATTCTCTTTGGGTGTGTCCCCACGAGTGATACCTTTCATATTGCACACAATTCTTTGATCCATTGTTAATAATAATAAAAAAAGATTAGTAGCAGCTTGACATTGATCTGAATCTTAAATTTGAACCATTGTCTAGCTTGACAGGGTTCTGTGTTCCTAGAGAGAACACAGGCTGCACAGAGGTGAATGTGGTCATACGGGGTAAAACATGCCTGAGCCTCTCATCTCTTTAGGGCTGTCTTGTGCCATATGCAGGTGGATGTAAACAGGCAGGGCTTAGTAGAGCGATAAGAGCGACTCTTTGAGGTCTTATCGCACAAACACAACATGGAGGAGCTTACTCTGCCGGGATAAATGTTAGCATCTCTGGACAGTCTTGCATTAATCTGAAGCCCGTATAACCATCAAAAAGATCATTAGAATGGGTACTCTAGATTTGGAAATATAATGATGCTTTGCAAGAGGACAAAGTTGAGGATGAAGACTCTGGGTGCACTCACAAAGCTTAAGAATATGAATAAGAATCTTGGAAGTCATGTCGTATTAATTTGAATAATGACTTAAAAATCCATCGACTTAAAACTAATTTGCAACCATCTTCCTGTTCTAAACTCCTTTGTGAATTATAAATGAATCTTCTCTCTCTGCTCTCTTTTATTTCAGAGCCTGCAGCTGTACGGTCAACCCAAATCCCAGCCGCACAGTGTATGTATTGTTCTCTTTCCCTGAAGGAAAATGAACTGTTCTGCTGGTTGCATGTATTTTTGGCATGCGCTCTTCCTAACCTGACAACACACACAGAAAACACACATGTATCTCAGGGGCTGACACCACCCGTATTTGTGTCTGTTAACACCAGATAACCTCATTCATATTCACTGGAATTGAAATACACTGCTGTGTACTTGAACATTATCTGACATATTGTCTTTGTGTGTGGTAGTGCAGATGATTTATGTACCCGGCTTTTGTCAGCGTTGGGCGAGAGATTCCACTTCAAAAAGCTCTTACCTGAAGACTGACAAGGTTTCGTCCGGACCCCCATGTTTTATTTTTACAGTTTCTTGAGGAGTGGTATTTGGGCTCAGGTTACCTTTTGTGATGGGTTTGACCATGAAGATGCCAGTCAGAGAGGAGAACTGTGCAAAGCACTCAACACACACACACATGGAGCCCACAGCTAACAGACCCATCTGTTTGAAGACTTTACCTTTAGGTGTGTCTTTTTTGTTTTGATTTCTTCTGTAGGTATCTTTCCAGCAAAAAGTTCAAAAGTCAAATCTTTTCAAAAACACATAACAAGCATGTCTTCAGTGCTGCGGTTGGGCTTTCCCCAGCACATTCTAATTACAAGTGTATCAGGATCTTTTTATTGGATGAGATGGGAACAGCGCGGTGCATTGAAGAGTTGTTCCGTAATTAGCTGTGGGATCATGTCGTAAATCTCTCTCTCTGGTGAAAAGCGATGAGGCGCAGAGGAAGAGCTGTTTTATCAGCCGTCTCACATTCCCCCTCAGGCTTGATAGATTAAAAAAAAAAAGTTGATAAGATAAATAAATATTATGAAATGAAGCAAGCCATACTTAAGAACACGTGTCGGCGGCGGCTGGCTGTTTCTGGTTGGCTGTGTGCTGATGTTGCTTTAGAATGATGTGATGTCGAGACTTGAGAAACATTTAGACCGAAGACATGATAGGTTGAAAAAACAGAATGAGAGCGAGAGGCACCAACGTGGTTTGGTTTATAACTGGGAGTTAGAAATAATAGCTTTTCTTAACTACTCGAGACAAATTTCCTGTGATCTTTTCATTGCACATGACACCCATTACAAGAACATTGTTGTTGACAGTTGTGTTTCAGCGTAGCTGTAGTTATAGTTGTCCCACAGCAGATGGGAGAGTGAAGGCAGCAGTGTAAGCTGTAATAATGATAATGATTGGTTAATCCAAGATCAGGAGCCTGACCTCATCGAGAAAAAATAGCAGAGAGTGGCTTCTTTGTCCCAGACAACATTAAACAGGAAATGTGTTGACAAAGGTTTTTGTGCATTTAAGTGTATTGGTAAAGTCTGCAGCATTAACTTTTATATTTAGTTTGAAGGTATTTCACGACAGTTGGTAAAAGGTGTCTGAAAACATGCATTTATGTCTCAGCATAGCATCAAATGATGATGTATTGGGTGGGTTCAGTTACATAGGTAACCTGGCATGAATCACCCTTCAAGCTCTCACGCCCTGCATGCTTTGGACATGAGTTAGCTGTGTTGGCCTGTGTTCCACCAAGAGGCTGCATGCATGGCTGCAGAGCAGGCTCACGTCAGGGCTGATGGGCCTCTCAGATACACCGGTGTCAGCCCCAGTCTGTTTCTGCCTGGATGGATGGATGCCATGGATGACAGTCCGCCTCTCCCTCTGTCTCTGACTTTTTATCCTATTGCTACATACCTGTCTGTCTGACTCTTCATCTTCTTTCTAGTCTGTACATATACGTCCACCTGCCTGCCTCAGTGTGTCCATGTTTGTCCATCTATATTCCTTCTACTAATCTTAGTAACATGTGCCAGATATATTTTGTCTTCTAACAGCTGTGCTTCAACTGCTGCCGTAGGTTTTTAAAAAAGACAGTCAGCATGCGGAGGCCCGGGGCATGTGGGATGTTCTCAGACGTGGCACAAGTCAAGTTCTGTTTTCTGATCTCACTGAGGTAGCCATGACCTCATTACTTTGGTTATACAGTAATACAATGCACCAGGTTCTGACTGTCTGTACTGTACGTTTCATGTTAGCACTGTGGATATATGCATATTCTTGAAAGCAAGAGTAAATACTCACTAATATTTCCTCTGTAGCATGTTTAATGAATCTGTTGCGTGGCACGTGTTTTTATCATGCAGAAAGGCTGTTTGGTTTCAGCCACAGTGAAAGATTAACCATTAACTCTGAATAATTATTCAATAGCAGAACCTGGGTATGGCTATTAACTTACATCTTTACTTCAAGCTTTCAGCATGGTTAGATAAATGTCGTTAATGTTTACCTGGTGTTACCATGATACACTTGTATGCTAGAAAACAGCTCATCCAGGCTGCTTAAACTGAGATTTTGTGCAAATGTACTGTATATGTACTATATGTTTAGCTGAATCATTGCTGAGGTGGATATTTAAAGCTACGAGGAGTCATAATGCAGTAATTTCTTCCCCTCCTGATAGCATGTGGATGAAAGAAAAGAGACGACGCTGCTGGTGCATTTCTTTGGGAAAAAAGGCAAAGCCGAGTTGAAATTTGAAGACTTTTACGAGTGAGTTGAAAGATAGTTTGTCTGCTCTGTGATAAATCATGGTGTCCCTGAGAAAATGATTATCTCACAGTATAATATGGCCATTAATCATTTTCATACCTCCAACAGCTAAACCCTTTAGTGGTTTTGTTTGTGACCATGTTAAGTGTTCCTTTGAGCATGTGAGTATTCTGGTGGTGGCGTTTTCTGTCAGCAGTCTGTCTTGCTCCTCCAGGTTCATGGACAACCTGCAGACAGAGGTGCTTGAGATAGAGTTCCTCTCCTACTCCAAAGGCCTGCCCACCATCAGCGAGGAAGATTTTGCTCGGATCCTCCTTCGCTTTACCAAAGTGGACGACGTCAGCGAGTATTTGGAGAACGTGCGCCACAGCCTGCCGGACGAAAAGGTGCGATGTGTTTTCCCTTCAGATTTGTCATCAAGTTATCTCTGACAGCTCCCAAAAGGGGTAGACAAAATAACAGTAACACCTCACAATATGATGTAATCCAATACAACATCAAAAACTGCAGGAGAGATCAATCAACTCTTCTCTTCAGCATTATAAGATTCACAAAGGCTGTAGGACTATCAAATTGTACATTATATTGGTGTTCAGGATATTTTATCCAACTCGTAACCTTTTCCTTCCCATAGTTCCTCACACTCACTTTGTGGCACACCCCGCCACCTGCTAACATGCTAAACAGACATATTGAAAGATTGAACGGATGAAAATAAAAAATGTAATTACAATTTTTGGTTTTCGGTTAAATTATGTGTTGTAGCTTATTGACAACTAACCGTGTGCACAGGCACGATGGTACCACACCTGGCACACTCATTGTGACGACAAGACTCCAGGAAGTCACTGTGCGTGCCTATGTTCCCACAGCCCCATGTTCCCACATTTCTAAGATTTCTTTCAAAATGTATCCCCCTTTCTCCCAATTTGGTAGCCAGTTACACCCAACCTATTATCCAGTAGCAATGGACTACAGATGAAATGTAACCCTAACCCTAACATAGGACCTACTTTTAAGAACAATCTTAGAAATGTGGGACCATTGGGCTGTGGGAACATAGGGCTGACCCCACTGCGCCCAGCCAAGCATAATCCCATGACCTAACTTCCAGTCAAATCACAAATTGTTGTTTACATTTTGGTTTTTGTCCATCTTAAACAAACACAATATGATGTGTTAATTGTTGTGCTTTAGAGGTGCTGCGAGGAAGATTGTTCTTTTCTTTTACATTGGTGAGAGTTAGGCTAGCTCTGCCCCCCTGTTTCCAGTCTTTATGCTAAGCTAACATAACTGCCTGCTGATTATAGCTTCATATTTTAGCAAACGCACATAAGAGTGGTATTAATCTTCTTTTCTAACTCTAACTCTAGTAAGCATTTCACAGACTTTGAAGCAAAAAAAATGTGGCCTTAGGATCAGGTAATGCTCAAACAGAATTAGTTTGGAACTTTTTCGGCCGTCATAGAGACGTTTAGATATGAGATCAACAGCACACATTCAAGGTATTCGTAGTGTTGCACTCTGTAGTTTTGTGTAAGTATGGGAGTATTTTATTCCTCTGTTTCTTTTGGTACTGCCCTGTGAATTAGCTGTTGAGTGAAGCATCCTCATTTAAGCTTTAATTTGTTTTTCTCTCATGGCACGCTGAAAAGACACCAGCAGCTCATCAGCCACCTCGAGTAGCCTGTTGCGAGATCTCTATTGACGATCAAGTGGGCCTCATCATTAGGCTAAGAGATTTTTTATGGCCCTCACCTTGTTAAAACAGCAAAGCGTCACAGATTAGTCATTACTCCATTTGTTAGACTGTGTGTGTTGCCTGTTTGGCGAGGCCCCCGGCGAGAGAAGGAGCTAGTAGCTGCGGGTCGGTTGAGTGGAGATCAATGGGCTCAGTGTTTGAGTCATCAGCCAAGCCTGAGATGTTTGGGGATTCATCACTTTTGTTGTTTTTGTTTATTCAAGTATCAGGTTAATCTGCTTTAGAAAAGTCTGCAAACGGCCTGACCTCTTCCCAAAAGCTACAGTCCTCCCCCCCGCTGCCGACAGCTCAGCGTGTCCATACTGCGCAGGGAAAATCCAGCAATGTATACTTTGTCTGTTTGGGTATGTTATCTATCTGATGGCTTCAAGGTCCCACACACACTAAAGGATTCCCCGCAGGATGAAAGGAAGCAGATTATGTGTTGTGTGAATTGTAGCACTATCCTTTGCTGGAGTGTTGACACATGCAGCCGTTTGCTTTATGTGGCACTTTATGATTTCTCATGTTGCATGTTTCACAAGCTTTATGTTTCATAAATAAAGGCTGTGTTTTATTTTTGTCATATTTTTTTTGCAGGGAATCACCTTTGAGGAGTTCAGGTCCTTCTTCCAGTTCCTAAACAACCTGGAGGATTTTGCCATCGCCATGCAAATGTACAACTTTGCCAACCGTTCCATTGGTCAAGGTAAAGTCTCACACAGTTTGCAGTCACATTATGGTGGTACAACACTTTAAATTGAGTCACTGGATAGTTTAGTTTTCAGGGAGTTTCACTGTGTTTCCTCTTTTGATTTTGTCTCAAGCAAAACTCCTTGAAAACAAAACAATCTGTCTCAATGTCTGTTTAATGGAAGTAATAATATTAATATTTGTAGCAAATACATCTGTAATAAAGACCTTTTACCCGATCACCTGTTTTTCTTCCCTTTCAGAGGAGTTTACCCGCGGCGTCTACGTTGCTACGGGCATCAAGCTGACCCGCCACTTGGTCAACACGGTCTTTAAGATTTTCGACGAGGATCGCGACGATAAACTCAGCCACAAGGAGTTCATTGGCGTCATGAAGGACCGGCTGCACCGCGGTGGCGGGGTGAGACAGCAGAGGCCACTTAGATGCCATCTATCTCTCTTTTACGACTCTGAGGGTGACAGAGGTGCTGGTGTCTGGACACCAGCATCGACAGCTACTTCTTAATGTGTAATCTGTCAGGCTGGATAGCACACACAGATGCAAAGTCAAGTCAGATTTAACAGGGTGAGGGACTGAAAGGCAAATATGGGTTGATGCTGAGCACAGACGTGTGTGTTTATTTTCAAAAAACAGAGTACTTTCACACAATTAGGCCTACTTAAGCAACTATTAGCATCACAAACACCACTCCTCCGGTTTAATTACAGTTTTGAGTAAGCACTAATTATGTCTCTTTTTTCTTCAGGTGGTAGTTTACCTAAACTCCCCCTCCCCCCCACCCCCCCAAACCATAATGTCTAAATTAGACTCCTGAACCTTTTTATTACTGAAACAAATCTCACCTCTGAGTTGGCAATTAGTGATTTTTGTGAAAGTATACTGCCATCTAGCGGGACATCATGAAAATGGTCTTCTCACAGTATTCCTCTCTCTCTCTCTCTCTCTCTCTCTTTCTCTCTCACACACATACACACACACACACACACACACACACACACACACACATTCACAGGGCATCAGAGTGGAGGAGAAGTTTACCTCTTTTAAGTCCTGCATGAAGAAGGAGCTTTCAGGCAAATAGGTAAAGTATTTTCTCACACTGTCAGCATTCTCTGTTAAATGTGGAAAATATATATATATATATATATATATATATATATATATATATATATATATATATATATATATATATATATATATATATACATATATACAGTATACTAGCACGACTTTATGTGAGGTTGAAAAATGCAACTTTAAACTGTTTCCTAACAGCGTTTCCCAGGCACACTATACCAGTCAGTCTTTTGAGATGTGGGTCGGGGCCCACACTGCTCGCCCACAGCATTGAGTTACACTGTAATATTACCGCTTGATCAACTGCCACCAGATACCAGCTTAAGTCTGCATACAAGAGCAGTGAGCAGTGCAGTTTAAAGCCGTATAAATGATTCAAAGGAAATGCACCTCTTGGGAGAGTGCTTGATAATCTTAGAAAAGGACTTGATCTGGATGTTTTTGCAAACAGTGCTGCAATATAAAAAATGTCTATTTTGAGAGAAAAGACAAAAACTGCCCCCATTCTCCCTCATTATTGATCATTATTTGATTATATGAAAGTGCAATGAACTTCAGTACAGCATTTGTATTTTCTGACATGAGTGTAACCTTTTGAACAGTTAAAAGGAACAGTTCAACATTTGGGGAAATGTGCTTTTTCGCTTTTCTGCCAAGAGTTAGCTGAGAAGATCAATACCAAGTGGTATCAATCTTCTCATCTAACTCTTGGCTAGAAAGCTGATAAGTGTATTTAACCAAACGTTGAGCTGCCACAGCAATTTGATTGAAAAAAGATTGCTAGTTGCTGCTTGTATGCTGAAGATCCACAGCTGTGGTCACTGACTGCAGAGGACCCAGATTTGTTTCTGCATACTTGCAGGACTACTGCTGCACTCCATGACTGTTTGATTAAGAGGTGTAAGAGTTTTTGTTTCTCTGTAGTCTAATGTATTCTTGTTTCTCAGTATATACAAGAAATAATTGAACTGATTCGTAGCAGTGTATTGGTCGACGTCTACAAAGTGTCACACTGGACTGGTATTGATCATTCTCTCTGTTTTGTCACCAGGTGAAAATCCCATCATCAGTGCATGTCTTAACTGGACGAGCTGTGCGTCCTCTGTGCTCCCTATCAGGACAGAAGGGTGAACGCTTGTTGCAGCATTTTATTGCACTATGTTAGAATTTCTTTTTTAAATAAACAGGATGTGGCACAAACAGGATGTGGCCAGCCTAATTGGAAGCTGTTGCAAACAAACAAGAATGACCCATTATGAACCTAAATCCATTTAACACAATGTTGCTGGACTCTAAATTGGAGGAAACAGTTTGTTTAACTGTTTTTGCCTGATATTTAACTATTTATTGATTAATCTACTTGTAAATATATTTATTAGTTTAAGATTGAAGAAAACTGATTTTATTTATTTATCTAAAAGTCTAACATTGTCTTATTGCTGCTCTGCCAGTGTGTGCGGTTCAGTTTGATTCTGCTTGTGTTCCCGAGCTTGATTCTGTACGGCGGCAGCATTGCTCACATACTTTGTTCTTCTGTTGGTCCTGCAGCCCCCTGCACAGATCAGCTTAGGACAGCAGCTCCCCTGCTCCTTCCTCCTCCTCTCTCCCAAAGCACTGCAGCTAAAATCCGCCAGGATCCCCCAGAGCCAGCAGGCCTGAACAAACACACTCAGTCTGGGGCTTTTTCACTGTTTAACTACAGGCAGCTAACAGTGTTAATCATTTCTTAGCTAGTACAAGACAAGTGCTATGTCCATGCCATTGGCAGGAATGACCTCTTTATGAACAAAAATGTAAAATAGTAAAGCCATATGTTTGTTCCACTCCTGGGACAATCCGCTTAAATTAGCTTTAGCAATATATTAAAATGACCTTCCCTTTATGCTCTGTGAGAGTTTACACTCTTCTTATAGAAATCCTCACTTGTACTACTGAACATGTTACTGTGGAATTCTTGATGACTGGTGTTTCCTGGTGTAATGTTTGCTTTGGGTGGAGTTATGTCCTGAAAAAAAGATAAAATGTTACATGCTTTAATATTAAGCAAACTTATTTCATTTAGGATGTTTGGATTAGTTAGTCTACCTCTTGAATAGTTTTGGAAATGAAATGTCATTCTTTTAAATCAGGTCCTGACTGTTACACTGACGCATTTATAATGACATGGTACAATAAATATCATATAAAATATTTGGATTCTTGGTTATTTTGTGCTCCCTGTCTTCCTCTGTCTCACACAGACATGCCAAGTCAGCTAATAAACTGTTCACATCGTCCTCACGAGGAACACGGCGGTTAACTTTCTTTGATGGTAGCAGCACAGAAGAATAAGTGAGCTGTTTTATTCTCAACCTGAAGGCAAATCATTAACAGTATTAATCGTAAGAAACCTGAGGCTGTGTGGGTGTACAAGATTTTAATCAGGGACTCTCAGCTTTAAATGATTAATTCAGCAGGGAATTCTCCCAGTGCTCCCGATTAGCTGATCCAGGCCCGTCCTGAACCTCTTGAAGTAAGATCAAGGAGTTCATCAAAGACTAAAGAATCCCTGAGATATAATGTAAAGTTGAATTGTAATGTTCATCCATTCACTCTCAGACATTAAATCCTTTCAGGTTTGTTAAATAGGATCTTATTTATCTAAATGATCCAGTACTACCTTGTGTCATTACAGGCTACCAATATAATTAGTGTTTTGTGACTTGACACCATGTGGTTATTGTAATGTCGAGTTCTTTTTTCCTTGCATAAAACATCACTGATACAATTTTCTGAACTCCGTCTGTTAGCAAGAGAAAGGAAAATGAATGGCTGCACTTGCTTGCCCATCATATCCCTGCGTTGCTAATCATTTTTCCACAGACATCACATCACCCAGCCCTGTGTTGTGTGAAAGTACTGGTAGTTTTGCCCAAGTTTCACTTTCCTCTCTGTATGAACAATCCAGTTCCTATCAACAAAAATAACCTTGATGGGGAGTTGAAGGGGTATTTCAGCAATTTAGCAATGGACTTCCATAAGGCTGTGGGACTTAGAACACAGATTCAAAGAAAGAAAGAAAGTAATGCAGCAGAGGTGGAGATGTCTCGACTTAAACAGGGCCTGTTATGGATGAAGCTCAAAAGACACTGGATCCTACATTTCCCAAAATGCAACTCAATAATATATTTCATTAGACCCTCCCTGCTTGGTTCTTTAAAAAAAATAATTAAGTCTCAAGCCCAAGCTGAAATAGATGATGATACCATAGGGGTTATTTTCTTAGACTTCTCTTCAGATCAGAACATTATACCATCTGTTTGACAAGTAAATTCAATTCAATTTATTTATAGTATCAATTCATAACAAGAGTTATCTCAAGACACTTTACAGATAGAGTAGGTCTAGACCACACTCTATAATTTATAAAGACCCAACAATTCTAGTAATTCCCTGATGGACTCAGTTGTAACATTTCAAATCTTCACAGATATTTATAAATGTCACAAAAATGCTTTTTATTTATTTACTTATTTTGTAAAGTCCAGCCTTATAGATGGAATAGAAAATATGTGTTTAGTGATTAAAAAAAAAAAAAATTAAAAAAAAAGTGATTTGGGGTCAGTATCCTATTTGTCAGATTCAGACATCTTTTGATCAGGCTATTTAAATTAGTTTTGACATGTTACTTAGCTATCTGTCCTAACTCTAAGAGTGGGATGTGCATATTGTGTTGCATATTGTTAGTTTTAAAGCTTTTCTGATTCTGATTCTGCAGCGCGCCACCCACGGAATTGTCAACAGGTAGCTTAATTTCTTTTAATTAAAACAGCATTCATAAAAAAAATGTTTAAAAGACCTTTTCAATCAGAAAGTAGCAGTTAATGTGTGAAATGAGACAGTTAGTGTTCAGCTTGGCAGGTGAGCTAGTACAATGTGTAGCCTACTCTGCAGTATATGCAGAATATTTTGCAGGTGCTGTTGGGCGTGAAGCAGCAGACGCAGGTGCAGACCTCCAGTTACCTAAACTGAAGGTAATGAGAAAACACAATATGCTATCGACACCTCTGACACAGGCAAACCATATTATAGCCTGTACACAGTAATCACACCGATAGAGTTTGATATTGCCACATAAACACATCCAAAATATAGTATAAGGAGATATAATATTAAGAAATATTTGGAAGAAAAGCAACACTTCTTTCTTTGAAAAAAAAAATATAACAGACTCAGAAGCATTTAGTGCGTGCGCCTCTGTCTCAACACTCGCGAGTATGAACCGTCTGCTTCACACTCACTGGTATGAACTTATTGAACCCATCTGCTCGCGGTGGAAAAAAATATGCCAGGCTTGCAGCATCCCGCGGACGTCATGGCAACCTGTGGGGAGGCAGAAGGGGCGGCGCTGACTCTGTGCGCGTCTGTGCATAGTGTGAGCTGTCTGATATTGTGTTGTAGTCTGTACCAGTGTCTGAACAGGACGATCAGAGGGGAGCAGTGCGGCAGCGGCAGCGGTGGCGGCGGCAGCGGCATCAGAGGCGGGCGGGAGGCTGGTAGGATATGTTGCGTCTGAGCTGTCCATTAAGGCTGATCAGAGCCGGAGCACCGATGCAGTGACAGTCTACAGGAAGACACGGGCACACACACTTACACACAGTGAGGGAGAGGGAAGGAGAGTAACACACGAATGCGCACGAGAAATGATCCGTTCCTAGACTATGGCACCGTCGGGCTCGCGTAGTATCAAGAAGGGCTGTCAGAGAGTTTTGTACTGGATCCCGGTGCTCTTCATCGCCCTCATAGTGGCGTGGTCATACTACGCCTATGTGTTGCAGCTTTGCATAGGTAAGAAATCAGCTGTCTGGGTAGCATGAGGAGGCGTGTGTGTGTGTGTGTGTGTGTGTGTGTGTGTGTGTGTGTGTGTGTGTGTGTGTGTGTGTGTGTGTGTGTGTGTGTGTGTGTGTGTGTCTGTGTGAGTGTGATAGGGAATGCCTCTGACTGGTATGTGTTTGTTTGGTGATAGGGTGGGGAGACATTTGTATTTCAGCAGTTTGTGGTCCAGGCAGGCTGTGCAGGCTGTGCTTGTTGTTTATGCAGTGTGTGTGGACAGTGTCAGTCACATGGCAACCACAACTGAAGCAGGAATTGTCAGCATATTATTACAATGAAGTGGCAATCATGTGTTTGCATGAAAAATGGTTTTGTTGTGAAGGAGCTTTTATGATATATAGGCCTACATTTTCACAGGGTGTACAGAGTAGGATTAGATGATTAGATTTATTATTTAATTCCACCACTACTCTATCAGCACTATCTTAAAGACTTACTGTAATAGCTTCAGGCTCCTTGTTTCATTTGGTTCTCTGAATCCTCCACCACAACATCACCAGCATTATCTTTTGAAAAGAAGTCTGTAGCCTAATGGTTTTTGAGTCAGGCCCCTCCAGCTGCTAAACGTTGGATGGTGCGTTTACAGACAGCGAGACTTCTCTGTGACTGTTGAACACAAAGTTGACCTGGATAGTGAGTAATGGTATCTGGGATGTCTCAGAGGAGTCTCAGCAGCCAGCTACTCATGTGCTCCATTTGGCAGCTTGTCAGACCACTAGGAAAGCAGCTCTCCTCTGTCAGAAAATGAAATTGAGATGGTTTAATGAGACCAAACAGAGGAAAACACAGGGAGGGAGGGGTTGTTTCTAAGTCTGATCTTCTCCAAATGTAGCCAGACATTTCTCCAGCTGTAACTGAAAGGGTACGCCTTTATGTTCATCTTTACATCTGATCAGTAAATCTTAGGTAGTCATAGTGCCATGTCACTGGATTCACCAGCAGGAGAGGGGCCAGAGGGGTGGCCAGGGGTGGCACGGGCCCCCCCTGAAATCTGATTGGCCCCCTTTGGTGCCTCCCTACCAGAGTCCGAAGGTGATAGGTAATTGGCTTCTTAGTACCATGGATGGATTATGGGCTTGACAAAGAGATGAAAAACAACCACGAAGGGTATCAAAACGACCATAAAGAGATAGAACAATGATCACAAAAAGTTGAAAAATGACCACAAAGGGACACAAAGCGACCACAAAGGGATGCAAAAAGACCATAAAGGGAGGCAAAAAGACAAGAAAAAACAAAACAGTGGGATGCAAAAAGAAGACCTCAAAGAAATGCAAAATGACCTCAAAGAGACGGAAAACGACCACATAGGGATGCAACATGACCATGACCGGACACAAACGTCCACAAAGAAAATGCCAAAAGACCACAATGAGAGGAAAAACAACCAAAAAGAGACACAAAATGATAGAGAGAAACAAATAACACAAAGAGACAAAACATGTCTGGATGTCTTGTTTTGTTGTAGAGTGGTGGGGGTCTTATCTTCTCATAATCCATCCATGGCTGTAGACTATGTGGAGTTACTATAATAAATAACAGCTATTTATTGACATTATTTCATATTAGAATATTTGCAGTTGTTCATTTGGCATTGTTTGATTTGTTTGTTTGATTTATTTGATGATTTGAGAAACACATACAACACTGAAAAGCAGTAATTACATAGACCAACATTACAAATCACAGTGGATAAAAACACAGTAAAGTTTGAAGGCTTATTTCCATTATGGTCCTTCAGTAAAACACTTATCACGCCACAAGATAAAAATCAGCACAACTAGACAACAAGCTCAGACAGATGCAGACAATACAATCAACAATCAATTAGCAGGCGGCGGGGTACAACAAAGCCTCCAAACCATACGACAATAGGTTATTCCTAAAATGACCCACAGGAGCGTTTCATAAATTAGCTCATCTAGTGGTGGCAGGAAACTGACCCACAGGAGCGTTTTCCGTTCTCATATCTAAACCCCAGAACATATCGTGGTTGTAAACACGTCGGTAATGTTGTGCAACTGTTGCAGTTTGGTTAGGTTAAGGCACAGAAACTAGTTGGTTTGGTTTAGGCACCAAAACTACTTAGTTAAGTTTAAAGTTTTCATATCATGCTTTTTGGCTTTTCCCCTTTCCTTTATTGTGTTATATATCTTTTTAGTGCACATTATAGGTTTACAAAGTGAAAAAGCCCAAAGTCCACCCCAAAGGGACTTACCATCTCCAACAGAAAACACTGTTCACAAACTGCTCCAAACAGCTCTATTGTAGTCCAGCCTTTACTTCAGAGACAAACGTGGTCACTTTGGAACACACGTTATAATACTGGCCTAGCTGCTAGCATGGCACGCCCTCATACTCTGCTCCTGACTGGCTAGTAGTCCTTACCTAGCTACTGTCAGGGCACGCCCTCATACTCTGCTTCTGACTGGCTAGTAGTCCTTACGTAGCTACTGAGCATGCGTGACTCCCAACAAAGATGGAACAGCAGTGAGATGTCTCACTCTGTAGCTAAAACAGAGAGCTCAACACACAGGGTGAAAAGAGAAGCTGCAGCAATGTGCAGTACAAAAAAAATATGGTGTTTTTTGAAAATTAAACCATGTAAACCTATTCTGATATAACCTCTAAATATAATTATGAACCTGAAAATGAGCATAATATGAGCACTTTAATAAAAGATTGTGGTTTGGGTTAAAATCATGGACATTTGTTGTGATACTTCCGGTTATGCACGTTAGGCAGCATTCGACATAGCATCTAACATAGTACAGTACGTGACATAGTTCCATTTGTTCCATTTGTTCCGTAAGGGTAAAAGAAAAAACTTGCTGTTTACTTATATTTTCGACCACCGCTGTCATACTTCCGTCACTTCGTATACTTCCTGCTTTGCTCCAAGGAAACTTTGCTCCCGTCAAAATTACTACAGCTGCTAGAGGGCACCGCCACTATAAACATAAATATAAGTCATAATTGCTGCTTGAACAAGTTACTTATGTGGGTGTTTTTCAGGAAAGCAAAGTCTCGTGGGATAGCTATGTCAAAATGCTTTTTTGCTTTCTCAGTCAAAAAAACGTAAACAATTTGAATTGAAATTGAAAATGTTACAGTTTACTTTGTAACCATTTCTTTTAGGCCACTTTAAACATGCTCAGTGAAACACTCTTTCAGATTTGGGTGCAGATTATTCCACTGTACTGCAGAACTGTAGACAAATGTGTTTTAGCCCATTAGGCTATTGAATCAAAACGTTTATTTATTGCGATGAATAAACAATGTAGATAATAATAATGTACACTTTATTAATATTATTATTATTATATATTAGTAATGCACCGTTTATTATTTCCAAGAACCAATGTGTCCCCCTTCTTTCAAAACGGTGCCCCCCCCCCCCACCCCCATTCCCGCCCCTGTCCACCGGAGAGGGCAGCCAGCGCCTGTCCCCGGATGAACCTCTTCTAGAGTTACAGGACGCCATGTGTCTGTTATGAGATATTGAGACATCCTTCATTACTGCAGGTAAACAGAAAAGCAAAATCATTGTTTCATCAGGGTTTTTTAAACCATCTTGTTTTGCATCCAGTAGAACAAGAGCGACATTGTGATGCATTCGAGTCAGATGGGACTGACAGATGAAAACAGCAGCAGCAGCAGCAGCAGCAGCAGGGCAGGACAGCGGTCGCTCGGGGGCCAGCATGTGCTCTGCAGACAGACACAGAGACAGTTGTGTGAAAGCATAGTCAGCTGATACCTCTTGTTCGGCTGCTGAGTTAATCCCATTGTCTGGTTTACATAATTCACCCTAAGCAATCTGTGGTTGACCCACTTTTTTTTAAAGCACTGGACGTCGTCTTTTAAACAGTCTGTCCTTTTTCCAAGATTGTTAAACATTTGGAATCAGGTGCTCTTTGGCTTCTTAAAGTCCACATAATGTGGAAAGTGTACCATTTTGTAGCAAGAATGCAAACAGGAAAAGAAAAAAAAACAACTGTACGGCAGTGACCATATTGCTTTCTTAGACACATTAATTTACATACCTGCACATACTCTTAATCACACATTCACTTATGCTTCACTGTCAGACTCTGGGGCTTTTAATGCTGGCAAGGCAGCATGCGCACGATCTTTGGCTGCATGCCTCGATTCAGGTCTTTGGCTCACCTTTCCTCAGTTCCTGCTTTGTGCATGTGTGTGTGTGTGTGTGTGTGTGTGTGTGTTGCTTCACAGGCTGAAGATGGATGATTCTGTATGCTCAGTCAATCATTGCTTAGATATTGGGACACATATAAAACAGTGTCAGCTAATATCTTCCAACTTGCCCACTTTTATGAGTCCAGATCTTTAGGTGCGTGTTTGTGAAACTGTGCAGGATACTCCTTGTTGTTGTTTTCGATGCCTTTTGTCAACACACAGTAATGCTTACCTATTTGAGAGAAATAATGAGTCGAACTACAGTATATGACTGGGAGTGTGCTGTAAATTGATTTTCTGACTGGTGTGGTATTAAGGATTTAATATAAAGGAGTCAGCATTTTGTCAGTTTTGCTGATTTGAATTCACACACTGACTCTCAGTCATACGTGTATTATGTAAGCTAGAAATGTTTCCCCATGTCGACTTACACAATATGGTAGTGTGTGTTTTGCCTTCTTTAAGCAACACAGACCTGACTGTGTCTTTTTCATTTTTCAGAGTCTATCGAAGACACAGGAGAAAAGGGTAAGTGTATTGTAATGCTGTTTAACATAAAGATGAATCACAAGTGTCTTCAGCTGTTCTGCATCTGTTACTGTATATGTTGAATTGAGTTTAGGCAAGAGGAGGTTTAGCAGCCTTCAGTCTGGCAGAGGCAGCCCACATCGAAACACTATAATCAGCCTGTATTAGCTGGAAGTGCGTCACAAGATTTTTTTTCATAACCTCAGTTAAATGTTTAAACGCAGGCTTTTATTCAGTGTGTTGTAAATTCTTTATTAGGAATAACCCCTTGAGATGTACCATCTTGCTTTCAAGGGGATCCTCAACGACAATAATACAATATACTGTAAGCACAATTAGACAAAAGATTTAATGAAAAACTAAAATAATAAGATAATTAAACGAAACCAATTGTGACAAAAAAAACTAAAAAACAATAAATAGCAAATCATAAGATGTACAAAATCAGGAGATCATACTCCCAGCAGATGAAAACAGATCGTTCATTCATAGATTATATAAAAGTATTAATGTCAGTGATAGCATTAAGTAATAACGTGATAAAACATATTTATAGAGGTGTTATTTTGGACATGTACAACTGATCTTATAAGTGGAAAATGATATGGATGGAATATTTACAATTATTCCAATAAGAGGAAGCTTTGAACATTCAGGCTTTGTACTCTGTGAGAGTAATTGAAATGTATACATTTAAAAATAAACTTCAGCCTTCATGTGATGGGAGAGGTTTCATACATTGTACAATGATGGGTTATGAAAGGGCAGCCAAGACCAAATCTGCATAGTCTATTATAAACTGTATTGAGAGGAAAATTTGTTTTTGATGCAGCCTGATGTACAACATCAGCATAATCCAATATTGGTAAAATGAGTTGTAACGCAAGCTTTTTTCTAACAGTAAATGAAAAGCAGTTTCTGGATTGGTAAAGAACACCAATACCAAGGTTAATTTTCTTCACAATATAATTTATATCACATTTTAAAGAAAGTTCAGTATCAAGCCTTAGGCCCGGGCGTTTCATGTGTTGAACTCTTTGAAGTGCCATACCATCAAGACTAATAATCAGTAACATATGGATAAGCTTTAGATTTGGATTTACTTCTTAAGCAAGTACCAAACACCATAGTGTGAAATTTTGTTTTATGCATAGTAATTTATTAGTTGCAAGCTAGTGTTGTAGGGTACTCAAATCAGACTGCAAAGTTGATTCAATCTGTAATACATTTTTAAAGTTTTTAAAGTTTTAGATGTGTATAATACGGTAGCATCCGCATAAAGCTGAACATAATATTCAGAACAAATTGGGGGAAGGTCATTAATGAAAATGGAAAAAAAAGAAGTGGACCAAGAGTTAAGCCTTGAGGCACGCCTCGTTATTGTACTAATGTTTCAGATTTGCTTCCTTGTCCTTGATAACACATTACAAAATGTTGTACAAATCAGCATCAAGAATTATACCAACTCAGAGTCTCATATACTCTGTAAATGTATTTACTACATAAATATTTGTCCCACCACACAATTAAAAAAAATATTAGATTCTGAATTAAAGTCATGCTCATCTGAATGCTGAGTTTATAGAGTTTTTCAGCATTTGGTCCTATTTCTTTATTTCTTACACTTTTTACATTGACCAAGTGTGCATAAAATAGTGAAAGATAATGATTGAATACCGATTGTATATACAAATTTGAATCTTTTTTATATTCCAGTGAAAGGAAAAAGAAATTACATTGAATCACACCAATATAACTAATATTCAATGAAGCTGCAAACTGTGAGTAAATGGTTAAATGCACACCACTCATTATAGATGATGATGACTTGTTTATGTTTTTCTGCTTCCAGTTATATACTTGCTTGTGTACCATGTCATCTTCATCATGTTTGTGTGGGCTTACTGGCAAACCATCTTCACCAGGCCCATGAACCCCCTGAAGGAGGTGAGTCTGTCTGCGACACAGCGTTATTGTCGCCTGGGATGATGAGGCAGGGTGGGATGTGCAGATGTAGGTTACAGCCTCCCTGTGGGATTGAACGCTGCATTTAGACTAATAAAACTTTCCAGTGGAAGTGCCTGGAGCACTTGGCTCTGATCCTGACCACAGCACTTCAGCTCTGCAGGGTGAACACACACATACATACATCTTGAGAGGACACTCAGAAAAAAATGCTACCCTTTCATTTTAATTTCAACTGAGGCGAAGCACTCATGTAGCCAATCGTCACCTCATATGAAAGCTTTTCTTATGAGATATGATCGCTGGATCACTCGAGGTTTTGAGATTGTAATAAAAATCATTTCATGTGTGCTGAGTTGTTTGTTAGCATCAGAGTTATTTGTTTCCAGTGTTCAATCATAAATTGCCTGAGTGGCTGAAAGTAATATTGCAACTCTGCGCTGCGTTGCTCCCATTTTCCTGCTGGGGCAGAAAGAACCAAAACAAATGAACGATACAGAAATGTACTGCCTACTGAGCTGCGGCTTCACAGTGACAGACATCACTGCATAACTGATACTAACACAGCTTGAAGCTTATATGACAAATAATTTGACTCTGTTTTGACAAAAGTAAGGATACAATACATTAGAAGTAAACAGCGTTGCTCGCAGATTAAACTATTGCTAAATCGTAGGTGTTGTTTGACTTTCCCTCTGGGTTCTGCCCCACATAGTTTCATCTGTCATACTCTGACAAAGAGCTGCTGGAGCGTGAAGATCGGGGGGAGTCTCAGCAGGAGATCCTGAGGAGGATAGCCAAGGATCTGCCCATCTACACCCGCACCAACTCTGGAGGTACAGTACAGCACACACTGTTGCTGATGCAGAACAACAGGAGCAGTCTATAGACTGACATGCAGCTCTCAGAGCTCGTTTCACCCCCTTCACCTTGTAAGTCCGTGGTCAAGTGTTAGAGGTGCTGCTGCTGATGGCTGTGTGATTGAATTGGCTGTGTCTCCTCAGCAATCCGTTTCTGTGACCGCTGCCAGCTGCTGAAGCCTGATCGATGTCACCATTGTTCAGTCTGTGATAAGTATGGCTCTCTGCTCATGCACCTATAGAGAACAGACCACACCATATATTGCATTCTGGCAGGCAGATTAAGATTCAATTACTCTGACGTCTGACCCTGCTGTGTTACAGATGCATTCTGAAGATGGATCACCACTGCCCATGGTATGTAATGACAATAGGAATTTAACTAAATATCAGTGACACTGTATTAATTTACCACTGCACTCACATGATGTTGTTATATAATAATAATAATAATAATAATAATAATAATAATAATAATAAATTTTATATATAAAATCAAAAGTAGCTCTCAGTATCTGGTGTGGCCACCAGCTGCATTAAGTACTGCAGTAGATCTCCTCCTCATGTTCTGCACCAGAGTGGCCAGTTGTTGCGGTTGTTGTTCCCATCCTGTACCTGTCCCTCAGGTGTGATATTCGGATGTACCGATCCTATGCAGGTGATGTTACACGTGGTCTGCCACTGCGAGGACGATCAGCTGTGCTTCCTGTCTCCCTGTAGCACTGTCTTAGGCGTCTCACAGTAGGGACATTGAGATGTATTGCCCTGGCCACATCTGCTGTCCTCATGCCTCCTTGCACCATGCCTAAGGCACGTTGACGCAGATTAGCAGGGACCCTGGGCGTCTTTCTTTTGGTGTTTTTCAGAGTCAGTAGAAAGGTCTCTTTACTTTCCTAATTTTCTTTTAACTGTGACCTTAATTGCCTTCGCCCTTAAGTTGTTATTGTCTTTTCGACCGTTCAACAGGTGCATGTTCATTCATTGTTTATGGGTCATTGAACAAGCATTGGAAACATTGTTTAGACCCTTTACAATGAAGATCTCTAAAGTTATTTAGATTTTTACAAAAGTATCTTTAAAATACAGTGTCCTAATAAAGGGGTGTTTCTTTTTTGCCAAGTTTATTTAATTATTAATAAAATAAAAATAGTAAAATTATTTATGAAACAAATCTTCACAAATACCTGGTGTGAACATGTCCTTAGCATTCTGAGACAAAACTGGTTAATTCATATGAAAAGGTTTCTGCAAACTGTTTTTCAGTCTGAAACAGCTGGAAAATGGGTCATTTAAAAATAAAGCCTAGAATATTTGTGTGCACATTCACAACCCCAATATTTACTGTTCTGCTGCACAATTGTTTTAAAAGGTGCTGCACTCACAATACTGAGAAAAAAACTGGGCTGAGATTGCCTCCACACGGCTCTCTCAGACCGCTGCCAAACTCAACTACGGCCGCTTTGACACAGCCCTCTAGGTCTGATACGACGCACAAGGCACTCACATGCACTAACATGCACGTGTGGCCCACCGGCTATCAAAACAAAGAACAGAGAAACTCAGATTACAACACATGCAGAGGGAGTGTGACTTCTTACTCTGCTCAGGATGCCATTACTGCACTATATCTTTACATAGCACATATTTGTTTACTGCTATATTAATGTTCTCAATATTGACGACAGGCGCCTTTAAATAATCTCATCAACTCCTGTATCTTTGCATTTAGAAAATATTTGAACGTGTACTAATGAGAACATTTTCCCACACTGACCTGCATCATTTCTTCCTTGTTGCAGGGTGAACAACTGTGTGGGATTCTCCAACTACAAGTTTTTCATGCTGTTCTTGGCATATTCACTACTCTACTGCCTTTTTATAACTGCTACAGATCTTCAGTACTTCATTAAGTTTTGGACGGTAAGTATAGTTTCCTCACCACAATATGAACCATTGATTATATTATGTATTTTTTTGGGTGTTGGACAGTGCCTGAATTGGATAAAAAAAAAGTGCCAGTACCCTAATTTAGCAGTTGCATGACATGATCATCGCATGTGTCTTGGATATATTCTGATTCATACATATGTCTTTTAGGGATGACACCGAATAGTCGACTATTATACAATTCGATCTAAGGAGCCGGATGTGACTCACAGTGTAATTGTCACAGTGTCTGAAAATGTGGTCATAAAAAAAAAGGATAATTCCATTCGGGCTACATGGGGATGCTGAGAGTCAGATTTTACATATAATTGCTTGGTTTTCCCCAAGAAATCATGATATATAGCCTATGTGGTATAAATATTAGTCGTAGAATGTATATACAGTCTATGATATCATATGAAAGCCTATTAATAATACTGTTAATAATTAAAAGTATAATTAAAAGTCCACTCATGTGGACAAAAATCAAGAGACGGTCAAATGACCCAATTCAGGCACTGAATATCTCTGATCAAATCTGAATGGACATCTGAAATCATGCATTCTGTGTTGAATACGTGGTATTTGATTTTTTTTCACAAGGCTGGAGGTAGAGCACATTTCCGTCTGAAAGAATATCTGGTATGAACCAACCAACTAGTTAGTGGCATTGAGATAGAAACAACGTAATGAGCTCCCCTAGAACACTTGAGTAGAAATCTCTCAGATCCCACTCAGTCTTAGTGTCTCGCTCTGTTTTTGTGCAGTTGTGTTGATTATTTGGTTGTTGTTTCCCCCTCAGAACAGCCTCCCAGACACTCAGGCCAAGTTCCACATCCTCTTCCTCTTCTTCTCGGCCTCCATGTTCTCAGTCAGCCTGGCTTCGCTTTTCATCTATCACTGCTGGCTCGTCTGCAAGAACAGATCCACCCTGGGTAGGTGGCGAACATGTATGTGTGTTCTGTTTGTGGATGCAGTAATTACTGTATACAGCCTGTGTTGGACAGCAGCTCGCTCAGCCCTGTGTATCTGCTCTCAGTCTGCTTACAGTGTCGTCTTCGCACTAATGATGAAGAGTGTTTCACTGCACTTTTCCCACCATCAGTCCTCATCAGCGCAGCGATTTAATGTGCCTTTGTGGGCCGTTATCAGACGGAGCAGTTTCTCATTATGTGTGCACAGTGGCACACTTTGTCTGTGTGTTAAGGAGTGTGGATTATCCAGAGGAGTATGTTACAGTGTAATGCAAAGACATAAGGCTCAGGGCAGTAAGCAGCTTAGTAACAGACACTGCTCACACATGGTGGCACTGTCTCAGATCTGCTTTTCCTGAACAACAAAGACACTTTCATTCAGAGTTGTTCCATTGATGCGGCCGTTCAGCGGGAGCCGTTCATGTGTTGTCTGAAGAATAGATTACATAAAGACTGAGATATCCATCTTCATGTCTGAATGACTGACTTCTTCTCCATGTGTGTTATCTCAGAGGCTGTGCGTTCTCCAGTGTTTCGCCACGGCATCGATAAGAACGGTTTCAGTCTGGGCTGCAGTAAGAACTTCCGCCAGGTCTTTGGGGATGAACTTAAATACTGGCCGATTCCTGTTTTTTCCAGGTAAGGTTATTATTATGGGCATTTGTCAAAGACAACCCGAAGAAAATTATCTAAAAATATCTATCAAATACAATATATATTTATAAAGAAAAGAAAAGAAACATAAGACTTGAGGAGGGCAAACTAAAGAAACAATCCGATAATGCAAGTCTAGTGTTAATTATTTATAACTTTCCCTGGCAGGTTGTTTGACAGTTTAGGAGCCCTGATGACCTGTAATTATAAGTCTAGAGTAAATGACAAGCAGGACAAAGACTTCAGGCTCTGTTTGAAGAACCACAAGTCAGTGCAACTGCAGTGTGGCTACGACTAACAATGAGATCAGTTAAGTCAAATCCAACTTATAACCTGTTGAGAGGTCATATGGCGTCTCAGACACTGATCAACTGTACATAAGCACATTATGTTGATATGTAATGCATTAAAGGGGACATATCACGAAAAAAAAAATCACTTTTTCAGTGCTTATGCACATACGTATATGGAGGTATATGGAGTACCTACCAACCCACAAAGTGTATGTTCTTTTTATGGGCTGCCTGGATTAGAAAACATGGTGATGGTGATGATTCAACAAGCCAATCAGATTTGGCTCCTCATATGTCACATGCAGATTTATTAGAATATACCGCCCCCCCATCTGAGTATCTCCACCCATGGCTTGAGAACAACCTTTGCAAAAGCCATATTTCTTCTCACAAGCCAATCAGATCAGCCTGGGCTCTTAACCAGACAGGCGCTAAAACAGAGAGTTTTAGACAGAGGGTGAACACAGGTATTTTCAGGCAGACAGTATGAGAAAAAGAAAGTGTTTTTTGAACATCAAAGCATGTAAACATGTTCTAGTAGAAACCCAAAATACAAGTATGAATCTTTCATATTTATGGAGGCCAATTCAGTCCAGGTGTAGGTATAACACAGCATCTGTATGCAGTTCATTCAAATTTCAAAATGGTGTCTATTGATCTTTTTTTTATAAGATCACTATTATGACATGGTCAGCTCAATGTTTTTTTAGGTTATGTATCATGTTTTGTTAAAATCTACTACTGAGGCGTTTCAAGCCTAAATTGCATATACAACTATATACGGTTGTGATATTGATTAGAAAAGTCCTGCCAATCAGCATCAATATGCACAGCAATGGCACACAAACAGTCTCACTCAAGATGTCAGAGAAGTGTTAAATGAATGAAGTCACTCTTAAGCTTGGACATTAGAGAGCGCTGCCACTCAGTTTGAAACAAAATGGTTCAAAAGAGGGAAACATCTCAAAGGGGACAAGAGAGCATTAGCTTCAGTAAACAACATCTCCACAGTGAATTCATGCACAAGTTTTGCAAAACTGAGTAATTCATGCTGACCGAATGAATACTATTATGAATATACCTACAGCTTTTTGGCAATCACAGTCAAATTATTAAAACATAAACCCCGTTTTCTTTTTTACATTTTTTATTATGTATAAACAATACATTGTTGATGTGATGAACACATTTCAGATCCAGTTGGAATTGCAGACAGAAGCCCATTTTGTTCCATTATTTGCAACAACTGGTTACCATTCTGCAAACTAAACCACTGTAATAACTCAAAGCCATGGAACATTTCTTTGTGGAAATAGTGACATTAAAGTGAGACTATGTAACGTTCTAAAGACGGAATAACACAATCCTCCTCTTGGAGCTTATGGTGGCTAATTATAGATATCACTGTATTTGTGACATGTCCAGTTCACTGACTTTATACCTCTTCTCTACTTATGCTACTATGTTTTAGCATTGACCAGTATCCCATAATTGCCACTGATAGCTGCAGTTTATCAACAGGTACATAGCTTAAACATAATCTTCACTCTTTATTAGCCATCCTTTCCACAAACATACAATAAAACACCCAACATATAATTCCATTGATGTTTATATCACCTACCATATTAAACAGATGTATTATCTGCTAGTTTTTTAAACATCTTTCTACTGTGGCTTTCTAGTTTAGGCGACGGTTGCTCGTTCCCAACCTGTCTGGTGAATCTGGACCCAGAGCAGCCCTCATCCCCCATGGGCTCCAACCCTGCCAGCAAGGGGTGAGTCAAGTGTCTCAAGGAAAAAAAAAAGTCCTTTTCCATGGCCTAAGGTGCCAACACAAAAATACACACATACACAAATATACACAAATACCTGAACACAAAATGCAACATAGACACAAAAATAAGCAAACAAAGAGTAAAACAGTAACATTAACTCCCAATGTGGGGGGTTCTGGCAATCAACAATATGGTCAGTGCAACAGTAATTTTGAATATAGGACAATATTGATTTAAATATAAATAATGCTGTACAACTGAATTATAAAACCATGAGAATGTTGATAGTATAAAAATGCCTAACTATTTAGTGTAACAGGATAAATAGTGTAATGGAACAAAGAGCAGGTATGAGCCGCGTAACAGCTGTGAATAAATGAAAATATAGATATAAATAATATATTATATATATTTATTTATTTATTTATACAATAAATAATGCTCTAGATAATATAAATAATGGCTAACTAGCCACCTCAGTGGTAATTATGCATAGTATAAATAGGAGGCACTGAGGTGATGATTGTCCGGTATAAAGTGTGGATGCAGGCCAGGGTAGTCATAAAATGTCCATTGCAGGAGCAGAGGGTGTAGTTCAGGTGAAATCTTCTGCCTGATGGCAGTGGGGCAAACAGTGTGTGTGAGGGGGGGTGTCCTTCACAATGGAGGAGGCTCTGCATGCACAGCGCCTCTGAAAGATATCCTGGATGGAGGGGAGAGAGAACGCACACATCCATTAAAAAAAAAAAGCACAGGAATAAAATAACTGCACAACTGCAAGTGAGCCCGTGGCGGTTTATTAACCCTGTAGGTGTAATGATGCAGGACAATCCCCTCACAGCAGTTACAGCCTTGCAGTTTCGAATGAATCATTCAGATAGATAGATACCCTAGATATGGGGAAATTCATATTCATATATATCATACATGATATATATGATGATAGGACTATTTTATTCAGTAATAGTCCTCAGTGGGTTGATTTCTGGCTTAATCCCTGCTTATGTGTATTTGTGCATTTCCAGTGCAGCAGAGGGCCGCCAGTTCCCCACCAAGCCGCTGAGGGAGTCTCAGAGTCGACTGCTCACCAGCACCCCCTCCTGGACAGAGAGTGACAGTGCAACAGACAAAGACAGGAAGGGTAGGATCACATATTATTATTTATTTTACTTTTTATTTTTATTTCAAATTTTATTTTATTCTTTTTAATTGATGTTCTTTGTAGGCCTACTGTTTTTTTGTTTTTATTTTTCAACAATGTTACTCTTGTAAAGCACTTTGTGACTTTGTTATGTAAAAAGTGCTATATTAAAAATTATTATTATTATTATCATTATTATTATTATTATTAGGGGCCGATGCATGGACTCTATTGTTTTTGCCAGTATTATTATTCTTCATCTTCCTAAGAAATCCATGTTCCCATGCATGAAAACTCACCAAACTTTGCACTAAATCCAGTCCCGTGCCAAACTTAATCAGTGCGATTTGTGTGCTAATAGTCCTGATGGTGGCGCTACAGCAGCCATCTAAAATTTTACAACAAATCAATTGTACATGCTACAACATTGCAACGGACGTCAAACTGTAGACTGTAGAGCCGATAGCCTCTGCTTTTACCCAGTAGCAATCCATCACTGTACTTTTTGCAAAAACCTTAAACCTATCTCCTCCCACATTTTTTGATCTATTGATACCACATTTTGGGAACTTCATATCCAGACTGTTCTCCACAAATTTTTATTTATGATATATCAAAAATTGAGCCCACAGTGCATTAAAACATTTTACTGCATACAGTAGTGTAAACAAATTCTGCAATTTCTTCCAAACTAAATCTTTGACGTTCATGGAAAGAATTCACAACATTCGAAGATGACTGTAGATTTAGTGTGCAAAATTTCAGAATTTAAATATTATTTTGTTGAATTGTCTCATCTATGCCACTGCAGTCAATGCAAAATAGAGCATCTTCAAACATCAGTTTGTCATTTATTGATCTTTGTGAAAATAAATGACAGTCATCTCTATGTTGTCTTAACCAAGTACACACATTCTCAGAATCTTCTAGTGAGAAATTCATTTTTTACAGTAGTTTAAAATTCTGTATTTTCATGCAACCCTGCCCCTTGTCTACTAGATGTTGTGAGGCCACTCATGACATCACCCAGATAATAGCTCCCTGAGATCAGCACCTGCCTATGGTGTCAAAGGCTCTGAGTTTGAACCCCTGTTGTTACAAGATGATCATACATGTATCTAATCAGGCATTGTGCTGTGGACAACTGCCCTGCATATTTTAAATGTGTATTATTGCACCTTCGATTCATTATTGATAATACTGTGCAATTCCATTACTGTGCAATATCTGTATACTGTGCAATATCATTACTCTCATTGTCCAGTATCTATTACTCATTGAATATGATGACCACTATTGGGCAATATTCAAATAATGTGCAATAACCCACACTGCATATCACACTCTATATAAAACCATATTTATTTATTATTTTTATTTTTTTTATATGTATATAGTGTCTCAGAACTGTGCACCTTACCCCCCTTTTTTTGCACTACTAAAGTCATGTTATTGAGTCAACCCAGGTTGAGCATCACTGCAGAGTAGCTATAATAATTATTATTATTATGTGTTTGTTCAGGTGCCAGTAACCCAGGGATGACCATAGAAAATGAGGCATAACCTGAGTTAGAGATAGAGGTGACACCTTCAACCCAGAAAAGTGAGTTTACAGTCATACAGACACTATCCACATATTAGTAAGATATATATTCAACATCTATGTTACTATGTGTTTCATCCAACAGGTCTATGCCACCCCCTCCTCGGTGTTGTGCCTATCAGAACGTGACGTGGCGGTGACATCATCAACATTTGTTGTTTTCTATACTTCACCCTGCTGCTGAGAGGCTTACATGACTGACTATCACCTACAAAGCAGAGACAAATTAATTATCATCAGAATTACTCTTATTGCTATTGGCAACTATTTCTGCTGCTATCTGAAAGTATTTGGGCTTCAGAACAACTTAAAATACCATTCCAACCTTCACATTTTCTTTTGTTTGTATATGAATAAGAAGAGAGCAGTAATGGAAGAGATGTTTTTGCACTTTGTAAACGAGGAAATCAATCTGAACTGCTTTTGTATGTTACAGTTCATGTAACAGAAACTCTCTTGTTTTATGGTATTTATGTAGCTTAGCACATAAGTAGATGCTGTTATAAGTTTGCCAAATGTTTGCATTTGAAGTATAAAGTATTAGGTGTTAATGTGATGTGATATTCCTTTAGCTATTTTGTTTCTTCAGTGAAGGTTTTTTTGGAGGGGGGGTGAAAGTTGATTTGATGCATGCTCTCATCTCAGGATGTCAACACAAACACACCTTGCTGTAGTGAACTGACCTTTGCTTGACAAAAAAAGTGTAGTCATTAGTAATTACATTTGAATAAGGGCTCTTCTGACTCGTTATAGCATGAGTGAGGATGTTGCCGTCATACTAAAAAACCTGAAAGCTGGTGCTGCTCTGTGCTGCGTGTCCCCCTGCCAAATATCAACAGAAACTGGTAGCCTACAGTCAAACTGCCGGCCAAAAGCTTCCGGACTGTCTCTGTGTAACGCTGCAGATCTGTTCGCCATCAAAAAGCAGATACTGTTGAGTGTTTTTCTAACTCACAACATGTTGTGGATCTACTGCAGAGCAAAAAAAAAACAGAGGTTCCAGCTCCAGCTGCTTTGTACAGTATATTTTCACCTTCTGAGGATTCTGGCTGGAAATCAAACAATCATTGAAAATTAGTTGGTAGAATGTATGCTCGTTTAAAAAAAAGCTTCATTGTGACAGTCAGTGTCAATCTATATTTTTCTATTCTTCGGTCTGTATGACTCGAGACAATATGGATGTGTGAGGCAATGTACTGTACAGTTGTAATGCCTTATAAGAATAAAATAAGCTCATCTTCAGCTGCCTTATTCGTCTTTTGTTGCACATTGAGAGGAATTCTGAGTCACTTAAAGGGACGTAACGGACAAGAGCATATTATGGTAGAAAACTTTCAAGCCTTTATTTACAAAATGATCTAAAAACAATCCTCTTGTATATTGCATATTCTTCTTTTACTCTGTTACAGTGAAAGATGTGCTGCAGAAAGAAAGAAAAGTGTTTCAGTTATGAGTCTTGACACTCAGGAAGATTAATAAGTCTTGAACCTACACTTCAACACACACCTATGGAAGTTCAGGATACAACTAGAACACAGCATTTATTCAAACATTTTAGTACATGCGGCTCTTCTACGCAGCATGAATGAACTAGAAAGCAATACAAAAAAAAAAAAAATCATCATTCAAAAGGGCCAGAACTACCAAGTGGAATAAACTCCACAGGAACAAAAAGGTGCACGTTAAAAGTCAACGTTTTTCCATTGAGTAAAAGTTTTGTCTATTACAACACAAACTCTACAAAAATGTTACACTTAACATAGTAGTTCAGGGTAACCTCAGCATGTCTTACAGCAGGCGAGTGTTTTTATACTTTGGTTTTTTTTTTTAAGGTCTGGTGAATTTGGTTGAAATAATTGCAAGACCATGTGGAGAGGTAACGCATCTGTGTTCTTATGTGCTTGTGTCAATGAGCGTGTTTACATGCACAAAGAATTCATAATCCTCCAATGAAAAGCATTTGTATGCATCTAGTACATACTGTATATCATTATAATAAATCCAAACAGGAAAACGAATAGTAAGGAGGAAAATGTGTTCACCTCGTATCCCATCTTCAAACTGAACAAGCAGAATACACCAGTTTGTTTTTCAGTGGGATTATTAGATCTTATTCAGGTCATTATAAACATCTTTATATATATATATATATATAAAAAAAACTTCAATGAAACAGTCATGTGCATGTAAACCCCTCTGACTGACGGCTCCCTTTCTCATTATCATACAGGAGATCCAATGACAGAGGGCGAGCATAGTGACATGTGGTGTCTTTGAGTGTTGACTGGAGCGTCTGCTCAACGCCAGATAACCAGCACAATAAATTAAAGTTTAAATAAAAGATAAGAATGCAGCTAGTATTAAGGCTGAGCGTGGTGAGAGCGGATGTTGTGATAGTAAAGGTTTATATGTTCACAATGTAAAACAGGAACGTAGAGAAGGCAACAAAGAGGAGAGAAGACACCAGAAACCTTATTTTTCAGCTTTCCATATAAAATCAGGTTAGAGCTTTAAAGTGCAAAACATGTCTACAGAACATTTTAGGAAAACTAAAATCCCATCTTTTCAAGCATGTTAAATTCAACTGATCCAAACCAAAACATCTACACTGCTTTGTAGTGCTAAAAGACTAAACTCTCTCTCTCTCTCTCTCTCACACACACACACACACACACACACACACACACACACACACACACACACAAGCAGCCAGCATGGGTATGTGTGAGGACAGCTGTGGTTAATTTTTTTTTTGACCATCTTATTCAGTTGTCTAAAGTGAGCAGAGCCTATGAGAAGCAGCTTGCTAAATGATGTGCGTTATGTTTTCGTGTTCTTCCATTATCAACATCATCCGTTTGGCGAAAGCTCGGCTTCAGCGCCGCACTGATTGTGCATGTGGGCGAGTTTTCAGAGGGATGTCACGACTGCTGCTTGTTAGCCTCTTCTTCGTAAGCGTTCCCTGTTCCGTTCTGGACGTAGGCGGAGCCGGAGCCGAGCCCGTACAGGTGACCACAGTACTTTGCATCATCAATATGATCCTCAAAGAACATCTGTGGGAGGGATAAGAAAAACAAAACACAGGAGACTGAGAACAGACTATTGCAAGTTAATTTCAAATCATATTATTGAATGCATCTTTAAAGTCTTATCCTCTGGAACCGGTCATAAATGTACTGCATGCTTATGCTAGCATCATCATGTGATGTACAGGCATTGGGGTGTTTCTTCCCAGTTTGTGGTGGTACAATTGCTGCACAGCAAATTAAGATAGAATTGTTTCAATCGGTCAACAGTAGCTCTTTTTTTGTTTTTTATCTTCATCAGCAAAGTGTACATCTGCAAATTCTGGTCTGTGTCCACTGAGGATGCCCCTTACTCAAGAAAATGGAACACTGTTGGCTTCATCTCTCTGTTAAAGGGATAGCATATCATCATTCAGACATAAGGGACATATGTTGAGCCCATTTATGGAAAGAGCAGCATGCTCACGTGATATTTGGCACCTGGTGTGTGAGGAAGAAGGACAGACAGAGAGAGCCGAGTTAAAAATGTAGTATACACAATATAGTGTACACTTATAGATTTTTTTTTTTTACGTGGCTAAAATATGTTTACAGTAGCTGCTGCCCCCGTCCACAGCAGTACACTGCTCAGCTTCCATGCCTGGACTTCTGCCTGCTTCTCCAAACTGGGGGCCGCCATCTACTGTAGGTAATACACTGACTATGGAGAAGTACCACATAACAACCCCAGTTCAAAAAAAATCTGAACTATCCCTATAAGTAATACTCTGGGCTGACTTTGTGAGGTTTGAGTTTCACCACAATCATTCCACACAACTCTTCTCTCTGACCAGGGTTTCTGCAGGTTTCACCAAGTCAAATTTAAGACTTTTTAAGACCATTATAACTTAAATTTAAGACCTATATCATGACATAAAAAAAAATAATAATAATAATCAATATCAGAGTCCGGAGACATGGCTAAACTTGCACTTCCCAATAGCTAAAGAATAAAATCTGTTCTGAAAGAGACTCGTGCGTTATTGCACTCGGCTGCAATATAAGTTGCATGTTGTTCTCATTTGTATTCGTAATTCAGTGAATTATATGTGGAGTAGGGAAAGAAAGAACTACATTGTGAAGCACGGCAGGAGCATTTCAATGACAAAATGTTTGAAATGATTTCAGACCTAGAACACAATTCTTCAGCGAATGTAAGACTTTTTAAGGCCTAAAATTTTGATTTTGAAATTTTAGACTTTTAAGGCCCCGCGGAAACCCTGTCTGACTTGAGGAGCCTACCTCTCTCATCTTGAAGAAAGCCATGCCTGTGAGTAAAGAGTCCGAGCCGGCCTGATGCTGTGGTCCGATCCTCTCCAGCTCCAGTTGCTCAGCGACTTCCTGCAGCCCGCCCTGAAAACAAAACACTGGCAGTCACTCAAGACGCACTCTTCTAGTCGAGGTAAAACCTGAGGGCCACACAACAGCTTTGACTTAATAAAACAGGAGATGCTCTGTGTCACCTGCTGACATATTTATTTAGGTACCTTCAGGTTTTTACAACTCTTCATGAGGTACTTGACATCATAAATGACTGGAAAGTACAAGCGAAGAATCTCAAAGAAGTCCACCTCCTCCTCAGGCAGGTTAGCGTTGGACAGAATCTTGACCAGGTATCCAAAGTCATAGCCACTACAAAACACATATACACAGACACATGCACACCTTTTAACTAGGTTTTAGAAAGAGCACACACAGCAAGAGGCTGTAAGGGATTCTGTCACGTCCAATCTGCCACATATGACACAAAGATAAATGAAGGACAGGCAGACTGGCTTTCTTGTTCTTATGCCTGTACTTGCACATGCAAGGGCAAATAACTACACAAGGCCACTGCATTATCCCAAAAAGGTCTTGTGATTTGGGGCTTTGATTTTGCTACAAGTATCCTACTAATCAGTGACTAATAGGAACTGAAAAACAGCAGACCAATTATCCAATAGTAGGGCTGTCAAAGGTAACGCATTATTACTGCGTTAACGCAAATTTGTTTTAAAGCCACACATTTTTTTAAACCTATTTACACAGGCTCCACTATGATGACTAGTATGGACTGAAGAGCACTGGACTGGCACTGGACTCGGGGAACCACTGAGTACCTCGAGCTAAAAATCCAACATGGCTGCTCCGTGCATCAACAGTTGTGAAAGCTGGAGTAACGTGCAGTATATCAGTAGTGTATCAGTCATACACGCATCGCTGTCCATATTCTATCTGTGGACAAGGTTGTTACGCCGTTTGTGTGCACAAAAACAGCGTATAAACTGGCATCGCTAACGATGGCTAGCCTGGCCAGAGCTAATGAAAACTGAAAATCCAAAAATTGTAAATGGAACACATTCAACTCAGGTGTGACGTCATTCCCAGCTTCGGCTTCTGAGTTCGGAGGTAAATGGAACGCACTATAAGCATCTGGTGTGTATTAAGAAAAGACGGTATCGTCACGGCGCTGCATTTTTATAAACTATGAAAATCTTGTTGCGGCGGGTCACATTTCTCGCCCGCGTCCAGGCGCCGTCTCACTCCCTCTCTCTTCCTCTCTTTGCAGTTCTCGTACTCATACAGGTGTGACGTCACAACGGACACACTGGGTGTTTTTGCAACTTCAGTGTAGAGGATTGTGATATTTATTACTACTAGAGCCCGACCGATTTATCGGCGGGCCGATATTATCGGCCAATATTAGGCATTTTCCAAACTATCGGTATTGGCATTTATAATGGCCGATAAATGAATTTTTATTTTTTTATTTTTTAAACATTCATTTATCAGAATCATTTATAATGACAAATATAAGATTCCGATAAATGAATATTTAAAAAATAAAATAAAAATGGACGAAACCCCCTTCAACCATGTTCTGAGTGTTGGCGTTGCGTAGTCTGTCCACCAGAGGGCGCTCTACAACCTCCCTCGTCTTTAACCCTTTAACTTTCATATCTTAAGTTTGTATTTTTAATTCAATTCAGTTCAGTTTTATTTATAGTTTAAATTCATAACAAGAGTTATCTCGAGACACTTTACAGATAGAGTAGGTCTAGACCACACTCTATAATTTATAAAGTCCCAACAATTCTAGTAATTCCCCCAAGAGCATGCATTTAGTGCGACAGTGGCGAGGAGAAACTCCCTTTTAGGGACAAACCTGGGACAGACCCAGGCTCTTGGTAGGTGGTGTCTGACGGTGCCGGTTGGGGGTGTGATGAACAGTGGCAATAATAGTCACCATAAAGATAATGGAACAGTGACTATTTTATGCATTTTATTTATCTGAACTTTAATATATTTTAATGTTCCTCTGTTCTGTTGTGACAATAAAACAAACAAGTTTATTTTTAAACTGTATTATCATATTATTTTAGTGAGGAGTCTTCAATGTTTTTTAGGCCAAGGACCCCTTAACTGAAAGAGAGACGGAGCAGGAACCCCCTACTACATATAATGTATAAAATTAAGTTGCATATTAAACTGGGCCTACAATAACGTGTGGGCAGCCTAAAACATTTATACCTTTTTTGCATAAAATACTAAGCTATTAAAATAGCCTAATAATTGTTGGCATGATTTTATAAATCATATTTTATGTTAAAACATACATGTGGCACACTGAATCCTTAGGATGAACTGTATCTGGGGATGACTACCTTACCTATAGGCCAGTAAGCCTATCATTAGTGGGGATTTATATTTGCTAATAAAATGTTAGATTCATGTTAAGACTTTTTAATTTTTGAAAAACAATTTGGTGGCCCCCCTGCATTGACTCTGAGGACCCCCTAGGGGTCCCGGACCCCCTGTTGAAGATCCCTGCTTTATCGGTCGGGCTCTAATTACTACTTCAGTAATATTTGCTCCCTTGTGTTTTGACACACAGCTGTGGCTCAGCAGCCTTCAGTGGTGCTGATTGTCGTGACGTGTGAGGTAGTGCTGTGGGCGGGACACTGAGTCAGACAGAGTGGTGACTACAGAGCTGCATACACCGTAGAGGGAATTATCTTCACTGGACATCATGACCGGAGCACGGGAACACTAATTACCGGATAACAGAAACACTGCTACACGGGTTTCTTGACAATATTTGTCATTGTTTTGTGGTGCTAATTGATTTCCAATAATAAACATAGGCCTACATAGAAACATAGATTTGAATGAACAGCCATTCCCCATTCCCATGTTAATAAGAACATTAAATACTTGACAAATATCCCTTTAATGTACATTTTTACAGATAATAAATGTGAGATTAAATATTGTAATCGATTGACAGCCCTACCAATACGATTAACAGTTAATTCACAATAAATCAATGAAAATTAGGATGAATTAAAGAAATCCGATGATAAAAACAGAATAAACAAAAACATGACAACAAATAATATAAATAAAAAGAACATGACATGAAAGCCTGTTGGTAAAGGTGTGTTCTAAATACCTGAAAGAGCTGACAGTGGTGTTTCAAACCTAAGCTTTGTTTATTTTCCAAAGCCTGGTTATCTTTAGCCTCAGTTTGCCATGGAGACACAGTGGGAAACTGAGTATGAAATGAAGATGTTAAGCAGCAGATTGTAGAAAATACTGGTAAAAAAAGAGAGAGTTGCTAGTCACTAGAGAGACCAACATAACAACACAAGTGTTCATTACACTTGATCAGCAAATTTAACAGCAAATTTCAAAATTGAACGTGAGTCGCAAAACGATCACAGTTCTGCGTAACATCTTACCTCTCACTAAGGAAACGAGACACAAAAACATAAACGAAGAAAACGAAAATCCACAAACACTTTTCATGATCCTTCTGAAAGGCCACATCAAAGTCCATTAGTAAACATTTAAACACAGGAGGATGTCTGTGTGCAGATATGACCAAAAAAAAGACCATACATTAAGAAATAATATGTTATTAAACACATAACACACTGATAATATGAAGGGTTTGGATATATGGTGGTGAGCAAACGCAGTCAAATGATACCACAATTAACACAATGTATTCCTGATAAGTGCAAACTGTTCAATAAATGCTTGATTATTAACTGACAAATAGTGACAGTAAGAGATGTTGTGCCTGCGACAGACAATTTGTGATTTCTGTCAATACAGTGGGCACGACGGCTATACTTGTTGCTATGCAGCTGTCTGTACTATACAACTGACTGCACACAAAAATAGCTACTAATTGCAAAAGCAGAATACCTGTGAAAAGACAGCCACTTGACACCATCGCAGAGCACCACTCCCGATGTCATCAGCAGCTCTGCAAAGTACAGCGTCTCGATGCCTTCGTCCTCGTGCTTCTTGAACTGAATCCCCGAAGTGGTCAAGAGCTCAATGGAGTCCTGTGCGTACATGTCTTCTCTGATGACAAAGACACGTCACACTGTTATTGTTACAATCACAAAAGACAACCAAGTAGGTATAAGAGCAGTAATTGAACGTAATAATCATAAAATCAGTTTGCATTTTTAAAAGCTGTCTGCGGTGTTGTGCTCTGTCAGTGTATGCATTTGAAAGAGTTCTAAATTCTGCCCTTAACATCTAAACTGACAATATGAATGTTGACAGACCGCAAACTTTGTAATTTGTTTCGGAGATAAATGTGTTAACTTACTCTAATGTCTCATCTGTGTGCGCTGTAGGCAAGCTGAAATACTCTTCCCAAATACTCATGTGCATGCCATGGGTGCATTTAAGTCATATATAAGTGAAAAGAGTGAGAGAAGCACAAAAGTCATCTTACGTGAGATTAAACTTAAAATTGAACTGCCATGTTGATGTTCCCAGAGGGTATTCCCCTTGTTCGTTCATAAATGTAAGGCCCAGCTGGATTATTTTGAGCAAATCCACATTGCAACGCAGTAACTGGTACTGATAGTCAGCGTTGCTTCTGAACTCTCCAATTGGTCTGGCTACTACACCCGGAAACTCTGTGTCCTGTAAGAAGACAGACAAGTCATTATGCAGAATGGAAATCTGGCTGTGTCTGACAGCTTTTTTCCCTCAATGATGAGCACCCCTCACCATAGCAATGTAGTTGTATTTTCGGATGACATGTCGGATCCTCTTCAGCTCCTCCTCCAGGTTGTTGGCCCAAACCTCACATATTTTTTGGCTGTGATCCACAGTAGCTGCGGGCATAGTGCCACTTCATGTAAAGAGAAGGATGCAAGGAAAGACAGTTGGTTCATAGACCTACCCCAACATGCTGACCTGTGACAGACCAAATGATAGAAGGTGGCAGGATAAAGACATACAACACAGATACACACAAGAAATGCTGTCAAACCATTTGGCTAACAGTGCATAACGACATAATATTAACTGCAGGAGATACAACCTGCACTGGGGATCAAATCAGATATCTCAGCGATGTGGAGATAGGTCTGGCAATGGGAGACTAAAGATTGGGGAAGCTAGTTCAAACGCAGAGCGGTTTGTGCCTCCTTTCAGCTGGGATACTCCACGTTTACTGCTCAATGAACAGGTTATACAGACGCAAACAGACATGTTAACAGTTGATTCGAGATGTGCAGGACTTGTTTGACTGGTGCTATTAACATTAGCTCGTCGCAGGCAGTTTTCAGCCACACTTTGGGCTAGCTAGGTTACCTGTAGCAGTTAGCAGGCTACAGACTAAGCTAACATGAGCAGGACAGTGGAGGCTGTGTACAGGTTCAACACACTTCTCAGGGACACGGCTAGCTCGACATACATGAGAGTGTGTGTGTGTGTGTGTGTAAAAACATGAAAGAGACGAGTAACTAGCTGCACACCACACACACACTCAGCGCCACTTTGATACTGCAAAAGCTCACTGTAGCGTCGTGAACTTACCGTTCCCCAAACCGGGCCGGTGTGTTTAAGTGTGTGCTATCAGAAAACTGTTAATTTGTTCTACGTTATTGTGTCGGGGTTTTTCCGCTAACTTTTAAATAGTTTATATTCAGTAATGTATCGATGTCAACCCAGGGCTGCCATCATAGCTGAGCCTACAACACGACGTCATCACGTTAAACAGAAACGTCATTTGCGTATATGGATGCATGGCGCACCTCCCACGTCGTATGTATTTGATCAGTGCTCCTTAATACATCCATGGTGCTCCTGCTCAAAGATCCTTTAACCGTCTCTGTCCTGCTTCAGTAACTGATTTCCTTTAAACATTTTTAAATTTCAAAAAATTGTATTTATGTGTTTATAGACTTTTGAATTTTGGGCCAGCCATCACTATACATTTTCCTATTTCTTATTATACACACACTATTATATTTTTGTTCATATTAGCCTAATCTTGAAGTTTTATATTTTACTTTTATTTGACACAAATACACTACTGGTCAAAAGTTTGGGGTCACTTAGAAATGTCCATTCCACTCCATTCCAGACAGAATACCAGCTGAGATCAGTTGCATTGTTTTTTTAATCAGGGAAGCAGTTTTCAGATGGCATTATGTGCTTACATAATTGTAAAAGGGTTCTTGACTGTTGTAGAAAGAAGTGGCTGATCTTTAATGCAATATCTACATTGCCCATTATCAGCAACCATTCATCCAATGTTCCAAAGGCACATTCTGTTTACCAATCTGATATCATTTTAAAAGGCTAACTGAGAAAACATTGGAGAACCCTTTTGCAATTATGAAAGCACATAATGTAATCTGAAAACTGCTGATCTCAGCTGGTATTCTGTCTATAATGGAGTGGAATGGAAATTTCTAAGTGACCCCAAACTTTTGACCAGTAGTGTACATTTTGAAAAGACTATAATGGCAAACAAGTACAGCTGGACAGATGTTCATCAACATTATAGATTGGAGCTCTGTTTAGTTTTTGATTGATTTTTCGTTTTTTGATTGTGACACCAGAAACGTTTTTAAAACAAATATAGGTGTTGTTAGAAAAATGATGATACATACTTTTTCTCTGATTATTATTAAGACTGTTTGCATAAGAATACACTATTATACTGATTACTCTTTTCTCTCTCTGTTAAATTAAACAGTTGTGTGGATATTGTTAAGAAACCAAAACACTGCTTGAACTCACAAGATAACATGGGAGCCACTGGTTTGTCCTTGTCTGAGCACGGTGTGATGCTGAGGAAAGAACAGGCGCTCCCTGACTAGATAAGGGAGACGTCATCGACTCTGACAAGATAACTGACGACATCAAACTCTGTATCATGATTTATTACATTTCACTTGGTATCATAAAAAGCGGCTGTAGAGAGCTTTTCATTAGGTCACTTCTGTACTTATGCTGTGAGTACTGTAACTGTCTCCTTGTGTTCACAAGTAAAAATGAACTTTGATATAACTTCAATAGTCCTGTCTATAATTTGATAATATAATTATTCTAACAGGTTCTTATTTAGAAATGAATTAGGGATTATCCAATGATACATGTATGGACCCTGGTAGTGGTATCTGGTAGAGGCCTACTAATACCAGTTAACATGAAAAGTATTGTTGTCGTCGTCTGTACATTGAGCTGATTCTGCAATGCAGTTGTTCAGACATAAATCGTTTGACAAAGTTGCACCTCTCATGCATCAAGGTCTAATACATGGTGTATTGGTCTGTGCAGCTCATTGGTCAACCTGTATGAGGGTCAGGGTATCATGGATACCATTTTTAGAGGGTTGGTTGACTTAAATTACAAAAGAACATGATTTTTCACTTGCCACTTTGGGTATTAAGCCATGCAGATAGTTTTGGTTTTATTTGTCCATGGATTGAGATAAGTCTATGCAATTTCTGCCTACAGCCAACACAATGAAGCGCTGAAAAATGAAAATTCAACAGTAACATATTTCTATAATCAGTGGCCCAGTCACTCTGGATAATCCACTGATCACACTGTCAACATTTCCTTTTACTAGAACTACTTTCTACTGAAAAAGTAATCCCTATAAAAACTATTCACAGTGTGCTCTGTAGATTATCCAGAAATCTCAAACCCGGAGCAAATAAAACCAAACCTATCTGCATTGCTAGATACCACAAGGGATATAAGAGATGTGTTTTATTTTTGTAATTTAGATGAACTGACCTTATAAAGGTCAGGCAAGAACACAATCAAGAATTATTAAAACAATACGATTGACAATAATGTATTTATTTCAAAAGAACATTGACACAAATTACACAATTAAGATCAGTTTGATAAATCTGGCTCTTATTCCACCTGAACAGATAAACGCAGCAATATAAAGCTCTTTCTTTTATATAAGGTCAGAATTCTTTATGACCGGACATTTTAGTATATCTCATACAAATAAAAACAACATGCATTAAAGCAAGTAGTCCAAAAAAAAAGTCATAATACAAAAATATCTTAACATGCTTTTGCTCGATAATCTTTGCATTGTTCATTTGCAGTATTGGAGTGCACCTAATGTGTACTACACTATTGAAGTCAGAAGATGTAATGCTAATTTTACAGGTGAGATGACGCCAATATTCAAAAAGTCAGTCAGTATTTGTGTTTACATGCTCTACTCTGCTGGTTCAGTATTCAGTAGTCCTGTCGCTTACCACGCATCATTATTTATACCAGTAGAGGGTCGATTGCCTTTGGTAAGAATTTTGATTTGATCATAGCAAATCTGCTTTTGAAACATGGTGGACAGAAATATATAAAGTTGATAATTTATATATTATGAGCTTTGACATTTTATTTGATAATAAAATGTCAAAGCTCATTTTTCCCCGTCTTGTAGTTATAACTTTCACAAGACATTGTGGATTGAGTTGAAATATCCAGGTGTGGACCACAAAGTGCCAATCAACTAGCCTGGCTCCGCCCTCCTACGTACTTCCGCTCAATTTTCATTTTCCTTCAGTACTCAGTCTGGATTTGCGGTATATATTATTTTTTTTTTTCGGCCAAATCTTTGGCGGTCCAATCAGCGAACAGAGGGAGTGGCTGAGAACGATGACGTTGAGGTTGTGCGCTAGTTTGAGCTGTAGTTCAGTAATGGCGGCGGAGAAGGATGCGAGCGAAGCCATTCGGTCCGTTGTGGCAACGCTGCCGAATATCCAGAAGTTAAAGCCCGAGCAAGACCAATCTTTGCTGAGTTTTGTTGGTGGCCATGATGTTGTGGCCCTCCTCCCCACGGGGTTCGGAAAAAGTTAGATTTTCCAGCTCGCTCCGTTAGTGGTGAAGGAGTTTGGCTAAGGCTAACGCTAGCGATGCTAAGCCGACGTCATGACCAAACATTAGCGATTGGTTATGGCAGATCCAGAGTGGCTCTGGGCAGATCCAATAGTTTTAAACTTCAACAGAGTACCCGCCTTCAAGGAAGTTAACACTTGTCAATGGAGAGTGGCCAGACTCTCTGTACAAATGAAATGGACCAGAGTCTGGTAGGACCAGGATACCAATCAACCACAACAAACCATTAGTTTATTATTGTAGTGTAATGACTCCAAAACCCACCCGAGGTCACTGTTGTATGCTGAGTGAGTTCTGTTCAGTCACAATATGTTCTTAAGGGTTGAAACACTGCTACATTGCCATTTGAGCTACATTCTGGGTTGAATAGGATTAATGCTCTATCAGGCCAGACTGAAATCTTGACTCCAGACTGCCTGTGATTGAGTAGCACTGACCATTAGGTGCGGCAGCATTTAAATTAGGCATTTTAAATTCACCAAAACACAGAAAAAGGGAAAACTAAATCTTTGCGAACACTACTCCAGGGAAGAGTCAATATGATCTTCAACTTGAGTCTGCTAATTTTTTAATTATCAATGCAGTTTGTCTATTGATGTTTTTTTTCATTGTTTGATCTGTTTAATTCTGTCTGTCTTTATTAAATAATTTTGCCTTCTTAAAGCGCAAACAATGCAACTGAAATTATGATTTTGTCTCTTTGGAGCTCTGTTATTTCAGCATCTTTTGCACTATGCTCCATAATTAAAATAATAATAATTTATCACAAAAATAATTTACACGTGCACACTTTATTGCACTACTGCCTCAACCTGTCTATATTGTTTCTGTTTATAGTGTGTATATATTGTTTGTTTTTGTTGTTTGTTTTGTATGAGCAGGCACATTTTGAGCAATGTCTAATCCAAAGTAAAATTCCTCGTATGTGTCCTCATACCTGGCAAATGAAGCTGATTCTGATTCTGATTAATTGTTTCACTATGCTTTGAAAACTCAATATCAAAGTGCCTCTGACAACTTCATGTTCATAAGGTTTACTTTGCAAAGCCAAATTCCTAATCAATACAAGTATACTGTGTGGAAGACTATAGTAAAAAAAAGCAAGCACAGACACCTAAATGGCTCATCATTAATCTGACGAGTTGAAACACTCTGCCTACATGTGCACTGAATTGTTCACAATTGTCCTTAACTCTGTCTTAACTCAATCAAATGTCTCCAACATCAAACTGCTTCTTGTGTATTGTATTAACTTTCTGTATTTAACTCTGCAATCAACAATAGACATGACAGTAAGCCATATCCAGCTTTGCTATTTCTTTTAGAATCTTAAGCAGGGAAAGTAAGAGGGTAAGAAGTAAAATGTAGTCAGCTACAGTACTACAACACTCAACGAGTATGCATGTGGCAACAGGCCGAGTCCACCACACCACACGCAAACAAAAGTGCAAGTCACTTGTGCAACCCAAATAACATTTTTCACTGGAGTTAGCCAACAGCCGGGTTACACGGTGAATGTAAAACGATACAGTAGTGTTTGTTCAGTGGACACAGTGGACGGCTGCTCGCCGCTACACCTTCCAACAAATGCCCCATTTGCTCAGGCAGCTGAGTAGGCAGCCTCATCGGAGTCTGGATCCCTGGTGCTGTCCGTGCTGAGAGGTGAACGACAGCTCACGTCTGCGATCCCCGACTCCTGGTCGCTGCCGCTGGAGAGGTTGGATTCAGATGTTTGGTTGGAGTCCTGGGTCAGAAGGATCCGGCGGCCGTCTGGTGCTTTTGGCTGGCAGGGGCTGCTAGTGATGAAGCCGCCAGTGTAGTCCTGAGGGGTGTTGGCCAGGCCGAGGTCATTACCAAGAGCCCATGCTGTGGGGCTCTTATCAAAGGTGACTGCTTTCTGGGTTACACTCCACTCCTGCTCCTGCTCCAGATGAGCAATTTTCTATTGATAATATAAGACATAAAGACTACAGTTAACTTCTATAATGAGGAAAAACCCTGTGGGACATTTTTTTGTCTCATGAGAAATGACAAGCATTATGAATGTATATCACGGTCTTACACATAGCCTGTAAAAAAAAAAGAAAAAAAGAAAGAACGATGGATGACGCATCTCCACTTCCTCCCACTGTACAAAAGTAAAGCCAAAATATCCCTGATACGGGCGCCGCCACCTTATAATTTTGAAGCCAGAGTCTGTGCAGTAGTTATCAGGCGATGGAGCCACATACACCCGCCTGACCAATCGCGAGTCAATCATGTCATTTCACCCTGTTTTTATAGCATCAAATGACTAATAAAAAAACCTATCAGAAAAATGAACACTTGAACAAACATCAGTGTGATAATAACTACCTAAATTGACAGAAACCATCTTTGGGAAAAACTATTTTGATGTGTACTTTGATTTTTTTGTTTGGTCCATGTCTCGTCCGCTAACATAGATGTATAACCTATTCTGTAGCCAGCCACCAGGGGGCGATGGAGATGTTTTGGCTTCACTTATAAAGTCGATGCATCTACCCCTGGTGCGTTATTATCATAGACAGTGAAAGATATGGACACAACGACGCCATAGACTTCGACGGAGACCAGTGAAGTCACTTTTCCGGTGATGGCTGAGCGTTACCGCGCAGCCTCCAACTGAGCTTGACGACGTAGATGTGACGTGAGCAACCTGTCTGACAGTTGTAAGTCTTCTGGTAGCTGTGCCAAGAGAAATCTGTTTGTGGATAAATGTTACTTCATATGAATTCACTTGCCACATACCAAAGTATTTCCAATCCATCAAAACGTTGCTGAAATATTTTGTTCCGATGCTTTTCATGGACTCTCTATGGGCTTCTCCTTTGACTGTATGCCTCCACGTCCCCCGATTGCCTGCGAGCTTCTCCTGACTTTACGGTAATTTTTCTACTATGCGACAGTAAGTCGCGTGGTTATGACACAAAACTGTTGCTACGGGGCCATAACGTGAGATACAAGGTAATGGAGCCTTTTATACATTGTCATGTTTCTTTATAAATAAACAATGGACAAATATAGTCTTTAAACGCTTCAGATGTAAAGTTATTCGCTGCCAACGTGACGTCAAAATGAATGGCAGTCAATGGAATGCTAACGGCGGGTGATGGCTTGTTAGCCTAGAATCTCCCCATAGGAGGTACCCTTTCCGGATACTCACTTACCCCCTTGGTTATTATGGATCCCACGTAACTTCTAGGCAAGTCCCGCCCTACGAAGCAGCCCGATTGGTTGGGGTTAGGCATTGACCTCGAGTGGTTAAGGTTAGGATAGCCAGGTCAGGGGATAAGACATGAACAAATCGGGTTACGTTACTTAGCGAAAGCATAGACGCCTGGCCAATAGTAGCGTGTGAATGCTATTGAAGGGTGGGCCTTGCCTCAAAGTTGCACGGGTTCCATAATAACGCACCCCTGGTCTAGTCTCGCATTGCCAGACCTTCCTCCACAGCGCTGCGGAGGAGGGTCTGGCTAGTCCACACAGTATTCCGGGATGGGAGAAAAACGTGCTCTGGTTTATTGGCATTTCTAACCCTAACCCTCACAATCGTCTTGGGCGGCGCTAAGCTCCGAACAGAGCCACAGCGCCTCTGCAAAATAGCCTCGGGAAGGAACTTGTTTTGGTGGAACGTGTACGTTCAGAAGTTGATTTAGTCATGCAACAGAAAACTCAGATTGAACAGATAGTCTAGCTAGCTGTCTGGATTTACCCTGCAGAGATCTGAGGAGCAGTTAACCATAGTCCTCAGAAATCCACCAGAGTTTAGAACGCCATCACAAAGAAAGGAAGGAAGGAAACAGACATTGGCTGAAAAGACAGGCATCCCGCGGAATTTCCAGCGGCACCGGAGCAATCCCGGAAGTGGAACGTCGTGGATATAGACTACCCCTGGTCCTACCTGTTTGTGCGAAGCCAGCTGCTCCTCCAGCTGCTGTGTCTCCTCTCGGATGGCCCTCAGATAATCCTCTACAGACTGCCGAGGATGCATCCCTTGGTCAAAGCGGTTGTACAGCCCTCTCCAAAACCTACACGAAACGAAGCAAGAGATTTCCAACTCTCAACCCTTCCTTTGTTTCCTTTACCATTTATATGGATTTATCAGAAAACAGTAACTAGTGTTTTTAACATACAATTTATAGGAAATATGTGTATACAAGATTTTAAGTTGCATGTGTTGTCAGGGTTTGTAAGGACCTACTTAAAGCAGTAGGGGGCAGTAGACGGCCGGAGGAGCCCCTGTGTCTGGCTGTGGTCAGGTCGGTACAGAGGGTTGATGTAGTCTGCCTGGTTCTTCCATAGATAACTCCACAAAGAGTGAGTCCTCTCACGCAATCTGTATGAATGTCAAAAGATAAAGACAATATAAAAGCATGATTGATGAAAGAAAGATTCAGAATAAGCTTTTTTTTGTTTTTGTTTCTAGCACAGAGTCCTCTCTCTTTGCATAAACCCGGTGATGTAATATACTACTGGCTGTCACTTCTCTCACAGCGGTGGCTCTGACAAGATGTCTGTGCTGTGAAAAGGAAAAGAAACTGATGGTTGCTGCAGTTTTAAATCTCACCCTAGCTCTATCCTCTCCCGCTGGTTGTTGCCAATGAAGTTGCCGTACTGGCAAGAGTAGATGTGGCTGTGAATCGTGATGAGGAACCTCGCGTTGAACTCAAAGGCACAGGGGAACTGCTCCATGAGCTGCCACACACACTCTAGGAACTGATCGATGATGGGAGATACCTCTTTAGGGTCTCCGACCAGGTGATTGCATCTGGAGAAGAGTCGAGGACGGTTAGATCAAAACGAAGATACTTAGATACTATGAAAGTTATATTTTAGAGTCAAACCTGTGAGAGAACTTGTGTCCAAATGAGACCCAGTCTTTCTCAATGAGAACCTAAGAGCAGAAAAAAACAAAAAAACAAAAAAACATTTGTGTGCTAAAACCCAAATAGGATCATAGTTTCTCTACAATTTCAGTATGTTATGATTAAAAGGTTCAGACGTAGTGCACAGTTAATCCCTGTAGAATGACTGAACCTCTTCACCCTCTGTGTGGGGTCATTGTCCTCCGACTTTAGGGTGCAATTCCCAAAAGCAGGTTTCTCTATTATATTTATTTTCCATAGTGGCTCTTAGAGGATTCAAAGTTAGCCTGCGTAAATCCTTCTGATTAAAGAAACAAGACTCATGAGACCAATACGGACTACTATCAGCTAAAGCCAGAATGTAACTGGACATACGAATATGATGCAGAGTGTACCAGAGGGGTATGTGACATTCACAATGCTACTTAAAAGATGCATTTCTGCACTGTAACTTAAATAGAAAGAGGTAAAGGTTCAGCACCTACCATGAGTCCTCTGAGGGTCCTGTAGTAAGGATCCAGCAGCACACAGGCCACTGAACACACCTGGGCAGTGCGGTCCCAGCCATCTGAACAGTGAACCAGGACACTGACCCCCTCCTCTGCAACAGCCTACACACACACACACACACACACACACACACACACACACACACACACACACACACAATTTGGCATTTGATATGGATTCCTTATAGCAAAACTCTTAAAGAGACAGGCGCTAAAAAGGAGCGTGTCAGACAGTATTGTGTTTCTGTATGACTGCTGTCTAGAGTTAAGATTCTCTGCCCGAGCCCGAGCCCGAACCGGGCCCGACCCAACCCACAGGCCGGGCCAACATTTAACACCGCTATGATCTGGCCGGGCCGGGCCCTTAAACAAGTATTTGTGTTTTTTTAATCATGACTTTATTAGCCTTATTCGGTGGGGAGCAAGCTATGCCTCTCCAGCTTCTCCCGTAGCTCTGGGTGTATGTCCTGCATTGACTTGAGTGTGAGGTAAACTGTGCTACATCGCGTCTCCCCCCCCTCTGCAGAACTGTTGTCGGCCAATTAGGTGATCGAAACAAGAAAGTCTCCTTTATGGTTCCAGGGCTTTGATTATGTTGCTGCCTTGATATGTTTACCCACACTATTCGGCTAAGGGAGCTAGGGTTGAGTTTTTTTTTTGTTTCTTCATTCGGATCCATTTGCGATCCATTCCATTCTGAATAAACTAACAGTTTACATGCTTCGTCCTTGTTGCATTACCGGTATTCATTAAGATAATTCTAAACAGATTTCTGTAGTTCAAACAACTCGGAATTGTAGTTATAACGGCCCACGTATTAAAAAATTGTCGGGTTTAAATCGGGCTCAGGCTCATAATTACAGATAATGTGCGGGTAGGGTCTGGATTGATTCTTTTGGGCCTGATCTAAGCTCTACTGCTGTCTCATGTTCCTCTTTTCATCTGTTATAACACAGTCGGTTGTGGTATTTTATCAGCAATTAAAAGCACTCTGGTAAATGGCGGTTTTGAGAAGGTTATCAGATAATTGTTATTTGCACCTTTTAGGCACTCACTGCTTCCTGTTAGTTGAATTGTTGTTGAAATGTCTGTTGAATTGATTGATTCTAACCATAGCCATTCCCTAAAGATGCTGTAACCATGTACAACGTTAAGTATTTGACTGGTGGAGCCTGAGAGCAAGTATCTTCGAAGACAATGGTTCCCAAAGTACGGTCCGCGGACCCCCAGGGATCCCCCAAACAAAATGGGGAAATCGTTAATTTTTTACTATAATTCCATTCATAAGTTACACAATGACAGATTGTATGTCTACTTTGGTCATGTGTTCAATACACTTTCTGTAGTTAATAAAACATCTAAAAGTAAAAGTCCTATCAGATGTGGGACGCTGGGACAAAATCTTATGAAATGGGGGTCTGTGGTCTAATTTGCGTCAGTTAAGGGGTCCTTGACGTTAAAAAGTTTTGCAACCACTGGTCTAAGAAGTGCAATGCCAGAAGGGAGTGATCCAAATAACTCATTTTGGAGGCTGTAGTTTGGTGTGCTTTTTGTGTTCTACTGATAAGTATTTCTATTATTTTGACCACCCAATGTATATCTGTGAGGTTAGCCTGAAGGATTTATTGCAGGACTGATGTATCAAACTGTATTAGCGTAGGCTAATGGAGTGTACAGACAGACAGTATCACACATACAGGATACAACCCACACACACAAACACCTAAGCTAATATTGAGTGCCGTTGTGAGGCAGACAGCAGGGATTAACCTCCAGACTGACCTTAGCGATGAAGATGCCTGCATCCAAAACCGCTTTGATGTGCTTTAGCCAGCCTGAGCTCTCCAGACCTTCCAGGAAGTCGGACATGGAGGGGGAACGCAGCTCGCACGCTGTAACCACAACACAGCTGTCTCACTGGCAGGAAATATGGAGCATACCTGATCATTGGACTTTATTAAATCTCACATTCAGTTTCACATCACTAACAACATCCACGGAAATCAATTTATAGGGAATCTGTGCACGGCATGATAAAATATGGGTCACACTGTTTAAAAAAACAGATTTCCTTCAGCCTCTCACATTACGGTTCACGTTTTTAGTCCCGCTAGCAGTGTGGCTCTGTGGATGGCAATGTCCATCTGTCGGTGTGTCCAATACTTTGGTCCAGAAAGAAATAGCTCAACAATTGTTGAATGGATTGCCATGAAATTTTGAATAGATATTCATGTTCCCCAGAGGATGATGACTTTGGTGATCCACTTACTTTTTCTCTCAGCAGGTCAATGTTGTCACTTGTGAAATATCTCAACATCTACTGCATGGATTTGTACAATATTTTGTACATATATTCATGGTACCCAGATGATGAATCCTAATGACTTCAAAGACACCTGACTATTCCTTTCGTGCCACCACTAGGTTCATTTGTGGTTTTTGACCCTCTGGTACAACTACTCTACCGATTTCCATATTTGGCGCAGAAATTCATGTTCCCCTCATGATGCAATTTATCACGTCTGTGATCCCTTCAAATCATGTCAAAAAATGTTTTGTCCAATACTTTGGTTGATGACCAAATACATAGAAAACTAGAATGGCACTCTAAGAGTGCAGACATCCACTGAGGGATGCCCTATATCGCAAGGTTAACTTTCCGGCTTATTTTTCCAGTCGGGAACACATTTTCCTGATTATTCCTGCAGCACAAATGCCCTATCTCGCAATGTTATTAAGAGCGAAAAATATTTTTTGTGTTCACCCCGTGATTCAGATCTGCTTCAAAATGTAATGGGTTCTTTCTCGACCCATGCTACACCCTTCAACCAAGTTTCAAGAACATCGGGCCAGTAGTCTTTCTGTAATCCTGCTGACAGACGGTCAAACAAACAAACTGAGCCGAAAACATGACCTCCTTGGCAGAGGTAACTAATGTCATTCCCATCAGCCTCAGCTGTACTCATGCTAACATGGTAAACATGGTACCTGCTAAACATCAGCATGTTAGCGTTGTCATTGTGAACACGTTAGCATCCTGAAGTTAGCATTTAACTAAGAGTAAGAACAACCTCACGCTAACATGTAGACTGTTAGTCTTGTTATTGTGTATTTTATAATATGAATATGAGACAAAGCCATGCCCAGATGCAATAACACAGGCATGGCAGACAATTAAACACAGATCCATTTCTGTACCATAAGTCTTCCTGCATTCTGTTTGCTTATCTTGTAAAACTGAAACCTAAAATGATTTTTTTCCATCTGCAGGGTTCAACATAAATATTTGCAAGTTGACTGAGGGGCAGAGTGACCCGTTTCTCCTCAGCTGACATTTCATTTGCTCAGGCCAATTTATTACAATAACATTCATAATTCAAACACACTTTTAGATAACTGTATGAAGACATCTGCTCACTCCTCACTCATTAAGGTGTTGACAGAGGAGACAAAGTATTTTTTTGCTGACACTACATCAGTGTGCTGACCTGTAGGTGCGCTCTGAGGCCACTGACAGGACAGCAAGCAGGTGAATGGGTTCATTCAACCTTTTATAAACACTAGTAGGGTGGACTTCCACTTCGAAGAATTTTTGAGCCAATGTTGCCAGGCGGGGGGTCTTCGAAATCTCATTGAAGTGTGCAATCGGGTAGAGAGAGAGTTGCAGTCTCCAGCATTTAAAGACTTCCCTTGTGCTGCCAGGGGGCAAAGAGTTATCACAACTAAGAACAGCTATAACTTTTCAGACTTGAAATCACATCATTCTCACGCCCTCAGTCTCTCTTTGGGGGATAAGGTCCCGGATTGTCCACTCCGGGAAACCAAAATAGCTCAGAAATAAAATCCAGATGGATTCAAAGTCTTCCTAGGAGCACCCCTGCACAATACCCAGAAATTCTCCTGTGGGCTCATTTGAGGCCTGATTGCAGCACAGTCCAGTCCGCATGAGTGCATACGAAAGCCACAGGGGTAGCATGGGGTACCGCTCTGCTTTAGTAATGTGAAGAAGCAGTGGACTTTTAAACAGACATTGCCAAAAAATATACATTACGTTCCAAAAACACACATGTGGTGAAACATTTCTGACAACGTGATGAATGCACTGCTGTGGCTTCCAATCTGTATCTACAGTAAATAAATCGAAAGAATCAGTGTGAGAAATCATTTCAGGAAGACAGGGTAATTACCTCCCAGCATTTTCTGTTGGCTGTTTCTCATAACGTGGATGTTCTCGATGCCAATGAACTGGAATTTAATGTTGGAGTAGTTGTCTTCATTTTCATAGCCTTTTCCCGCAGCTCGGTTTGCGATTGCATTCAGCTAGAAAGATGTTTGATTAATCGCCAGAATGGCAATACAAAAAAAAACTGTTACATAATATTGATCATGGTTCAACAAGCACATAGCTAGGATGTTTTTCAAGACCTCTGCTGAGAGAACATCCAGCTGGTAAAATGCAGTAGGGAAAATAAAGCCCACCTGAATATACAGCGCAGTACTGTAAGACTTGTATTTTCAGAGGCATGAAGGGCTCACCTTAGGCCTGGTGTCCACCACATACATGAAGTCGCTGCAGGGATTGGACCTCAAGATGGCCTCCAGCATCTGTTCATCCTCCAGGCAGCGAGCACTGAAACCAGACAGGGGCTGGCTGCTACGGCAGATGGCAGCCTGGGAGGAGGCAAGAGGCACTCTGGCTTCATACAGGAATGTTTACTCGTCCGACAGTCGATTTTAATTGAATTATTACTTTGGGATGGCATTTTATAAATACACAATTCAATATATGACAATTAGGGTGAGTACAAATTCACAGTACTTTTTCTTCCCTTGCATGTTCAATTTAAATGAATCAACCACACAAGTTCTTATATCTCCATTTAGTAGCCACAAGAGAGAGACCCTGCTGACTCCCTGAACCAGAGTGGAGCCTCTTTGTATGAACTGAGCTCCACACACTGGTCCCTCAACCCTGGGAAACTGACCTCACACACATAAAGCACTCCCAACTGTCCAGTCAAGGATTAATAGAAGGGATTATGAAAGTTCGGGCTTTTTCCTGATTCAGATGTGAAAAATGCTAATGAGTCATGCTTTGAGTTAAAGACAGAATGGACGTCTCCTCGCAGGAACTTTTGTTTGAGTGCCTGTTTACATTTCATGGCTAAGGATCTCGTGTGTATGGCCCAGGTTCTCTATGCATTTTGTTTTACTGTCACGTACTTTTGCAACCCGTTCTCACTCCCAACTCGTAAAATACGGACGCTTGGACAGTGGCTCTTAACATCAGATACGATGCAAAAAGCACCCTTCAGCGTGTGTGTACAACGCAGAGCCGCAGCTACACTGCGCGTAAAGATGACGTAGTATTAAGAGCGGCAACGGTAAGGAGTAGCATGAAAGCCCGAAATTCCTTGTAGGGAGGCTGGTTGGGGTGGGAGATGGGTCAAACAACCCAGGACTTTCACCCTGGAGACCAGGGTTTGTGTCCCGTGTGTCACTTTGCCTAAACCCAACTGTCCTGTTCTTCTTTACCTAAACCCAACTGTCCTGTTTTTGTCCCACGTGTCACGGAAACGTAACTTTTATAAGCCCACCCACAATCTTTTCCTTAACCTAACTGCGTCAAAAGTGAGGCCAATAGTCCCGACCGAGCGCGTTAAGATATGACGCTAAAGGAGACTTTTAGCGTCAATAACAACGCCAAAGGCACCTGACCAAGCGTCCGTATTTTACTCGATGGGAGTGAGAATGTGTTGACTTTTGTATGTGTGTTCACTTTATTTTAACTTTTATTTTTTACTAATGTCTACTCCTGTGATCCTGACATGATGAAGATCTACTTGTTGCCAAGCACCAAGCCATTTTTTTTAAATCAATAAAAACTGAAATGGAAAAAAACAAAACAGAATGTACATCTGTTTATGCTCAGTGTCCCGCAATATGAGACACAAAGTCTGATATTGCCCTGTAGCTTGGCTGTGTTGTAGCATAAATACATTATTAGATGAAAGCACTTAACCCACATAAGCAGTCAGACAACCAGAGCAAATTAAACCAAACCAAATAAAGAACTTGGTGCTACTTTGGTCCCATCAGAGCATCATCCATTGCACTTATTGTATTTCAGGCTCAGTGCCCATATCTGATTTAGATAGTTAGATAGTTCAAATCTGGTTTTAAATAGGGATGCACCAGTCTGGCCTATTCAGTGCCGATTGGGTATCGGCCGATACCAGTGTTTCATTAATAAGCTGTATGCATCACAGTGTGGAAGTGACTGGGATCATTCTTTAATGTATAAGGCAACATCAGGCTTGACTTGAACATTGCTTTTCTTAACTTTGCAAAACAAAATGTAACAAATACATACATAGATATACATTTACTAAGTTACTATTTAATATTAAAATAATAAATTGTTGACCAACAACTTGGTAAAAAATCGTCAAAATGAACAAGAATTACAATTCAAGTGTAAACCTTTGAAATACAGCAACACAATTGTCAAAACTTAAACAGGAATTAAAATTCCAGTATATAATGTTTCTAGTATATAAACATAGAAGTGAATTGAATAGATCGGCCCCTTTGTCACCGATACCCGATTCAGCTATTTGAGTCAGTATCAGCCCAACATCAGTATGGGATTGGTCCATCCTTAGTTTCGAATCAAAAATATTTTACATTTCTACTGCAAGAAATGGCCATAATACTGTATATCTACTACTGTAATATCTGTTATATCTGCATGCAGTAAAAATAACTCAACAGGAGTGACTTAATGTTTACTTTGGGGGTTTGTTACTTTCAGAACTTACTATCTGGCTTGCATTTTTTTTTGTAAAACTAAAACTTTTGGCTGCCTGAAGAGGTTATGCTCATGACATATTCCATCTTAATGCATGATCTTGTATCTCAGTTTTCTGCCAAATAACTGCTTTCATAGGTTTTCCTCTAACAAGCTTCCCTCCCTGCTTGAGCAGGTCTGAATCAGAGACATTGGTTCTGTCAGTGTTGATATCCATATCCATATGACTCAGCACTGCCAGAGTTTGAGAAACGTCACCCATGTTTTTGCCCCTTGAATTAACTTGATTTGTCATAAGAAGCATATGGAAAATAAAAAGAGGAAATGTATACAGTCAACTCACATGATTTTCTTTGGAGTAGTAAGACAGAGTAGGAAATCTGCCTCTGCTTCTGAACTTGGAGCTCCCCACTATAACCGGAGGTGTGGCGGACGCAGGTACAAAGAGGTCAGCGGGGTACGAGTCACTCACCTTTGAAAATAACATAACGAAAGTCTAAGCTTCTGCCATGTCCATATTAGGATAAAACAAGTACGACTGGTCATAGACGTCGGCTCACTGACCTTATAGTGTTGGTTGACAGGGGAGAGTTTCCACAGGGAGTTTGGGAGTCCCATTCTGCTGTAATCAGCCTTGAGGTCCAAGAAGTCCCATTCCTGACATCTCTCCTTCTCATCAACGTTAGGCTTATAGGAGAAGCAATACAGCTCCGTGTGACGCTCTGCAAGGCACAACACTGGTTGACAGCTAAAGTTTGATCCACAAAACCTTCAGACCAGACCAAAGTATTGCAAAAGCATACGAAATGAAAGTTAGAGCCCGACCAATACTGGACTTTGAGGCTGTCACTAGATACAAATAAATGGGAGAATACATTTCTAATAAAAAGATATCAGCTGATATGATTTTCTTCTCTGTTCTTGTTGAACAAACTCATTTTTAACAAGGATCCCTTCAATTCTTTTAAGGTTTCATACTGGAGGCAGAATATTTTATACTACGACACAGACATTAAACACGGAAACCGATATAGCTGTCAAAAAGCCAATATCAGACGATATAATTGAAGTTCTGATGGTCTGGTTTTAAGTCACATTTGAGCAATAACATCCCCAAATTGATCTTTTGGAAACTGTTTACCTGGCTGGGAGAGACGCTGTAGGGACAGGTGAACATCGTGGCACTCTTGCTCTCGAGGTACGACAAAATGAAGAACCTGGAAGTTCTTGCAGTGAATAAGCAGAGAACATCCTGAGGCTGCGGCGGCTTGTTTCTCCACGCTGCACACCAAACTGTGAAGCACCTGGTAAGACAAACATGGACCTATTATTGTGTGCTTTGTGTTGTAAACACATAGCACAGCATGACGCAGTGGATGCACATAATGACTACAGAATCTAAATAAAGTAAAATCATGAATCGTCTCTACATACTATTGTGCCTTGTATGTGAGGCCTTCAGACAACATCTCACCAAGACACATTCCTTATCATTTACTGTTTGTCCTAACTAATTGTTTTCTCTGGTTCTTCAGTATACTGAGCTGTTGATTACCCATGTTTCATTGCGCACTCCAGTCTTGTTCTCTACAAAGATGGTGTGTGTGGCTGTCAGGTAGAGGGTGCCCACCCTACTTCTTCTGGGGGAGACTCTGTCTAGCAGCCGGACATTCTCCACCTGCCGGAGGAAGAGGAAGAACAACATCAAACAGCTTCATCCTCAGTCAGGACATACCAGCCGCTCATACAGAAGCTCTGACACAGCTCTACGCATGTGTTAAACGCACTGATACCATGAACTGTAAATATCAACACACCCTGCCGTCAAATGTGGCTGATAGCAGCAGGAGAACCCTGGCTGCCTACGTGGCCAACACAGCACACGCCCTTGAATTCATCCTGTATGTTTATTTAATGTTCTGCATTACAACTCTGCAGTCACCGTGTGCGCGCCTGGCGGGGTTTGTTGAGGTGACACGGCAGATAACGTCACAGTGCGAACATTGTAGCTAATCACTGCAACTCGCGGTTACCTTTGGTAGTCGGATGTGCTCCATCAGCAGCTGAGAGATGAGCCGCAGCTTCCTGCGTTCACTGAACCTGTCACTCACAATACAACTACCAACAGTAGCCTACAGCATGTGTACAATAGTGTTAAAATATGCTGCTGTAGGTTAGCTTAAATGGTTAAGGTTGTTCGTCAGTAGCGTACAGGAAAACGTTACCATAATATTGCTAGTTGTGCTATTGCCTTCTTCATCAGAGCTGCACCGCTGGGTCCTAACGCCCGCCAAGTGCCGAATGTGGCGGAATGGTTTCAGGATGCGGACTGAACTGGCGTTTAAGTGTTAACCAATAAGTCGATTCAAGACTGACCTCAAGTTCTTTGTTGCAGCCAGCCAGCCCAATGTTAAGGTTCGTGTCGCAAAGTAAGCCAGTAGATGGTATAACAGAAGGGCCGACATCTTCTAAATGGCATCGAAACCTCAGTGGCATGTGCGTGGCAGGTGTTTAAGGTCTGTCACGCATTTGCCACTGAGGCGCTAATCGATGCCACTTGGAAGATCTCTCTGCAAATGCTAGAGGCACCCATGTGTCTGTAGCCAACAATGCTATGTGCACGCAGTTTTCTTTCCTGAACCTAACCAAACTGCGAAAATAACACTTTAACTAAGAGTAAAATTAAATTATTTTCAAGAATCAAACCCTCCTACCCAGCATGTAGCCTAAGCCCTGAGTCCAACCCATTCAGCCACCACAACGTATGTGTTATGGGAGAGAATGGACAAATTGCCTCTGTGTGAGTATTTTTACTCAACTGTGGGTACTCTGTATTCTTTTTCTTTTCGGTAGCTATTTCAAAGTAAATTAGCTGTGTTCTGACCAAGAAAAGCTAAAATGATGGGGTCGTAGATAGAAAAAGCCATATCCAGTGTAAAAAACATTCAGCACATTTCATGTAGGCCTACATGCAATTATATTGTCTCCACAAGTCTAATAACCAAGGAATATAAACCATACCCATATATTGCTTATTATCAAAAAACAGCAGCTTTCCTGTTTATCCCCCCCCCCCCCTAGGGTTTCTAAACTGCTGACAGATTGTCACTGTGGTGCCACTCAGCTCCGCTGCTCCTCGACGGGTGTCGAGCGAGTGCCTTTTGCTTGCCACTGTCCTGGCATCTGCCACAGACTTCTCACACAGTGCCACTGTTCTGACAACTGTCCGACACCTCTCGGAACATATATATATAGATATATATATATATCTATATATATATATATATATATAGATATATATATATTCTAACTTCTACAAACATCTTTTGTTGTTTTGGCAAGTCATACCAAATTTCAAATGTATTTTTAGATTGAGTAGTATTTTGCACACCAATGAGCAGAGGAACCATCTGTTGCAGGACAGTAGACAGAAAAAAACAATAAAAGTAGTTAAACTAAGCAGAAGTGATTGACTTACTGATGCCTGACAGCCTCGCTGCACTCCTACTCCTACTGTACTGTGCTGCATTCATGTGTAAGGGACCAAAAAAAGCTTGATTGTCCAATGACTATAAAAACCAATTCATTTCTGATAATATCACATGGATCAGATAACACTCCCTGTTTAGATGACCAATCATGTTATGATACTAATTGAAACCATCCAGCCTTGATGACTGAACTGATGGCATGGTTGATATCTGTGTTATCACTGGTACTTGTCTAGTAGGTGTAGTTGCCTCATATAAAAGGCCAAATAAAGATGTGAAATGATTGTGATAGTGCAGGGGGACGGTTTCAAACCAAATATTTATTTAGGGGTTTTAAACTGAAATCCCTCATGCACATCAGGCAGTTTTACTTTGACCCACATTTTAGCCTCCCAGTGTGGAATTCATTTTTTGGAAGTCCCCAGGGACTTGGAGTAAAGTCAGCTTGAGGCCACAATTAACCCGCAGGCCAAAAGATTCTTAAAACATCACAGATCATATTTAAGGGATCCGTTACTATAGCCAAATGTGTCGAAACAAAAGATTGATGTTACTCAATATAATGTATGATGATGATTGTACCTTGACTCACATCCAAACCTTTGGCCAGTGTAGTTTCCTAAACCAGGGAAGTTTGTGCAAATGCAGTAGTTTTTTTAAGACCCACTACACAAAAACCTGCGAATACTGTACTGCATACAAGGCTTGTACACTGACCTAGATAGATACAGGAAATCACTTTAAGCGGCGCAGGGACATTCATAATAATACTCCATCCTCCTACCTAATAAAAAGAGTATTAAGGTAAACTTAGAGCAGGTAATATCTTCAGGCTTCAGTCCCCAGACTGTTCTTAAAATGTAAAATGAAGAGACTTTGTGCCATTACATTACTATAGATTTAACATTTAATAATAACTAATACTGGCCTCCTGAACTAATTTCTAACCTATGTTTATCCTTTATGTTTTACATTTTTCCCAGTAAGCTACACTGAAACCTGTGTTATCTGTGATGCTGTTTTTTATTTGACTTAGGTACACCCACATAAACTAGTTACAGTCTTGTCAAATTGAGGTCTAAGTATCTTCCTGCCCCAAAGACTGCTGTTTTTTAAATTTTTGTCAGAGCTGTTGTGTGCCTTATCAGTAATTGTTCACTCTAACATTTCCTGGTGACACCAGTGTTAACTGGAGCGAACAGTCCCGGTGTCCGCAAGGCAAACACCACTCAATCTGTTGACCATATCCACAATTTTGAAGCTAGGTCACTCAGCCATCGGAGGGCAAATGCATTCAATTGGCTTCACAGAATTAGCGCATGTCAACAATAAGATACGGTGAGCCAGTAACTCCTTTCCATCCTTTCCATGGTGACAGTGCATGTATAAAAACTTGAAAGCTCATTGTGGTCCATGAGGATATCATGGAAAATAGTGCTGCAGGATATGAGGAAATTATGCAATATGCAATAGCATTGTTGAATACCGCGATAACAATTGACTTTCGATAAATAAAACATATTAAAGTGTACTCAGTTCTGCCTTGTCCATATTGCACGGTCTGTAGAGTTGTACTGCATAACACTGCTTTTAGTATAATGCTAAAATACAACACATTGCTTGTTGAAGTAAAACAAACTGAAAGGAAATTATTTCCAACATTATTTTTATTGAACATTGAACTGAACACAAAAGGCACCATTAAAAAAAAGAACGATAGTTAGAGTTAAAAATCCCATTTTCTACCGATGCTCTCTTTCAAGTCACAAAAAACCCTGAGTTTCTTTCGCAGTGTGTCTGTTGTGCAAGGTGATATTGTGATGATGATGACAAAACAATTTATTGTGAAGCCCTAAAGGCAAATCATATGTGTAATCCTGATTTGTTTTCAAAAATGTTCATTGGACATTTGCTACAGAAATGTATCATATACAAAATGGTGCTTCCAGATAGTCCATATGATTATGTTTATTGTGTTTGTCAATGAATATTTCAAGATGCATTAACTCAACAATGTTATTCACCAGCTTCAATGATCTATTGCGTTGTGTTACTAAGCGCACAGCACCACTTTGTAAATAACAGAATACGCTTAAAGTCACACGTCGTTTTAGAAAATCCCTGTTTCTCAATTTCATGCTCTTCGGTCATTTGATGGGAGCCATTTTGTCCTGTTAGTGCAGACTTTTGGCTGTATTTGTATTAAATCTGATAAATGTATTTAGGTTCATTTTGTAGATCAATGTGTGAGTGTTTAAGACAAACAGCCAGCATTAACAGTAGTGTCTCCATCCTGCCCACCACTTAGGAAAACATTGGCTTTCCCATCAGCATGCAGGTTAGATAATCAACCCTGCAGCCAAGGTTTGGTGCGCGGTGGGCCATGATATTTGACTGCTTGGCTGGATGGACAAACTAAGAGAGAGCTGGCTGTTGTCATGCCGTCGAGTCTCTGCTCTGTGGATTGGACGGTGTTTCTAGCAGCAGCTGCCACCTTCCCACTGAGGTCTTAAGCTGGTTTGAGCTGGTCTTGGCAGACATTCTCTCCACTGCAAACTCAACCTTAGTTGTAATTCGCAGGCAGTGTTTGATGGAAAAATGTGCCTTTTTTTCTTTTCTCCAAGAGCTCAAACTTGTAATTGCAAGTTGTCGTGGAGATGCCAGGCTTTTGGCGGTACACCAAAGTTAGCTGTGTTGTTGATTTTGTAATATCCATGGGTCCAATAGCTCAGGGAACATTGGGCAATACCTGTCTTCCATTAAGAGGACTTAACCCCCCGGTACTGTAGTTCGTCCACCCTTCATTGACCAATCAGCACCCATGCTTTTAGCAGCACTCCTGTGGGCTGCACTGGGTAAACACAAGTGTCTGCCTCAATGTTTGTTAACGCCAGTTGCCTAACCATTTATCAGTAGTCACTAAGCATCTGGGCAGCTGGGATCTGTGTGCATTAGAAGTTACAAATTTTACCATCAAGATTCCTCCCTTTCTCTTCTCTGCCCGGCTGTGTGTGAGCCCATGGTGAGAGCTTATGGTGCAATGTTGTCTCCACAGAGTTTTACTCCCCCAAACCTCAAGCATGGAGGTGAAACAACTCCCCACCCTAATTTTCTGGGGCCCCCTCCTCCCCCCTTGCCTCCCTGCTCAGGGGACGTCACTCTCCTGGCAGCAGTGGGACTGGAGGCTGGAGTCTAGGGGCAATGCGAGGGCAGATCCTATGAAGAAACTCTGAGAGGAGGCGTAAAAAGTACTGCTCTGCTCAGTGTACATACCAGCATATGAATAAGTGTTGAGCACAGTGCTGAAGCAGAGTTTCGAGGCAGCAGTTCATGGGAGCAGTGGATCTTATTTGACTTTTTACCTGTGCTTCATGTGCAGCTGATCTGCTGTGCAAGCTCGAAAAAAACGCACTGACACTTCTGACAGCCTGTTTTTTTGGTGTCTGAACCTAGACCCTTCATATCCACACAGAGTCATTCTAACAGGTAGGTGCATGTCTCTAATGAAATACAGTGTTTGTGCATACATTTAGAATAACTAAAGCTTGAATTTAATAGTCAAACCTCTGCAATAGCTGTGAGCTGTTTGTGAACCGGCAGTCTTTGCAAAGAAATTCAACATGTTCAGTTTAAGATATGACCCAGATGTTGCTGTCACTGTACAATGTAAAACACACATGCGTGTATGGAATAATGATGCAGGTAACATCTTACCTGACTTTATAAATGACTGTAATTTGTATTATCAGTTTCCAAAAGTGAATTTTCACTTGTTTAAAGTCTAATTGTTGTCTTTGCAAACTTCACTTTTTCATTCACTGTATTCTTGGAGGCACTGTATTACAGCCCACATTGTAATGTTAATGAGCTGTCACAACCAAAACTCATTTCCACCACACTTAAATGGGGGTCAATGCATATTTGGATGGTCGTCAGTGTTCATTTACGGTCAAGATAATCAAAGTTTTGGTTCAAAGAAGAAGCTTGCACTTCAAAAGCAAGCTAGAAACTATTCATTGGAGGGCATATTCCATTCCTCATTCATCTAATTGTATTCATGCAAACATGTTAGGCAGGATCCGTCAGCAATTTCACTAATGAAAAGAGACATTTTAGATACAAGACAATGAAAACAAAGACGATCTAGCAGTTTGTCTTTTTGTGCCCTTTTTTAAAAAGTAATTAGTAAAGAGAGATACTGGAATGCCTTTGTTGTGTTCTCTTGGTGCATTCATGGACCCGTTATGAATGCAGCTCTTTGAGTACTTAGATCTGCACCATAACCCCAAACAATGGATTTTAATGGGACTCTTACTGTACTGTATGGACTTTACCATGCTGTAGCACTTGGCAGCATTCTTAAAATGCACGCCGTAGTTTGTAGAGTTAACATCCCTCTCAACAGTCCTAATCCCACCTTTAGTTGATCCACACATGTTATGCAATACTGACATTTCAGCATTTTTTTTCTCTCTAGAGAACAAGCCGTAAGAGCTGTTTAAAATGAAAAGCAGGGGTGGATTTGAAACTGTTTCACAATTCTTGCACCTTCTATTGAATAATAACATTTGAGTGCAAATATTGATGCTTAGAGAAAGAATAATAGTAATGATTGAGTGAGATTAAATTATTTCTTTACATGTGTCACAGGCCCTCATGCTGCATGCACACACACCTGTCCAAATACACCTTTTGATTCATCCAATCAAAAATATCCACTCACACCACAGAGCATGAATTTCATTAAGTATTAGGCCTACATTGTCATTTAAGTTAATGGCCGCCTGGCAAGATGCAAAAAATGGGTCAGACCTACGCTGCACAGGTATTTTCAGTCTTTTCTTATCTCTTTCCCTCTGTCAGCAGGTATCAACATGTTGGAGCAGGTTCTGTCATTCGGCCGCTCCCTGGTGCGCAGGAAAGTGGTCGACATGAGCAGCCTGGAGGACTCAAAGCTGTGCCGCTGCCTAGGAACCGTCGACCTCATCGCCCTAGGAGTTGGCAGCACTCTGGGTGCCGGCGTCTACGTCCTGGCCGGCGAGGTGGCAAAGGGCGACTCAGGCCCAAGCATAGTCATCTCCTTCTTAATTGCCGCCCTAGCCTCGGTCATGGCTGGCCTGTGTTACGCTGAGTTTGGCGCACGCGTCCCCAAGACCGGCTCTGCTTACCTTTATAGCTATGTGACTGTAGGAGAGATCTGGGCCTTCATCACGGGTTGGAACCTTATTCTCTCCTATGTGATTGGTGAGTTAGGGACAGTCTTTGAATCGCATGTTATTTAAAGAAGATGCTGATTCTTCATGGTTTCTGTTGTTTTCTTTATCACAGGTACCTCCTCAGTTGCCAGGGCTTGGAGTGGCACATTTGATGAAATCATAGGGGGACACATAGAGGTATTCTGTAAGAACTACTTCAGAATGAACTCTCCTGGTTTGGCTCAGTACCCTGACTTCTTTGCCGTCTGCCTGATACTGCTGCTTTCTGGTAAGACAGCAAATGAAGGCTTAAAATCCTAAGGTCGATAATGAAACGGAAATTAGGATCGGTGCATGATGTTTAACACAGCCATCTTTCATGAGCCACAGCTGGAATAATCCAATAAAGAGATGGCAGGACACTGTGTGATAAGTGCTTTATGGGGCAGACCACATTCTCCACCTTCTGTTTTTAAAACTCCCTGATCATCCTGCCAGTCTTCAGCAGCACACCGCTTCGCTTTCCCACAGTCACACACAATCACATCTGGGAACTGCTCAGTGCAACTACAGTTGGATTACAACCTCAGGTCACTGAGAAGCTGCACTGTAGTAGCTGAGGGTTTAGGATTGTCAGTAGCTGTTTATGACTTGAAGTGCTCCATTTTCATTTCCAGTGGTCAGATTCATGACAGTCTAGGGATTTCAACTGGACATTAAATTCCACCTTTTTGACCCTCCAGCTCAAACTTAAAATGTTATCATGTGTTGCATCCATTGGCCTGCCAATAAAATGATTCTCACTGTGAAGCCTCACAGAACTGCAGAACTCTTGTTCATATGTAAGCTGTTTAAAATGCACCCAAGTGCTGGTGTTTTTTAAAAACGTATTAGGTTTTTGGGTCAAGTGGAACAACTCGATAATATTATCAATGAATTATAACGATGACACACATTGCAACTACTTGACAGATAAAATATAGATTGAAGCATTGCTGGATTTTCAATCAAACAACAACAAACATCAGAGTAGTGTTATGAACTCTATTGCCCATTTGCTCATCTTAGGACTCCTGTCGTTTGGCGTGAAGGAGTCAGCCTGGGTCAATAAAGTCTTCACGTCAATCAACGTGCTCGTACTCTTGTTTGTCATCATCTCCGGCTTCGTCAAAGGAGACACACACAACTGGAAGATAACTGAAGAATCCCTTATAAATGTCACCATAGTTACAAGGTAATATAGTCATATAACCATTACAGTAATATGTTTGTAAAGCCCATTAATGCAAAGCTGTTCCCTAAACTACATGCACAACACAACTATCAGTAGTACTGTTAGTCTGGTTTGTTTGTGTTAATGCAGTGCTAAGAAATTGCACACACAGGGCAATGGTCAAACTTCTCATTTTTTTTTATGTTTCAGGAACTTGACGGTGACGGCCAACGTGAGCAGTGATTATGGAGTCGGAGGATTTATGCCCTACGGCTTCAGTGGGACCTTAGCTGGGGCTGCCACCTGCTTTTACGCTTTTGTTGGATTTGACTGCATTGCAACTACAGGTGAGCCAGTGATAGGTTGTGATTTAGTGTGACTTCCTCAAAGCTCAATGCAGGGGTGGAGCCAAACATTGTAAACATTCAAGGCTCAGCACAAACCTAGAGGGAGGTCTGGGGGCATGCTCAAATTACAGCAGCTATATGCACTATTTTTCAGGCTATTTGGTAATAGAATGCCTACAAATCTTGGGACCATTTGGGAGAAACATGATAGTTACAAAGAAAAAGAATAATAGTGTAGAGCCAACATTCTATTTTGTATCTGATTGTTCTCCAACTGTCTTCATCACTCTGAAACACAACAAATGTTGAGGATGACTCATTTTCACTCTTGCCACCTGAAGAGAGAAGAGAATTTTCTGATGATCTATTTTTAAGTTACATAACAGATGTAGGGTAGGAATTTGGCATAAACAGCATTACTAATCTTGAAACAAAGGTGATATTTCCCTAGTAAATTTATTTCATTTATATAGCAAGTTTATTTTATTTATTATATTTTATAGCATTTTAAAAGCAAACAAGTTTCCACCAAAGTGCCTCACAAAGACAAAAAGAAGACAGAGCAATCAATAGAACTTTAGCTCTATGAATTTGCCAGTTCAGTCAAAGAGACTGAGGGTAAATGACACAAAGTTGAAGTTATTTTAAAACCCTAAAAGATTTGAGAAAACATTTGGGGCTGGAGCCCCAGAGGCCACGCCCTCAGTCCACCACTGGCTGAATGTAAAGATATTTGCGTATCTGTGTGTGACAGGCGAGGAGGTGAAGAACCCTCAGAGAGCCATTCCCATCGGCATCGTGGTGTCACTGACCGTGTGTTTCCTGGCGTACTTTGGTGTGTCAGCCGCACTCACGCTGATGATGCCCTACTACCTGCTGGACGAGAAGAGTCCTCTGCCCATGGCTTTTGAATATGTGGGCTGGGGCCCTGCAAAATATGTGGTCGCTGCAGGTTCACTGTGTGCCCTCTCCACCAGGTAACCACTGGATTTCCATTGGTGAAATAAGTTGAGCACAAAATATCAATATTCATGGTAGACGAAAGCATACTGTATTTGAGTCAGCAGAATTTCTAATGACTTTAATTTCTGATCGATGTGCATGCTATAAATGGGTGACAATGGTGAGGGAGATCTGGTCAAAAGTTCTGACCACATATCTCTGTCTTATAATTGGATTGATTCGTATTGCTTAATGGGACATAATGGGCGTAGTGCTTGATTCTCTCTATTTTCAGAGGCCTGCCTGTGTTTGTGATATACTATTTATAATTTAAGTATCATAAATAAGGCGGGCAAGTTTTTCTATAAACAAGATATTGGTTTGACTTTCTTTCCTGAAGGTTTGATCTATTAGTTCCCTCTGTTTTCCATCCAAAAACACTGGTGGATGTCAGCGACCATCTTATCCCATGGTCTGCACTCATGTGCATATTATCAAATTTGGCTCAAAACAATACAGTTTTGGATAAGTCAGTCAGCTGGTGTTTAGGCTGTCATTTTGGAGTCTGCCCTTTTTTCAGTTGTTTTCACAATTGCTACCAGTTGTGAAAACCTTTTGGCACACATTGTGGTGCTTTTATGTGCTTGAACTAAATGCTTACACTCCTGGGAAATGTATTCACTCAAGGGCACCTGAACACCCTACAATTCAACTTCAAACTGGCTCTCCAAACTGAGAAAAACTACTAAACATCTATTTTCAAACATTCAAATTTAACTGTCTAAAGACACTGGTGATATGTAATTTGCCTGTTCAAAGCAGCTCCAATCTATTGTATTCCATTGATTTGTTCGAAAAGCAATACATTATGCTAGGTGCAGGAGTTCCAACAGGAAAGAAAGACACTCATTGACTTTAATCATGCTCTGAAGCTTTGATGATGTGATTGTTGGTGTAAATGTGTGTGTTTTGTGTGTGTGTGTGTGTGTGTGTGCGTGTGTGTGTGTGTGTGTGTGTGTGTGTGTGTGTGTGTGTGTGTGTATGTCTCTGTGTTTGGGACTTTTGATTAACGTGTTGGTCTTGCATGTCTCTGCTGTCTCATGCAGTCTGCTGGGCTCCATTTTCCCCATGCCTCGTGTAATCTATGCTATGGCACAGGATGGGGTGCTTTTCAAAGTCTTAGCCCGAATCAATCCTAAGACGAAGACCCCACTTATTGCCACTATGACATCCGGTGTAGTAGCAGGTGAGAGCCGGGGAGAGTCCAGTAAGATTACTCCTGCTAATCTTTCTCCACCAAACAACTGTGAAAGACACAGTCAAAGATGCAAACACTTATTTGGTTTTGTTCCCAAAATTGACCCACCCTTTAACACTTCCTTTTTTAAATTACCCAGTTTGTAGGAGGTTTTCCCTCAATATACACATGTTGTTCTTTCACAGTTGTGCAGGTGTCATGTTTTCTTTCCCAGAATGCCCTCAACTTAACCATGAACCCTCTTCTCCCTAGCCTGTTGGGTTCCATGTTCCCTCTGCCACGCATTCTCTTTGCCATGGCACGAGATGGAATTTTGTTCAGTTTTATGTCCAAAGTGAGTAAGCGCCAGTCTCCTGTAGCTGCCACCATGGCGGCAGGTACTACTGCGGGTAAGCTCCCGAGACAAGGACTTGTATATCATGGGGTTGTATTGTGGACTTGTTTGTTTGCTTTTTATCTATTGCACGTTGGTGATGTCAGTACCTGCATGTTAAACTTGGTGATGGTGTTTCCAAAAGCATGTGAGAAAACACGTTGTTAAGGCTGATACATTCATAGACGTTATCTGTGTTCGCCACTTCAGTCCATTTGGCTTTTAGTCACTTTTCTAAATAGAAAAAGAGAGAATAAGCTACGGGACAGTAAAGCTACTGTAACTAAAAGTACTGTCTCATCTAACTCTTGCCAAGAAAGTCAATAAGCGAATTTCCGAAAATGTCAATTATTCCTTTAAATCTACTTCCATGCCATTAAATTGTTGATTAAGAATTGTTAACAGTTACAGGAAAGCCTACTGTACAATTTTGTTGTTAAAATGTGATACAAAAAAAGCTTTCTTTTTTTTTTTTTAGAGAAGATGGTCACCACATTCATGATCATGTACTATTTTAAAGCTGTAGTGCGTAGTTTCTGTCGCCCCCATGACGAAGTGTAAGTAAAGACAACACCACTGTTGTTGCATCCACATGACACAAGCCTTCTGTAATCGCACACGTGCCCCTGCCCCTCCTCCACCAGGCTTCTGTAGCCAAGGAGGACACGGAGGATTACAAAAACATGATGGACTCTTCAGAAGAGGTCATCTTCTTCACTCGAGGTTCTGCACGCGAAAGTCTCCGGACGACACAATCTTCTGAACGTAGTCATACTGAGAGACACAGAGAGAGTTGTGTGGAGCTGATAGTTTTAATCAGCTTTGTAGCAACTCATTTGATAATGGCTTGAATGTAACTGACGTTCATTACTTTAAGAAAAGGTTACGCATTAAAGCTTTAAGAGTTACCTTTGTAGTCATTTCACATCCACTTGACAATATTTAAAGAGCCACTTATCGCCTACTTTATTCTTAGTTATTGCTTCAGTGCGTTACCTTCTCACCTTGCTGCAGTGATGTAGAAGTGTACTCCAGGGTGTGTCAGTACACTGTGACATCACTGTCGGGTGTGGTTACAGAGAGAGAGTACAATTCTGTACCACAAAACCACTGAAACAAAATGAATGAATGAAACTTTCTACCTTCCAAAATAAAGAAGAAATACAGATCATAGACTGTAAAAAATAAAGGACGTAGCAGCAGAGACTTCACCAATTGGTTTGTGGACTGTCGTTTTGAATCCTTGAGTTTGGATGACGCGGCAAAGCCAGTGTTGTTTTGTAATGGCAATGAGCCAAAATAACCGCTAAACTAAATGCTAAAGTGGAAAATCTGCATATACGGCAGTTCAGAAAATTGGCAAAATCTTTTAATGTAATGTTTAGCATTGCTAAGCCGCTGTCCTGATTGACATGTCAGCGTGTAACCACGCCCTAAAGCATTCCCTGTTTTATTGTCTATTTTCCTCTGAGTGGGACCATTATTTTCCAAAATGAACATCATGCTGTATCGAAGAAGACTTGAAAGTAGCGATTGAGACCATAATCTCATTATGAAAATGTTTACTGAGGTAATACATTAAAGGCAGAAGTAGGGTAATTTCCCCCATAGACAGTAAAAGAAATGGACACAGCGACGCCATATACTTCCGGTGATGGCTGAGCGTTACTGAGCAGCCTCCAACTGAGCTTGAAGACGTAGATGTGACGTGAGCAACCTGTCTGAAAGTTGGAAGTCTTCTGGTAGCTGTGCCAAGAGAAATCTCAATCATTCCCAATCTAGCAGAGACGGAGAGCGTAGGTATATGTAAGGAGATAACATAGACACAGGCTAATTATTGATCACTAAAATGATAGTTAACATTAGTAATTAAACTTAAACAGCTAATGTAAGTTAAAACTGCCTGTGAGCTTCACCTGACTATACGGTAATTTCTCTTAGCCTATTTTTACAAAAACGTCTACTACGGAGCCATAACGTGAGGTACAAGGTAATGGAGCCTTTTATACATTGTCGTGTTTCTTTAGAAATAAACAATGGACAAATAGAGTCTTTATACGCTTCAGATGTAAAGTTATTCACTGTCAAAGTCACGCCAAAATGAATGGCAGTCAATGGGATGCTAGCAGAAGGTGATGGCTTGTTAGCCTCAGAATCTCCCCATTGGAGGTACGCTTTCCGGATGCTCGCTTACCCCCTTGATTTTCCCATAGACCTCTATAGAAACTGACTTCCTTTTGCAACCAGTGGAGTCGCCCCCTACTGGATATTAGATAGAATGCAGGTTTAAAGCACTTCCACATTGGCTTCACTTTTCAGACCAGAAGCTTGGTCCATTAATACAGATACAGAAGAACAGTTGGCCTTTGGTTGCATAAGCGGCAGGCAGATGTGAACCCTGGGAGGGCACACCAACTCTCCCAGAGCACAGCCCATGTACTGTGCAACTGGTAGAACTGGGCAGGGGAGCATCCTTTGTTGTTTTTGTTTTAAATATAATGTTGTGAGGAGCAGGGGACATACCACTACCTTGTGTTTGAACCTGTGCTGCTGAGATCCGCTCCATACTGGAGTCTGGTGCTGAGATACAAGAGAGCGAACGCCACAGTGTATCTCACATCAAACATTACTCGTAATGGAGATGATTACAGCTGTCAGCCCATGAAAACATTTAGCTCTTTGGGGTCTTCTTCATTGTGAAAACATGTCTGCATGAAGTTTTTTTTGCATCTGTTCTTGTTCATGTGCATTTGTTTGATGGTGCATCTGAAGAAAACAGCTTTTCCATTTATAATTGCAAGACTACTATTGGTGTGGGTGTAAATGTTTTAGTGTATTTTGTGAGAATGATTGCTCCAGTAATCAGTGGTGATCATATTTCTTGCATAAATGTTTTTTGTAAAAGGGAAAGTGTTTATGGTAATTGCATGTTTTTTTTTGTTTTTTTTTGCTTGCTATAGCCATCATGGCCTTCCTGTTTGACCTAAAAGCGCTGGTTGACATGATGTCCATTGGAACTCTGCTGGCCTACTCGCTGGTTGCTGTGTGTGTTCTGATTCTCCGGTGGGTACATTTTTGAATACTGTAACTTAGAAATCGTATTTGGGCCAACATTGCGTAACAGTTTCCCTTATAGCTTTCCTAAAAGCCCACAGGCCCCGTTGGTGTAACATGCGCCTTGTGTTATTGCATCACACTGGTGATGTAAGTGCTGTGAATGCTCCCATTGTAGGAACGTGAAGTGGCTGCTTGAGTGAATGAAGGTGTTCATTTATGTTCCTGTACTTACTTTCAAAACTCTGGACCTGCCGTACACTTCTGCCGGTTGCACCGAGGTGACTCATCACCACAGTCGCAGTAAACACAGACACAGTGTTCGTTCCCTGATTTAAACATTTATTTATAGGCCTCAGTTGTTTTGTAAAGTAAAACCAAACCACCCTAAACTAGTTCACAATGAAAGGGGATTTGTAGCTGTATAAAGAGTAGTGTTCATAGACACTAAAAATGTTGAACATATTGCTGTTGTGAAATGGATTGGTCTTTAACCCTTGACGCCTGTGTGGTCCAGGTACCAGCCAGATGGAGTCCTAGAGCGGCGGGCAGGCACCGGTGAGAGGGACTACCTGTCCTCTGTGGAGGGTGAGTCTGAACTGACAGAGTCGGAGTCCCACCTAAACATGCTGAAGGGTGGCAGCTCCAGCCTGCAGACTGTCCTGCACCCTCCTGCCTCACCCTCTGAGCATTCCTCCAGTGTGGTCAACATGTCCGTCTGTGTGCTAGGTAAGCGGGCCAGGTTAAAAAAATGTTTTTAATGGGACAAAAGACGTCAGAATTAAGTGTGTGTGTTTTTTAAACCCAGTGCTGGTAGTGTGCGTGGTCAGCTATCTCACCACGTACCACATCTACTCCATCCTTGGTATGGAGGTGTGGATCCTGGCATCGCTGTCCGTGTGTCTCCTCATCTTCAGTGGCTGTGTCTTCATGGTCTGCCGACAGCCTCAGACCAGCACCAAGGTCTCCTTCATGGTGCGTGGCAGCTCAATGAGAGCACCATTTTATTTCAATTTCAATTCAATTTTATTTATAGTATCAAATCATAACAGGAGTTATCTCAGGACACTTTACAGATAGAGTAGGTCTAGACCACATTCTATAATTTACAAAGACCCAACAATTTTCATACTAAGTCCTGCATTATGGGGTGAGACTGATCCAATGCAAATACATTGATGGTGGATTCTTCTGCTTGCTGCCATCACAGGTTCCCCTTCTGCCTTTTCTTCCCATTCTGAGCATATTTGTCAATATTTACCTCATGGTTCAGCTGAGTGGAGATACCTGGATACGTTTCTCCGTGTGGATGGCTGTGGGTGAGTGCCTTTTAACTACTGATCTAAACATTTAACCCATTGTGAACATTTAGAGGAGTAGTTTGACATTTTGGGAAATATGCGTAAGAGTTAGATGAGAAGATCAATACCACTCTCACTTGTATGTTGAATATGAATCTGAAGCAGAGATGGTTAGCTTAGCTTAGCATATAGAATGGAAATGGAGAAACCGCTAGCTTGGCTATGTCCAAAGGTACTCTGTCTCTGCCGGGAGCAGTGACTTCCTGGCGTCATGTCGTGCGCTTGCGACTTACAATGACTTGGAGATACATAACAGCTACAAGTGTATGCACTATACAGGATTTACCCTGTTATACTTTATCGACAGGAATTGATAGGTCAAACAGCAAACAGCCACCCACAACTAGTCTATAAACAAAGCATCAGGCTGTCTTTGAGATTTCACATGGACAACGGTTAAAGTTACTCAGGCTACCGAAGAATACCATAATTCCTCCGTTCAATTAGGCCTAAGCGACGCACCCCAAGCTTCCATCCGTTTTGCCAGCAGCGTGTTAGCATTTGAACAAAGTGATGTGTGTGTATTGCCTGAGGCTTTTTGGAGGAGCAACACAGATTTTAGTTGTGATCTTCCTGCAGGGGAAACGGTCTCTAACATGTTCCATTTGAACTTCAACTTTACTCTGCAAACAAAAGTGTATTGGGAGTTGCACCTGGACTTGCCTATACAGTGTTTCCTTTAGGATATGTAACCTGCTGAACTTAGACCCACACAGAACACAATAACTTCGTCGGGGTTCATTTATTTCTGTAATATTGGCAGTATTTTCAATTCGACAGAAAGGCCAAAACCAAAAAATGATTAAAACAAAATGATCCAAAACATATGGCAGTGGGCTTAGAACACTGACATAGAAAACAAAATAAAACAATATAAATATACCTTCACAATAAACTCCAGTTGATTCTTAAATGTACAGTTTGACTTAGAAACCACTTACATTTCACAGAATACAGACTCCGAAAATAAACGGGCTTCACCAGGGAGCGCACAACTTCACACACTTGTCACTCTGTCTTGCTAACACATGGAAACGCTGGCGTCGGCCGCTACACGTGAAATCCATCGACATCCATCCAAAGTCAATCTCATCTATAACATATCATCCAGTTAAAAGATGAACACAGATATCATTTTAACCTTTTTTACATACATGTTTTTAACCAGTTATGCAGTATTTACCTATTTATTTCACATGATGTACTCAGCATTCTCCACAGTGCTGTTTCCCTGATCGGCCCGAAAAGAAAGAGAGCGACCAAGAGGCACCGCGCAACTCTTGGCGTGTGACACCGCCACCTAGTAGCTGGAATAACTAACTAAAATGTACCCTCTGCCAGCAAACAAACAAACATATGCACATTTCTTTCATTTTTAGAACACAAAATACATACTGAAACAAACCAGAAATAAATGTGATGGGGTTGTTACAACCAATTCACCACCCGGCTACAGATATGTTTTAGCAGTGGGGGCAGGTCTGTTCGAACAACTTTTTTCACACTTTGGTTTTTATACAGATTAAACAAACATACAAGATATAACATGTTAATGAATGAGCTTTAGAGGTGCTGGTAGATGGATTTGTCTTTCGGAAAAGCTAAGCTAAACTAAGCTAAACTCTCCTTTCTGTAGCTTCTTATTTAGTGAACATATGAGTATTGATGTTCTCATCTAAAAACATTTGCCAAAATGTCAAACTTTACTAGGGCTGCCCCTGCTTCGATTTCTTTAGTCAGTTAGTCTTTTTTTTGCTTATTTATTCTTTGTAAGAGAAACTCAGTTTTATAAATGGTAAATGGACTGCAACCGTATTGCGCTTTCCTGGTCTTAAAGACCACTCAAAGCGCACAGATCTGTCAATTAAATCAACTTATCAATTATCACCGACAAAATCATATGAGTGTTAGTCGACTAAGAATTTCTTTAGTCAAGCCCTAAACTTCACCCTCTAAGATGTGATGCCTTAGCCAGTGTTTTTTTAGTATCTCATATCTCCTTTAACACTTTTCTCAGGCTTCCTGATCTACTTTGGCTACGGCATGTGGCACAGTGTGGAGCGCCAGCGCAAACTCCAGGGTCCTTTAAACAGCAGCAGCACCCAGAAACACAACAAGACAGGCGGGGAGAAGCCGGTTGGTGTGGGTGCAGTGGGAAAAGACCAGGATAGTTTGATTTGCCCAGAAAAGACCAGCCGGTGTTAGAGTGAAAGATTCTGTGAGGTGACAGATGCATAAAAGCACCCAGCAGATCTGCCTTGATGCACCTGTTCAAAAGCTTCACCATGTGTGCGTCAGTCACAAACACATTCTGTCTGCGATGGCAGCGTCAGTACTCTGAATCAGCGGCCACACGATGGGGAGCCGCTCCGTCACTGTGATGGATCCACATCCCGTTAGGTCCCATTGCGCTTTATGGACAGCATGGAGACAGAATTGAAAGGACAGGTAACACACTGGAGAGTGATGATCATTTTTCTTTAACACTGAAGCAGCCGATACAAGACTGCAGCAACGCTTCTCTCTTTCATTATGGACTTTTTAGTGCATGACACACATTTTGTCTTTTCTGTTAATTGTTGCATTTTAAGCAGGTTTGTACGAGTGTTTTCAAAAAAAAGTCTTGGAAATCCGTGTTATCCATTTAACAGTATTATTAGATTTCATTGCACCAATTATGTACTACTATTAAGAGTAATTTTCTTTGATATAAGTGTAGGATGCTGAAAAAGAACCAACATTAGTAAGAGTAAGATATGCTGTCAATCATAAAGTTGAAATATGTTTTAGAGCTATTTTGTGCAGAATTGTTTTTATTTGCATACATGTGAAATTGTGATTATATGTACAAAAACATCAAGACGCCGCCACATTTAGACCAATGTACAACATGTCAAATAGTTTTGTCAGCACTTAACATGTTACCACTCGGCTAATAGAAGTAGGCCATAAGTGCTGGTGGAGAATGTCAGACTTCTGTAGGGGTTATGTAACAGATCATATCAATGATCTTTGCTGTACTTATTGAGGTAGCTGTAGCTATTGTGGTGGCTTTATCCAGGACAGGCTTGGGTGTGTCTTATCTATGAACTGTTACAATCTGAATATGAAGATTGTTATTTGATACGGAACTTTACTCCAAATGTATTTTTAGTAGTAGTATTTTCTATCAGTTAACGACTTGCTGTATTTTCCTGTTTGTCTGATACGTTGTGCTATTTTGATACAGTTGCAGACATGCTGTTATTATAACCTTCATGAAATGATTCTCTCTTAAGCAGAGTACTTTGCCGCCTAACAAGAAGCACAACAATTAATGACAAGTTAAAGTATTACTGTATATAAACAATGGTCTGTCTTGTCACGTCATTTAGATGAATTGGGCATTTATTTTAGGTTTCTTCTCTTGTGTTCAGTGTCTTACTTCAAAGCCTGGAGTCTGTGTTGCTTTATAACCGGCTTGTACTGAACAGCTTACATTCTTTCCTCTGAGCTTTTCAGGGGCCACCCTTGTAAGGTTCAGTGAGCTCTAGTTAAAAGTAGAAACATGTTTGCTGTACTGCCAGTGTTTTACACCAAAAATGAACCTAGGGATTAATAACATATGTGTACCGAGTCAAACGTTCTCTGGGATCTGTTTTCATGCTAATCGAATGTGTCTCTAGCTTGAAACAAGCTACCGCAAACGGGTGGTTAGCTGCTAACGCTAGCTTTCGGGGCAGATGGTAAATCGCTATTTTATACCACAAAGCTCAAAATAGCACCACACTTCGGTAGCATAATGAGGGTCCCTGTCGGTACACGATCCGTTCTGCCTGCACGATCCGTTCAGCGCATGCGCAAAATGTTCGCGCATGCGCTGTTGTACGAGGATTTACGACACTGCACGATCTGTTCCACGCTTCCGGTCGACAGCCAAGCTAATGTTAGTTTAGCTAACAGCTACTTTGGCTAACCGCTAGCTGATTGTAGCGGTCTGCCGTTAGCCTCCACAGGCAAGCTAACGTTAGTTTAGCTAACAGCTAATTTGGCTAACAGCTAGCTGAGACAGTATGTAATAACTTTAAAAGACCCTCAAAATAAAATGTGAAAATAACCGTTAACATATATAACAGCTGTTACGTCAGTTCTACTTTACTTGTGCTCATTTAAAATACAATCACTAAATACTTGTCTTTATTGTTATTACTGTGAAGTCTTAATTTAGCTGTAGCCTGCTTTTCCCATTACGTTTGAGTTAACGTTATTTTAGACTGAATCAAGCTGTCAGCTAGCGGTTAGCCGAATTAGCTGTTAGCTAAACTAATGTTAGCTTCCCGGTGGAGGCTAGCCATAGGCTAGCGTGGAACAGATCGTGCAGGTCGTATCCTCGGTAAAACAGTATTATCTTGCGCATGCGCAGAACGGATCGTGCAGGCAGAACGGATCGTGTACCGACATCCCCTACATGTAAACCGAAACACTGAGAACTTTGTAAGTGTACAGACAGTTTATGAAAAAGATAGATTATAAAGCAGCTAATAGCAGCTAACCACCGTTTGCGGTAGCTTGTTTAAAGCTAGAGAAACCATTCGATTAGCATGAAAACAGATCCCACATATGTTATTAACCCCTAGGTTCATTTTGCGCCTGAATTGTCCTTTAAGCGGTCACATACTGAGGCTGTAGGATTTTGGGGATTGATATGTGCAGTGTGGTGGTTTAAATGAATGTGGAACAAATACAGAAGCTAGTCTCAGCAGGAGTAAGGTAAGGTGAGGTATTCTACTACACTGAACCTCTACATTAACAGTGTAGAGTCTTCCAGTGAGGTTACAGGATATAAAGTACATAGAAGTAACCATGATGTCATGATAGAGTATCATTTGTTACCAACTGCAGACTAGTACAATAAATGTATTTTCCAGTAAGACCGTGTTTGGTGTTTATTTTTATTTTATTTTTTATTACCACATCAAAGCGCTTGCGTTTTAATTCCATTCGTCTTTGTTAGCAGGATCTCTAAAAAAGCACTTCTCTCAATGAAATCTGGTGAAAGGTTAGGCCATGATTCAAAGAACTGACTCATTTTTAAGGTCAATGTTGCCACCATGTGGCCATTTTGAAAGGACATAGAAGCATGTCTTTTTTGTTTTTCTGCTAAATGTTTTGTTCAGTCCAACACATACAGTCCAGATCCACAAATCCAGAATCCAGAAATTTCCCTTTGCTGTCACACACACCCTGGAGTACCACTGAAGGGACGAACTTGCATTACAATTTCTTTTGTGGTTCAGCAGGTGGGAGTATTCGGTGGAACCCATGGTCATCAAGGCGAGCTAAGCCTGCCTCCACTTGTGAAGGATGGCCATCATCTCTTCCACTTAACTGTGGACTATTCATGGCGAAGATATCTGCAGTCACTCTGTATGAGGTGCCACATGCAAGCCAGTAGAGACAGATTGCCACCTGAATTTCATGGCTCCATCCATGTGGCTTTTGCAGAGGCAACATCTGGACATTGATGGGTGTCCCTGGGGTGCAACCCTGGAGAGACTAAAGGCTGAATTTCAGGTCAGCCTCAGAGAAGAACATGCAGAGGATAAGCACATAGTTGCTTATTTGTGCATAAATTTCCTCTGAGAAGAAGTTTGATCCTGTGTTTAAAAAGAAATATATGTAATATTTACTCTACTTATCAATATCAATTAAGATTTTAATAGTATTTATTTATGCGATGTAAAGTGTATTAAAATGTACTGTTCTTTTATCAGGCTCTCATGAGTCATGACCTGTTTTATACTGTCTATGGTCATGACACTATTGTCCTGTTAGCTCCATGTATTATGCTGTAGGCTATACTTGTACCGGTATTTGGATAACAGCCAACATTAGCTAAGGCTAAGCTACAACAACTTTTGCTAGCTAACGTTAAAGCTTTTGTTAGCTAATATGACGGTTTGCTACATGTAAACCTGGGGCTGTTTATTGCTGTTGCCTGCAAACGAATAATTATTACGTAACGTTAAAATATTATTTCTTCTAATCTTACCTTCTTTCCGCAAAAAAGGCTTCACGAAGGCAAATTTCACTAAGTGTGCATGTCGTGTGAGGTAGGGGGAGGGCTCCGAATTCAGTGCGGGAAGACTGTATAGGCCTACTATTAATATTCTTATTTTTACAGTCTATGGTTTTTACACAAGTAATAACTTAATTAAGAACAGTAAAAAATGCCCTCACGGGTTGCCAAAAGCTGTGTGAATCAAACAGATGCCAGTGAATCCGTTTCTCTGTTTTGGTATGTGAAAAATAAATGTTAATTTATAGCAATTTATTAGTTTTTATTTAGGCTAATGCTAGCAAGATGAATAACGTAGCCAAAGTTTTAACATAGCTTTATTCCATTTACCTTACTTTTCAAACTGTCATTTTCTTTTGGAGAGGATCAGGTTTGAAAAATTACTTAACATAACACAATTATTATTGGTAAGTTACTTTTGTGTATAGTATGTTGTAGTGTACCCACATCCTTAGTTAAAGAACAAAAATGAGATTTCATACCACTCAACTGATTACAGTTCTCCTGTCCATGATAAGGCAAGGATGCATCTATGGGTCAGCAACATAAACCGCAAGAATTGGAAGCCATTTCCTAACTCCTGCATGTGTGCTCTACTGCACATTTCACATTGGAGTGGTTTCACACTGGCAGTGGGAGAAGACAACCAAGTTTAACTGCTGTCCAAACAATTTTTGCCTTCCCCAGTGTCAACACAAAATCCGAGTCACAGGTGGTAAGTATGCACACAGAGGTATTTCTTTTACCTCTGGGGAAGTCACAATATTGGAGTCAGAGATGGAAGTTACATCTGGAATCTGGAAAACAATTGGTCACTTTCTGTAAAAGACTAAAATTGTATAAAAAAAAGAAACAAGACTACAGACGATTGAAAAGAAAGACTTCCTGTTTAATTGAGGTTATCAGTAAGCTGAAGGAGAACATTCTAATCTCTAACCAGTCTGTGCACAGATGCTGGAAGCCTCCTTAAGTGAAGTGTCAAAAGCGTTGCTGACCAGAGTTAAACGAAGGAAAAATGTTAAAGGGTCTGAGACTGAGAAATTGCGTTCATTTGCCATGACTCTGCATTTTTATTCTGTTAAAGCCTATTACGTGCATGGATGCTTTGACTTTGTTTTGCCACATCACAATCACAAAACAATCTGGTCGTGGTACAGATCTCTGCAGATCCTGGATTCACAAAACCAGCCTTAACTGCGATCAAGTGTCATGTGGAGGACAGAAAACAGGAGGAAAAAAGTGCCCTCGTGATGGATGAAGGGGCCATTTGAAGCATTTGGAATAAGAAAATTCCATGGATACGTGGATCTAGGCTGTGGCATCTTCAATGACTGGATCTTTGACTTCCTGACAGGCAGAGCCCAGGAGGTGATGGGGGGGACGACGACACTCTTCAACACAAGGCTGTGTTTTGAGTCCCCTGCTACTCTATGTACACACACAATTGTGAAGCCACTTTAAACTCCAACATCATCATCCCAGTAGCCTACTTCTTCATCTTTGGATCGACTGGGGAAGAGCGTGCAGATATCAGGAGTGCCTTCTTCGACTCCATGATATCGGAGCATGTGATGGTCCATCTTGGTCTAGCTTGGATGTGCATGACATGAAACCCTCATTTCCACATCATTTCCAGCAAATCCCTCTGAAATGATCCAGGCAGTATTATATGCTGTAATATATATGTTCTATGCCAGACAAACTAATATAAGCATAAACGTTTAATTTATGTATGTATGTATGTATGTATGTACTGTATGTATGTATGAATGTATGTATGTACTGTATGTATGTGTGTATGTATGTATGTATGTATGTATGTATGTACTGTATGTATGTGTGTATGTATGTACTGTATGTATGTGTGTATGTATGTATGTATGTATGTATGTATGTATGTATGTGTGTATGTATGTATTTATGTATGAATGTATGTATGTATGTATGTCGCGTCTAAGTATGTGCTGTAAGCGTCGGTCTCGTGTCCCCACTCGAGGCCTGCACCTTGATGTGGTGAGTGGACTTTCAACTAAGTCTTTTTATGTTTTACATTTCTGTTTCTTACCAACCTATGTTCACATCTTGGTAACAACATTTTCTCTTCTCTTCACCTTGCCTGTAACATCACCTGTTTCAACTCAGTAGTGTTTTAAGATTAAACTTTTTGAAGCTATCCTTGATTCACACTCAGGTCCAGCAGAGGGCGCCGTGAGTCTGTGTTTCTGCTCTTTTGGTCTGAGGAGAGGGAGTAAACAGAAGGGCTCTGGAGTTATTTTCCCTTTTCCTCTCAGTCTGTGAGGATGGAGCTGGAAATCTAAACAGGGCAGCTGGAGCCTGCAGTGTTCCTACTGAGCCCCTCACCAAACTCCCCGATCTCGCCAGGCCCCGCAAAGCAGACCATCCCGTCAGCACACTATGAAGCTCTGGGTTGTGCTTTGCCTTGCACTGCTCTGGGTGCAGCTCCAAAATGGTGAGTGAAGTGTTTGTCTCGACGAATTATGATTGAAGCAAAAGACTGTTATTTAAATCACGAGAACTTGGAGTGTAACCTGGGGGTTGTGGGAGGATTAGATAATCTGAGGTTGTGTAAATACTGGCTGGGGGCACCAGTCTCTGTAAAGGGGCGTAGAATAGGAGGTGAACTGACAAAGAAGTAAATCTCATTCACATAAGGCAAAGACTTGATCACTTGATCAACACAATTGTCAATCATTTTGTCTTCCTTCAGATGTACAATGCAACTACTCTGCTATATTTGAATTTTAAATAATGCATGAAAATTGTAAAAGTTTGCGTTAAGTTGCGTGAGTTTTTGCAAAGTATTTCTGCAGACCAACTCAAACCAGCTGCATCCAAAGCATGCAGCAGACGTTTCTAATTAACTGGCCTTTACTGCTGACCCTCCTTGGCGTTCTTGTTAATGCTGCAGGGAAGAATAAAACAACAAACCCAGAAAGTCTACACTATGGACTGTTCGTTTGTTCCTTGTCTTTAATGGTTTATGTGTTCTGTGCCCACTGAGAAACAGAGCACGCAGCTGAAAGGGTGCTGGACATTTTCTGCCAGTACTAAGGATTTTACTCTTCCTGTTCAACTGTTGTCACAGCTGGGGAAACCCAAAGAGTAGCTCTCTAGAAAGGCATTCTGAACACCAATCCGGAGTCTTTCGCACAGTACAGTAACACATGATTTTGCGACTTATCTATGTTGTCTTTATTATTTTTGCTCTTGCTTCTAACGCACCTTCCTCTTTCTGTGTATCCAGGTGCCTGCCAGCAAGTCAAGCGGAGAAAAGATGTAGGAGAGAACCGCATCCGTCCAGGGGGGAAGCGGGTGAAGGGACTACCCAGACTGAAAGATGGAGTAGGGAAAGGCCAGTCCCTGTTGACCCAGGTTTTAGATAAGGGACGCTTCCTGCGCCTGGGCCAGACCACAATTCTGACTCCTGGGAAGAACATGGAGCTGCGCTGCAAAGGCGATTCTATCGGATGGTCATACCCGACCTACCTGGACACCTTTAACGACTCACGCCTCAGGTGCTGGAAGCACACGTCAGTAGGGTTGGGCATCGTTTGGATTTTAACAATTCTGATTCCAATTGCGATTCTTCCTTACGATTCCGGTTCTTATCGATTCTTTGAGGGGTGGAGTTGAAACGGGTCATATGCCTGTTTTCACAAATAAGAACGTTTTATTTTGATTCAATGGTGGGTTGCAGTTTTACAGGGCTTTTTCAACGTAAAACAAAGCCACACTAGAGCACCGTTTACTGTGCTCCAAGGCTGCAACACAACAAGCACCTGGCTGCTTCAGAAACCAAAACTTGCGCATATTAAATTGAAAAGCGATGATCGAATTTGAAGCCAAATCCTCTAAATGATTCCAAACGATTCCAATAAAGAAACGATTCTACTGGAATCGTAATTTTTGAAACGATTCCAAGTAGGAATCGGTTCTCGATGCCCAATCCTACACGTCAGCTGTTTGTCATGCTATACGTTGATGTGAATGTGAAAGTCTTATATTTTCGTTTCCCGCCTCCAGCATCAAGCACAGTGACAAGTACAGTCAGCTGGTCCTGACGTCGCCCTCTGCTGCTGACACAGGGCCGTATAGCTGCTGGGTGATCGTGTGTGACGGCACAGAGTGCGAGAGGGACCACGATCGCACCTATGTCTCATACATCTATTTCACAGGTGATTCATGGGATACATAGCACATAGCACTTTACATTCAATTTTATTTTAGAAATAAGCAATAAGAGATATTTACAAAGAGTACATGATGTCACTTTCCTGAATGGTTAATGATGAATTATAATGTATGATATTTAGTAATGCTTTATTAATACGATCAGTAATTCTGTATCTGGGATTTTCGCTTTTAGATGTTTTATTACAGAAAGTGTATGAAACCCAGGACCAAATGAGTCATACATTCTGTCATTGTCATTGTGTTACTTATTGGTTAGTCTCCCATTGCCAGACCTATATGCACCCTGCAAAAGAAAACGCCACATAAAATATTAAATAAAGTTAACTGTTCACACAATACAGTAACGTGAGCTATTTGAATTAGCTGGATACATAGTTAAATGTAATTTGCTCTTACCAGTGTATCGCCGTGTGTATTTTGTCCGTAGCAAATCCCCACCAATTGGTCAAAAAAATCCTAGTTAGAATGTAAATATCGTAAACATATTCTTTGTAAATCTTTACAATAATTCCCCGAACCAACCAAGCAGACCTGCCTTGTTGTACGATCCAAATTTTGTTCAAAACTTTTTTTAGCGTGTAACTTGCTAGCACTAAGTTTGTTGTTGTTTCCCGAAATAAAAGGATCCACCGGTCACGATCGTCAATCCAGACTACTTATGGATGAAAATAAATGATTCCCTTTTTTGCTGGGGATCCCCTGGAACCCTACAGTTTGACTGTTTTCTGTCCAAACAGACAAAGACAACCTCTTTGTCCCCTCTGCCATCCACTTTGAGATCGTGTACCTGCGCCCAGACCGGCCCGCCGTGGTGCCCTGCCGCGTGACCGACCCGCAGGCCAAGGTGTCCCTGCACAGAGAAGTCCCTCCGGAGGAGATCACAGCCAACAGGACGCAGGTGACCTATGACCCCACCAAGGGGTTTGTCCTGCAGAACCCCAGCCAAGAGCATCAGGGGGTCTTCTACTGCAAGGGTGTGACCAAGGGAACGCCTCAGATCTCCACAAAGTACCAGCTGCTCTATGTGGAGGGTAAGGATGCAGCAGTCACACTTCAATGTAGTTATAAATACAGTAGTCTCGCATTGTCAGACCTTCCTTCACAGCGCTGTGGAGGAGGGTCTGGCTAGTCCACACAGCATTCTGGGATGGGAGAAAAACATGCTCTGGTTTACTGGCATTTCTTTAAACCAATCAATTCAATTCAGTTCAGTTTTATTTATAGTATCAAATCATAACAAGTTATCTCAAGACACTTTACAGATAGAGTAGGTCTAGACCACACTCTATAATTTACAAAGACCCAACAATTCCAGTAATTCCCACAAGAGCATGCATTTAGTGCGACAGTGGCGAGGAAAAACTCCCTTTTAGGGAGAAACCTGGGACAGACCCAGGCTCTTGGTAGGTGGTGTCTGACGGTGCCGGTTGGGGGTGTGATGAACAGTGGCAATAATAGTCACAATAAAGATAATGGAACCATAACTAGAAATAGTAGTTGTAGTAGTTATGGCATAGCAGAGCACTGCAGGGCGTTACAGGACGTAGCAGGGCACAGCAGAGCATAGCAGGATGTAGCAGGACATAGCAGGACGTAGAAGGACGTGGCAGGACACTGCAGGGCACTGCAGAGTGTAGCAGGGTGTAACAGGGCATAGCAGGGTGGGCATCAGGACCACGGCGACAGCTGCAACCATGATTTTGGTGCCACCCTAATTCAAGGAAACATGCTGGGTGAAAAAACATGAGGACTCCGGGGAATAAGCTCCCCAGAGCTAGGTGTCTTGGTCACAATCGTCTTGGGCGCTGCAAAATAGCCTCAGGGAGGAACTTGTTTTGGTGTTACATGTGTACGTTCAAAAGTAGTTTTAGTCGTGCAACAGAAAACTCAGATTGGACAGATAGTCTAGCTAGCTGTCTGGATTTACCCTGCAGAGATCTGAGGAGCAGTTAATCATAGTCCTCAGAAAGTTTAAAATTACAACTCAAAGAATTTCCGGCGGCACCCGAACAATCCCGGAAGTGGAACGTTGGGATATAGACCATAAATACAGTAACTTATGGTGATGCTGCTCCAAGTGCAGAATCAGAATCTGAATACTTTATTAATCCCGTCAGGGAAATTGTTTAGTGATGAGTAACCATTTTTCCTGTGCCTTTAACTGTCAAACATAACCACGTTACTTGTCCCTTTATTGGTTCAAAGCAGTGCTGTAGTACTTGAGTCCGGACTCGAGACTTTTGCTCTACTTAGAGTGCTCATAACATGCTTTTTCCCTTTCCTTTATTGTGTTATATATATGTTTGTGCACATTATAGGTTTACAAAGTGAAAAAGCCCAAAGTCCACCCCAAAGGGACTTACCATCTCCAACAGAAAACACTGTTCACAAACTGCTCCAAACAGCTCTATTGTAGTCCAGCCTTTACTTCAGAGACAAACGTGGTCACTTTGGAACACACGTTATAATGCTCGCCTAACTGCTAGCATGGCACGCCCTCATACTCTTTTTCTGACTGGCTAGTAGTCCTTACCTAACTACTGAGCATGTGCGACTCCCAACAAAGATGGAACAGAAGTGAGATGTCTCACTCTGTAGCTAAAACAGGGAGCTCAACACACAGGGTGAAAAGAGGAGCTGCAGCAATGTGCAGTACAACAAAAATATGGTGTTTTTTGAAAATGAAACCATGTAAACCTATATATAACCTCTAAATATAATTATGAACCTGAAAATGAGCATAATATGAGCACTTTAAAGTAAATAATATGGCCTAATTTGATCCTACAGTGCTGCACTTGCTTTTTGATCATTGCAAGTAATAAAGCCAAATGATCATCCTAAAATAGAAGATATACTGTCTCTCACATCACATACATTATGAACAGGTAAGTAAGTGGTCTTGTAGAGGATTCTTTTTTTTCTGTCTCGGGCTTTACAGTCACAGTCAGTTACTCATTTGGACTCGGTCTTGACTCTGTCTCGACTAGTCCTGGTCTTGGACTTGTCTTGGACTCGACAATGCCCTGGTTAAAAGCACCAAGAACCACTGTGAGAGGCATTTTTACAAAGTCATGAACCCAGTGCTTCATTAGCTTTCAGGAAAAGGTTCTATTTCACATTTGTCAAAATCCTCCTCACGGCTGAGCTTGGTTTATGTGAACGCTCGCCAACAGAAATGGAAACACTGCTTGGATTTTGCAAATGGGAGGAGGATGGGAGGTGAATTTATGAAATGGAAATGGTGTGTGGTGTAGATCAAATTAGCTGCCATGGCATGTTTGGCTGGCAGATGGGGAGAAATAGAATTTGGACTGACAGGAGTTTAAGTACCGCTAAGCTTTCATCTATAAATGTTTTCTACAAATTTTGACATAATTGTTTTCTGTTTCTTGTTGACAGTTCCTGGCGGGGCACCATTTGTGAGCCTAGCAGTGTCTCCGGAGTCTGTGAGCGGAGGAGACAACATCAACGTGACCTGCAGCGTGCTGGGGGAGCCGGAGGAGGACGTGAGCTTCACCTGGTCTTATCCTGGTCAGGTAAGAGGACAAACTGTCTTTATACACGTCCGTTTACAACAAAAATTTGAACATCGACAACTTCTCAGTCCCTCCCCCCTTTCTGCTAAAGCTCAAAACGTTCTCCTAAGCCCCTCCGCCCACGAGGGAGAATGAATGCGTGGGCCTGAGCAGTGATTGACACACAGTTAGACTCCCCCCCCCGGCCCTGATTGGTGCATCTGAACAGGGAGCGGTGGATTTTTGCAAATCTCACTCCAGGCTGTAGGTGGAGCCAGAGGAGCTGGATTTATTTTTAATGACCTGCTTCATGTAGTTCTACTGGAACATAGGGTCAGTTTCAGCAAATATGACAGAAAGTTAGTTTTATACGGTAAAGTAACAAAAAATTGCCGGTGCAACACAGATGTCTTCTTACTTAATGGTTATATTTCTTAAGGTGCATAACAGTGACTAACGTTTCGATGTAGGGTTACATCTTCATCAGAGTCAAGGACTCTGATTTTTTGTTACTTTACACTGTTTTGTCCTGCCTTGGTTGGACCGGATTGTTGTGGTCTGCAGAAGCACAGAGAACTCTCTGTAATAACCTTAGTTTTATAAGTCTTAGCTACTGCACCTTTAATGCAAAAAAAGATCTGTACAGTAAGTCATAAAAGAAAATGCATGTAAAAAATCATAAAATGTTCATACAATGTATCGATTTATAATTGTCTTAATGGATTGAATACATTAACGTTTCGTTAAATTATTGTTAAGAAGAGAAATAAGAAATAGAGCATGATTTAAAGACAGAATAATGAAGTAGCAGAATAAATGGCCATTTATATGATTTTAAGGAGTTTTATAGCATCATTGAAAAAATGATAAATATTCTGATGGCACTTTAAATACTCCATAGAGGCCTTCCTGTATACTGTACGTTTTTGTATGTAGTTTATATCTCAATAATAAAACAATAATTCAAGATGGGCCTGATTATATGTAGTAATCATTAAACATCCAGAATCTATCAATATACAAATATTTTTCATTTCAAACGTTTAACTGCTGGACACAAGATGTCTTCTTTCCTGAAACATTAATTATGTGAACAGCAGGAGGTTTCAAGTTTCCACATCACACTCACATAGGTTTATTTTATATATTTGGATTAATATTTAAAATGAACTAGTAGTGATGTCACAAGATCCTGCTGGTAGATCCAGGTGTTAAACTCAGGTTTAAGGTGCGCACATTAAAGTGCTCATATTATGCTCATTTTCAGGTTCATAATTATATTTAGAGGTTATATCAGAATAGGTTTACATGGTTTCATTTTCAAAAAACACCATATTTTTGTCATACTGCACATTGCTGCAGCTCCTCTTTTCACCCTGTGTGTTGAGCTGTCTGTTTTAGCTACAGAGTGAGACCTCTCACTTCTGTTCCATCTTTGTTGGGAGTCACACATGCTCAGTAGCTAGGTAAGGACTACTAGCCAGTCAGAAGCAGAGTATGAGGGCGTGCCCTGACAGTAGCTAGGTAAGGACTACTAGCCAGTCAGAAGCAGAGTATGAGGGCGTGCCCTGACAGTACCTAGGTAAGGACTACTAGCCAGTCAGAAGCAGAGTATGAGGGCGTGCCCTGACAGTACCTAGGTAAGGACTACTAGCCAGTCAGAAGCAGAGTATGAGGGCGTGCCATGCTAGCAGCTAGGTGAGCATTATAACGTGTGTTCCAAAGTGACCACGTTTGTCTCTGAAGTAAAGGCTGGACTACAATAGAGCTGTTTGGAGCAGTTTGTGAACAGTGTTTTCTGTTGGAGATGGTAAGTCCCTTTGGGGGGGACTTTGGGCTTTTTACCTTTGTAAACCTATAACGTGCACAAAAAAAGATATACAACACAATTAAGGAAAGGGAAAAAGCCAAAAAGCATGATATGAGCACATTAAAACTTTCCCCCTTCAGCAGATGGATGTTAAAATAATCTCTGCACATACATCACTCACAGCGAAGTGAGGTCATAATAAGAAATACACAAGAAAAATTGGAGGGGGACTTTAAGGTCTTGTTGTTGATAAACCATTACCTAACCATTGTGAACAATGGATCGATCATTTTCCTGCCCTGATTGTCACTAACAATTAACATAAATCCTGTTTGTTTTATTGTGCAGGACCGTCGCCCAGTTCGCATCCAAACGTCCTGGAGGCTGGTTAACAGAGGAATGGGCCACACCACGCGCTTGTCCCAGAGTGTCATGGCTGTAGAAGACGTGGAGACCATCGACTTTGGAAACTACATCTGTAACGCCAAGAACCAGTACGGTGAGACAACTGTGACGATCGACATCATCTCCAAATAGCCGCGGCAACAGAACCTGTGTTATGGGTGTATTTTTAGATTGCAGATTGTGAAAACATAATAAAGATTTGCTACATCTTTTGTTGAAGAGTTCATTTTAAAAAGTTTCGGTTACACTTTACTTGAAGGTATCTACACAAGAGTGACATGACACTGTCATAAACGTGTCATAAACATTCTAAACAAGTCATAAACGTTTATGACATAACGCTTCTGTCATAAAGTGTCATTCGGTTTTTGTCATGACAAGTTGTGGTTAGGGTTAGGGTTCATGTGTCATGACAGTGTCATGTGTTCATGACACTGTCATGACACTCTTATGTAGATACCTTCAAGTAAAATGTTACCAAAGTCTCACTTATTTTGGAGTGACTAAAAAGAAGTTGTATTTGTGCAGACACATTACACTTCCTCTGGCTTAAAGCTCTGAGGAGAGGATGCACTTTGCAGCAGGACAATGAGCCCACACACAGGAACGCAACACTATCTGAAGTCCAGAGAAGAACAAGGAGTGCTGGCCTGCAGGGCTTTTCCTCCACACTCCACCAGATCTTAAATCTACTGACCATCTCTGGGAACATTTGGAGAGAAAAGCCCAAACTGGTTGCCAACATGCTTCATGAGATGCTCTACAGGAGTGTGGGTTTAAGATAGATTCTTAACTCGTTGCAGAACGGATGACAAAGAGTACGCTGTAATTAATGCAAGTGCTACATACATTTTTTTTTTTTAAATAAAAGTACAAACAAATGAGTTGTGGGTAGTGGAGTCAGATTTTTATGGGCCGCTTTCTGACAGGGACATCAGGAATCAACAGGCTGGATGTCAGTCCAGACTCAGTCCAGACAACCTGTAGATGGTTCAGTTAAATTTGACCAGAAGGAATGACCTGCACTGTGATTAAATCATATACAGCACTGCATACTTCTGAGTCAGAATATTTCAACTTTATTTAAAAAATAAGATAATAATGAAGTTACTTTGATGTTTTTTAATGTCATTTTCAGGGTCTTCTTTCAACTGCTAGTGTTTTGACTAGCCTCTGCATAGCTGTCTTATTACTAATACTTTGTGCAGCTAGACTATTCTAAAAAAATATTGAACATTGCGTCTCATAAGGCCTTGATGCTTGAACGCGTGGCAGTTTTATGACTACATTGACTGTTTTTTTTCACATCTGACCTCGAGAAAACGGCAAAGCAGGAAGGCCTTGATAATCACATTTATTTGACAGAAAAGAACCTTAAAAGCTCTGCTGCAGACTAGCCTTTAGTTCAAGGCTTTGAGATGGAAAAGCAGGAGACACTCGAATAACTACGAAACACACTTTAAAATATGTCATATCTCATTGATCTATCTGACCACACTGGCTTTGAAAAATGACTAGATTAATTGGAAAATTTTAAAATGCGTCAAGTGTTCAGACTCTCTTATAAAGTAGGGTTTCTTTGAATCTGTGTGTGTGTGTGTGTGTGTGTGTGTGTGAGCTCTACATGTTTACTCACATTGTACATCAGAATGACACTGGGTGAAGAACGTCAGGAAATGGTATGAATTCCCAGAAGCAATCCAAATCTACAGCTCGATGCCTTTATCTATCCAACCCCCGACACACACACACACACACACACACACTCTTAAACTCGTTGCAGAATGGATGACAAAGAGTACGCTGTAATTAATGCAAGTGCTACATAAATTTAAAAAAATAAAAGTACAAACAAATGAGTTCTGGGTAGTGGAGTCAGATTTTTATTGCCTGCTCTCTGACAGGAACAACACCCTGCTGTAAACCCTGGCACTCTGTGTTGGACACCTAATCAAACATCCCTGACTTATCATAGTTAGCCTTTGCGCTACGTTGAAATGAAATGATGCTGGACAAGAGAGCAGCAGCCATCAGAGAATTGCTCTGGCCCGTTGTGAAGAAGAGAATCTGGTTTGAAGCGGAGCTGTGCGCCAGGCTGACGTCCTAATGCACTCCGTATGTGGAATGTGATCTGCAGGCCCAGAACTTATTTCGGTCCAATGCAACACTTGCTGCAGTTTCCGCTTTGCTGAAAAGTTGTTTTGGTTGTTATGATTTTGGAATATACTTTAGCTGAGGATATGAATGTTTGTGGTTTATAAAACATTTAGTATATTTGGCTCAAACACAACATTTACAAGACTTAATTGATAACTGCTGAGTTCCAGGAAAAACTGAATTCCTATAATATACCTTTTAAATATAACTAATTAGTGTCATCTGCTGTGAGTAGCTCAGAAATGTGTGGCTCACAGTTTTATAGCTTGACTCTGATACACCAGGTTTAATACAAGACTTTATTAATTGCATATTTCAAACAGGGTCAACAAACCAATAACATCAATTCCTAACGTTTTGAGACATCGCAGTGTCACTGACATGTACAAGCAAAGCCTCTTCTGGTCAACTCTTTGCAAAGACCCCAACTTTAAAGCTGCATTAGGAGGGTTCAGTGAGGGGCGATCACCAAGACTCAAACACATGACATGCACAAAGACTTGGATTGGTCCCTTGGTCAAACAAACAAACACGTGGAAAATAAAAACAAGTTTGAGGCCACAGATGATTCTTAAACCGACAACCTAGGTGTAAAAAAAACAACCTTTAAAAAATAATTCTGAAACATAGATTGAGACTTGTACAGCCCGGGTGTACTAACTAGCAGATGGATGTTAGTAATAGAACAATTTCACTGTCACTCTTGCACAGTTAGCTCTGAGAAATGGTGCAGGAATCCAACAAAGAAATTCCATATTGCGTGTATATTTCAAATAAAATGCGATATGAGAAGGGACAGTGTCATTGGAATTCACAGCTATTCTATATTCAGACTTTCCATGGCTGTGGTCTCCAGAGACACAAACAAGTGCTCTCCCACACACACTGGGCTATATCTGCATGCATGTGTGTGTATATTTTACTGCATGTACTGTGTATGTGAGTGTTCTGAGAAAAGCCTCTGCCAACAAGTAACAAAAATAGTGTTTCATTGAAGTCCTGAGATTTCCTTCCCCCCCCCCATCCATAGTATCAGACGTGAAAGGCAAAAAAACAAGGCAGCCTTGCTTATTAAGTGCTTCTGTGCAGCATTTCTTTTTTTTTAACGGTCTGTACCTCTGTACAGATAGTGTCAGAGTTCATCCAATCTCCAAGGAGTCAAAGGCTGTTGTGTTGCTAAGCGAACAGGAAACAAACATGGCTCTTAATTCCAGAGGGACAACTCAAAAGAGAGGGTGTGCTTCGAGGAAGCAGGGGCCCATGGTTATCTGGGTGAGACCGGAGGGCTGGAGAACAGGCCCGAGCTGCGCGGTGATTGGAAGCTGAAGGAGTGGGGGGAGGAGGCGGAGGTGGGGGACACCTTGCGGGGGCTACTCAGGTCTCCATTGTGGAGCTTCCACATCAGCTCCTCGTTCTCCATCGACAAACGCTTGTTCACCTTGGACTCCTTCTGAAGGGTTTCCTGCAGCACTGTCTGCTCTGTCGACAGCTGTCTGCAGCGCATCAACACAACACACAGGTCAGAAATGTTTACAACCATTCAACTGAAGCTCTCACCTACAGTATATATCATATCACGATTTCAAAGGTTGTTCTGGAAAGCCTTACAGGTGCCCTGCCACATGTATTTCATTACTTTGTTGTAATGTCTGAAGTTCTACCATGGACTCTAAAATTTTTTGTGGAAAAAATGCCTTGGTTACCTTGTTTCAAACCATTCTAGCGTGGTATAGAAAGCCTGCAGGAAGACTCAGCTCGATTTGTGCCAGTTCTCATTAATATTCCACGAGCTAAGCTGCTTGACTCTAATTGGCTAACAGCTAGCCAATGAGAGCCCGGCTATCAGCATCCTTTACCCAGCGCAACTGGGCGAGCTCATGAATAGTAATGAGCTCAGGCAACACCACGTCAGACTGACCAGCTTTTGTAATTGGCCTGATTTCTCTGCTAATTTCTGTTCAGTGGTTAGAGCTGACAGAGGAGGTAGCAGTTCATTTTCACATTCACGACTTAACGCAAACACATATGGACCTAACAGATTCCAAAAAATACAAGGGAAACCGGTTTTGTGTGGCAGGGCACCTTTAAGAATAAGCGGTATTCCTTTAATTTGTTATTGTCAAACAAATCCCATGAAAGACCCCAAAAAAAACAATAAATAAATAAATCTGTCTCTCAATACTTTCTAAATGACCTAGCCTGTTTGCTGCTCTCAACCCATTGGTTCCTACTGAAGAGGTTATGATGATGATGATGATGATGATGATGATTTTCAGCAGTGGTGGAAGAAGTATTCAGATCTTTTACTTAAGTAAATGTACTAATACCACAATGTAAATATACTCTGTTACAAGTAAAAGTCCTGCATTGATAATGTTACTTAAGTAAAAGTATGTTAAGTATCATCAGGAAAATGTACTTAAAGTATTAAAAGTAAAAGTACTCAATGCAGAAAATCTTCACATTTTAGAGACTGAAAACGATCCAAACAGCTCTGTCAATCAACTCAGTGTTTAATCATCTGATCACCTCAGCTGGACTTGTAGGCTGTTATATTGTTGGCGAGTTTAATTTATTATAAAGCATCGCATTTTATAAACTACATGTGTTTTGTGTGCAAAAATCTTCATTTGTAAAGTAACTAAAGCTGTCAGATGAATGTAGTGGAGTAAAAAGTACAATATTGCTCTCTGAAATGTAGCAGAATAGAAGAAGAAAGTGGCATGAAAAGAAAAGACTCAAGTAAAGTACCTCAAATTTGTACTTAAGTACAGTACTTGAGTAAATGTACCAAGTTACATTCCACCACTGATTTTCAGCCGTGGACATTGTATGCGAGATTGAGTCAAAATAAACAACAGTGCTAATAATTATTGAAGGAACATGTCACCCAGTGCCATGGTGTGGCTCACTGATTAATAGTTATTAGAAAATGATGCTGGTCTATGGCACAGAGGAGCATGCATTTAATTGAAGAGGGTGATTCAAAAGTTCAGTGAAGCTTAACCCTTGTGTTGTCTTCCCTTCAACCTTGAAAAAAACACTTTTTTTCTGACATTTGTGACGCCTTTTTTTTCACAATTTGTTTTTGCTTTTTCCAACGTTTTACATTTTTCTTCTACACATTTTCAGCGCTTATTTCTACGTCCAATATTTTCTGATATAAAACAAAAATTTAAAACGGGCCAATGTGACCCGAAGTCAACACAAGGGTTAAGGAGTGTGAAGTGAGACAGGTGGTTGGATGCTTCGGAGTGTGGTTTCCATCCCTACACATGAGTCTTACCTTGACAGTGCAGCATGTCTTTCCATGCGGGCTTTGAGGTCCTCATTCTCCTGCTGGACCTTGTTAAGGCTCTCATCCAACTTCACATTTTTCTCCGTCTGGAAAGAAATAAAAATCAACAGAATGATTGAGTGATGGGTGTGGGTTTTATTTAGCAGCAGAATTGCTTGTCTCGATGCCCAGCAATCATCCCCCTCAGGTCTCACCAGTTTGTCTATCTCCATCAGCTTCTTTTCCTGCTGGTGGAGCTGTTTGTTTTTAATATCCAGCACCACTTTGAGGCTCTCTAGCTCCTGCTCCAGATACAGGGTGTGGGAGTCCTTCTGCGGGGACAAATAAGTAGTGCCAAGATGTTCAGGGACTGTCAAAAATACTTCAAAAATGAGTACAGCAAGCCTCATAAATGTCATATGGCCATAAATCCAGAAACACACAACAGAGGGCGCCATGAAACACTTACACATTAATCTCTGCTCTGGGCTCACAGGGACAAAGAAGCTTAAGCGTCATACATAATGACATCAAAAACATGCAAATAATGTGTTCTGCATGAATGAAGTGTTTAAACTACTCCTAGTCTCTTTTTTTTAAACTACGAGTGGTCAATGTGTAACAGTGAGCTGCTGTTCTTATTGTATATCTATTAATAGCAGATGTGGAGTGGCAGGGTAATGTGAGGTAGTTACAGTAATGACTCTGCTGTGCCAGGACACAATGCTGGGTACATGGGGCAGCCACTTAACACTGATGAGGAGTGGCATCCTCACTGTACAACAGCACTCTGGGAAAATTAAAATCTACACTCTGGGCACAGAGGGAGGGCAGTGCTGTAGCTAACACATGGTTTAACCCACACTGTTTCACATTGTAAAGAATGATTGATTGTCCTTAATAGACGGCTCTAAAAAATAAGGTTGGGTCATGGTTTTTGTTTGTTGGTAGTTTATATCTCTGGTAATCATTGTTTTGTCACCTTTTTATGCTTCAAGGAAAGCAGCACTGGAGTCATGAGATGTTTCTTAAGTGGAGCTCTGCTATAATAAGCACATTGATAAGATTACCTGACTCTTATCGGCCAGCTGTTTCCTCCTGTTCTCCTCTGCAGCTAGCTTCTCAGTTAGGGCATTGTTCTCCATCGTCAGCTTTTCAATCTGTCCCTGTGGATGTATGCAGGACAACAAAGTCACTGAGTTAAGCTTTTATACACTGGCTCATCAATTCATAAATTACCCTCATGTCATGACATGCTATTGTTTGTGTGAATTGATTTAATAAAAAAAGGGAGAAAAGAAAAGTCAAGCTTACAGATAGAGCGTCTCCTGTCTCTTTCAAGGTTCTTTCCAAAGACTGCAGCTCCTGACTGTGGACTTTTCTGAGCTCTAAAAGAGTTTTATGGCATCAGAAATATTTTAGAAAAGTCAAAACTGTACAACAAAGCTCAAGGCTAATCACAATGTAATCTTATTATGCAATACAAAAATGCACACATGCACATTTGTTTATTGAAGTAGAATATCCTAAGTTAAAATACACCCAAAGCTTTCTCAGCTTGAGTTTGTAGCGTTTCAAATAATCTTATAAAACTCAGCATCAGAGAATGGATCAGGTTTCATGAATACTGTTCACTCACCTTCCAGTGACATTTCATACTGCTGTTTCACAGACTGCAGCTGTTCTGCGTGGCTGTTCTCCAGTTCCAGCTTCATGACTTCATGATTGTCTTTAAGCTCTCCCATCTTTCAAAAGAACACAGGATAGACTTCATTCTGAACCACAACATTACTGATCTTAAGGCATTGCTAAGCACTGCATTACATTAAGATGGTTCACAGTTATTTTCTCCTGACGCACAGAAAAGTTCAAACAAATAAAAAATTATTGCATCAATGACAGAATATTAACAAAGAACGCCCCACCCTCCACTTGTGTCTGAGCCTTTACAGAGAGCTGCTTTCCATTACATTAATTTAATAACAAGGTGGAGTAGGGACAAACCTGCTGTTGCAGGAGAGTCCTGCACTTGTCAGTCTCCTGCTGGTAGCTGAGGTGGACCTTGTCCCACTCGGCCTGGTAGAAGGCCTGCAGTCTCTGCTCCAGTTCGGCCAGGTCCTTCTGGTGCTGCTCCTGCAGTGTGTGCAGGGCATCCTCCAGAGCAACGCGCAACTCATCCTTCTCCTTCTCCAGGCGTTCAGATGAATGGACGGAGCAAACTGGAAATGAGAAAAACCCAACTTATTATTTTATTTTGGTAAAAGAGTGGCAGGGCATTTGCATGGTGTTCAGTGATTGTATGCAGCTGTGTAGAGGGTCATATTAATTGAAATAGGGCAGAGGAAAAATTTTCTTAGTAACTGCTTGTGTAAAAAATGATACATCCACTGAGGAACTCTGTTTAGCAAACTTCTCTCTTGATGAAATTATGCGACACTAAATACGCTCCAAAAAGGAATGGAAAAACTGACATTCAAGGGGAGGTTCCTCTTGCACTTCACTGCATATGCCAACTACACCACAGTTATTTATAGGCAGATGAAGATATGAGAACAAGTTTCACAATCTCTTGAAACCAGCAACATAAGTAACAGATTTCCTAAAGCGGGCTTGTTCCCTCCACACCTCGTCATTTTTAAGTTTGTGCAATTGGTGGCTTTCGTTTTTGTTCTGTAAACCAGTAACTCAATATTCCCCAACTGTTTCCAATTGCCAAGTGTTTATATCTGCTCTGGAGTGGGTGACAGTGACTCCATAACCTGTCTCGAGTCTCAGTGCTTGTGCACAAACACTGTTGATATTAATTGTGAACTTCAACTCACTAGAGAAGTCACACCGATGGTGTACAGTTAGAAAGACAGCTGTGCAGAACAAGAACGTCTGCTGTCATGTTAAGCAGGTGATTTTCTTTCAAAGGTTTGGCATTAAATACATGGTATGACAATAAACCACAACTACTTAGAGCTTGAGACTATGTATGACTTCAATAGTGGGCGTAAAATAATATTGAACGCAGATGTTGCTGTGCTCCGCTACAACATGTGTGGCAGGGACATTGACTGTATTCGGGGCACAATAAAGGTACATGTACTATTCCCGAATAAAAGGTACTAGTTGAAGGTTCCTCGTTAGCCATGAGTGCCACAGGCTGTATGTGATATCTTTACTGGTTCACACTTATCTGTATTGAGGGTTGCAATTTTAGTCATTTTGAACACCTTTGTCACAGGCAAGTAGTGCCAAATCTCGTTGATCCTATTGTGTATTCCTGTTGTCTGGTTGTAAAATAAAGTCCCAGAGTCTGTGTTTTTGCACTGCTAAAAACTGAGCTACAGTATAAACACGGCACTGCATGAGCATGAAGATTCACCTTCACAGATCCAGGAACAGTGGCCAAGCCAACATAGGGACAATCTATCAGGCTTTAGCAAGTACAGCTCAACAAACGGAGCCCAGAACTCTGCAACCACATGCAACAGAGATCTGGTCAAATTAGCCTTTCTAGTATTAACCCACCTCACAAAAACACCTCATGGTTCATATGTGGGAGGAGGGCCAAGTTAATCTAAATTAGCTGCAGTCAGCAGGGTGATGGGGTTTGGAAGTGTCACAGATAATGCAGAGGGTGAGAAAGGCAGATGTGTGTGTGTGTGTGTGTGTGTGTGTGTGTGTGTGTGTATATATATATATATATTTATTTATTTTTTACGTGCGAGGAATGACAAAAGGGGGTGTGGTCGTATAACAGTTTTGGCTGTGGCCCAAGACTGCAATTTAATGCTGTATGAGGAGTGAGATCACTGTGGAAGCAGGCAGGGATGTAGGCTGAGGAGGAAATTAACTAAAAGCAGGCTTATAAGATCGTGTCTGGACTTCAAAACATCTTTTACTACACATAATCCAAAGGTCCATGTGAGGTCAGTGTTGGTCTTACAGCCTCTCTGAAGTGAATAATGTGTTAAAGCGCAGATGTAACAGCGCTCAGCATGTAAGAGCAATCATGTGGAAGTCCCGAGGCTGTGAGAGAGGGGAGGAGCCACAACACTACTCCTGCTGCCTTTAGTAAGAGAGATGAAAGCTGGTGTGTGAGCGTGCGCGTGGCTGTACGTGAAAGGCTATTCTGTGGGACAGAACACAGGCTGGACAGAAAACAATAGCCGCTTTCCGACCAAGTAGTTACAGGAACGTAGTTATAGGAAAAGTCCACTTCTAAACAGATCTACTAACTACTCTCCCCCAAAATTGTTTTTTCCAATTGCATTCGCACTGGCAAAGTGGCCATAGGGACCATAGGAGGGGTAAGGGAGTGATGCAAGCACAGCAACGGTCTTTATAGCATTAAAATCAGAATACAAATACACCAAAAAAAGTATGAACTAAATACTAAATCTAATGTATATAGCATACATATAGAGAAACAGTTATCTCTCTCTCCCCTGCTTATGCCTGCTGTGCTGTGGACGTGTGTGTGTGTGACTCTGTGTGTGTGTGTGTGTGTGTGTGTGTGTGTGTGTGTGTGTGTGTGTGTGTGTGTGTGTGTGACGGCCGGCCAGCCGCAGGACATGCTTGTGGAATTTAACTCCAGACAGTTAACCACAGGTTCCCGTTAATCTTATGATGGACATGTGTTGTGATATTTAAACAAACGAACCGTCAACGGCGAAATAAAAGCCTCTTATTTACGAGAGCGGTCTGAGAGACCTCCAGCTCACAGCGATGTCTCTGAGCATGACTGGCCGAGCGACGAGCTAGAGGCCGGGGCAGGCGCTTGCTGGCTGTCGCCTCACTTCATGGAGCTCCTCAACTCCGAAAACTTTGAAGCAAATTGTATGTTGTATTGTTAGCATAAATTTTCGCAAGACTGCCTATATTCGAAATCTAAACAGTTAATTTCTCGCCTAAAACGTTGTCAGAAGTGAAATTAGTGATGAATAAGATGGCGAAAATTGTTAAAATTGTCCCGCTGTTGGTCTGTCTGTACCGGAAACTCGACCCTCGTTCACCTAGGTTCCTATGCTGAAAAGGGAAAAGAGAAAAGACTCTGCCCTGAAGTAGGAGCTGAAAGAGCTACAAGAACTGCGGCTAGAGGGACTTAAAAATCCCCAAATTGGTCCAGTCGGAACACAAGAAAGAAAGGGTTCTACGAATTTTATGTTCTAGGAACTACAAAAATCGCTCCGGTCGGAAAGCGGCTATTGTCCCTAAGCCTTCACAAGGCCTCAGGTGGTGTGGCATTCCACCACTGGGAGCCCCCCCCCCGAGTGGGTGGGGTCAGAGGTCAGCCTGCCACTCCCTGGGGAATGGGCCGAGACCACTTTACTCAGCAACGCTTAAACACACACATGCCTTGACAAGGTATGTGATTTTCAGCCGAGGACAAAGCAATTAACAAGTGGAGGAAAAGCAACAGGGTATCTACGTGGTGGGCAAAAGCAAACAGGAGCAAGACCTCCCCTGCTTACAGTTAACCCAGTTAACCCATCACAGAACACACCACTTCAAGGCACAGCACTAAACTATTTTATCATTAATACGTAAAATAAAGATTACATTGAACTGCATGACATGAGGAATTTGCGCAATGTAATGAATGGGTGACTACATTCATCAATGTAGAATAATGCTAAACATAGACTATAAACATCGAAATTAAAGTACCAATGAGTCAGATCTATAACTGCATTAGATCACAGCAACACAATAAATGAACAAAGTAAGCAACTAAATACTCAAGATGAAAACATTGCAAACAATAGGAAAACTGTATTGTCCTCATTATCTATACAAAGATTTCCTGACTTGTCATCTAAACAAAAGGCAGAAACACATCTGAAAGGGGAACTAAAAGCAGACCCTGTACCAGAAGTGTGTGCTTTGCTGATAACAACTTTAAACACGGCTGTGTTACCAAGGTGACCTAACTTACCCAGCTCTCCTCGAAGGTTGCCCAGCTCCTGGGATAGATCCCTGCACTGCTTTCTGGCTTCATCACGCTGCAGAGAAAAAACAAAGTAAACAGTCATGCACATGCTCATTAAGATGTCAATGCAATTTCTGAGCCTAAATCACCACATTTCAGATCACAAATGAGCAATGCCATCATTATGAATCTGAAAGGTTTTTCTCTATTAGAAGAAAGGTTTTGACAGGGCAACACCCTGACACATATCTATCTGATGAATACATATTCTCCTTCCAGGATATTGTGTTTGACTGCCAAATGCAATACATTAACAGCACCACAGCAGCAAGGGAGGAAGACTAAGGAAAACTACCCATGCTGTCAGTCTTAGCACATGCCTTCTGTCTGCCTAACTCTTTTACTTCTCCCTTTCTGACTCAGTTTTGCAGTAAAGAGGAGGCTGCACTGTAGCTGCAGTGCTCCTCCAGACTTCCAACTGACGCATCCAAATCCAAAAACTGTTTACCTCTCATGCAATACCTATTATGACTATGCTGATTCACAGAAACACCCTGACACACCAAACAGTACATCACACAGTCTGCCTAATTCAATTATGAACCCGAGACAGAATAGCCAAGTAGGACAAGCCAAATATTACTTCCCTGATCAGTTTACGAAAGAAAATATAGTCCACCCTGTCCTGCTATGCCCCAGATCTACATCTATTCCTCACTTCAGAGTAAAACAATGGAGAAGCCAGTTACCCGATCTGCAGCGCAGGGAGCACTAAGGCACGCTCTGCTGCCAGAACAGCCCATGATCTAGCCTCAATCTGAGGCTTGGTAGCCGGAGTCTCCCACCCCCAGCTATGGAGAGCCAGTACTCCAGTACAAACAGTGGTCCAGGTGGACGCACCACCTCCACACACCTCCTCCCAGACTGCTCCGACTACATTTGTGGCAGGACTGAAAAAGCCGCTTCACTGGCTGTGGAGAGTGACTGCAGAGTGCATTACCGTATTACACCTAAAAAAAAAGGAAGGGGGCAGGCTACAGTGTGCATAGGAACAGCCTCCACATCAGCGAGCTGAGGTCACTTTAAGACAGCACTAAAGGCAGCCAGAGTGGAGCAAACAGATAAATTGTTCAGAGCTGCCTGACATCAGGCTGAGCAGGACTTGTGCTGTGCGGTGACCTTCCCAGGAGATACATGGAGAGGCTTCATTAGCACCATCCCCCCACCACTCATCCAAACCTACATTAAATCATCCCCTCACCCCCTCTGCATCACTACCTTACAATCGGCTGTGCAGCTACAGGCCTCATGGGTACAATCTCTCCATTACAAGATGATAGAATGCTGAGAAAAATCACATTTCCAGCTTCTGTGGGAGACTTTACAGTCACTGTATAGAATCAAAGACAATTATGTCACTTGTTGACTAACCACCTTGGTAATCATTCCTCAGATTGCATTAGAAACCACACATTTTAACCATCTTGGTAAAGGCTATGCAACTCTGAGAGACCTCTAGCCGAGAGCAAAGAGTAGACCCCAGTGTATATCAATATGATACCATGTCAGGTGTAGAATAACACTTGGTAGACTAAGATCAATGGCTAATTGCTCCAGATCAAGTTACATGTACAAGTTCCCAGAAATATTGTGAATATCAGAAAGCAAGTGAGGTAAAGTGAGCTATTTGGGAAAGTGCCTACATTCCTACACTGAAATTCAACGCGTTTCATAGCATTTTGCTCTTTGAGAGAAGGTTATGTCGAACCAGGTCCAGTGCTTACACTCTATCCAAAACAGATCATAAGAAACAGTGCTCAGCCCTTGCTTAGTGTTTGGCGGCTGTTCATAACCATATCAAGTCAACAGCTGGGACATTCTCACACTATGTTGGCAAGGACCTGCCTCCTATTCTTGGTCTGATGAGTGGCCACTGGATTCCATTGCACACTACATGCACACAGACTCGTCCAACAACACACCTGCCATGCAAATCTGTTATTCTTGTCTATTTAATTGATGTTTTGATATTAAATGCAAGTTGTGTGCGTTTAAGATACTGTAGGTATTAGTGTCCACCGGAGGGACAGCATGGACAGCAGCACATGCTGTAGTCAAAGTTGAGTAAGTGAGAGGAACTGTTGTGGTTATATTTGTTGATGTCATCAGTTTCACAATCAGTGCCACCCAAACATAAGTCAAACAACAGTGAGCTCACACACTGAGCCTTAAACACCAGCTGTCACATTACATGGGCCAGCATGTGATACATTTTAAACAAAAAAAGCTTTGTTCTGTATGACTGCAAAAATCCATCAGTCAATACTCTCCACACTATTCTCAAAAACCCATAACTAGAAGCTTTCTAACACCCATATGCACTCAAGTTACAACAGGCAAAAACGGTTGACAGTTTATAAGGCTCGTCAACAGCTGAGGAGACACTTGACTGCATAATCATAATACCTATATTTTTTTCACCTTTGCGGCAGCAGAAATTAAGAAACAACAGTACTCACTGAAGCTCACTGACGCTAAACTTGGACTGATTTGAACTCTTTTCACAACTGCAACTATCCAGAGCGCTGCCACAAGGGATCTGTCTGGTGTCAAACTCGGGAGTAAGACAGGAGTAAAGGGAGTTGCAGTAATCTAGGCCAAAGGAAATAAATGCATGAGTGACTTTCTGTATTACAAATTAAAAAGAAGCAGTGGTTCACTTTTCTGAAATAGTTCTCAGCTGTACAGACCACATTCACACATTTGTTAAATTCTCGTCAATGAACATCTCAGACACGTTTCATGTTTGAAGCTAAGATACTCTGTTTCTTCCTCCCGAGTCCCTGTGGCACTTACATACAGTAGCACATTGCTTGCAACAACAGCTTGTTAAAGGACAATTCCGGCGCAAAACGAACCTAGGGGTTAATAACAGATGTGTACCCACTCCATCGCTCTCTGGGACATGTTTTCATGCTAATCGAATGTGTTTGTAGCTTGAAACAAGCTAGCACGGACCGCTGATTAGCTTACAACACTAGTATTCAGGGCACAGGGAAAGTAAAAACAAATCGCTTATTATACCACTAAAAAGGCTCAAAATATCACCACACTTCAACGGTAGCATAATGACTAAATGTTAACCTAAGCATTGAGAACATTGTAAGTGTACAGACAGTTTATTAAAAAGATAGATTATAAAGACTTTCTTGTATACAGGCGGCCGCCGTCTTGGGAGCTACTGTCTTTCTAAACTATCTTTTTAATAAACTGTACACTTACAATGTTCTCAATGCTTCGATTAACATTTAGGGACCCTCATTATGCTACCGTTGAAGTGTGGTGATATTTTGAGCCTTTTTAGTGGTATAATAAGCGATTTGTTTTTACTTTCCCTGTGCGCCGAATACTAGCGTTGTAAGCTAATCAGCGGTCCGCACTAGCTTGTTTTCAAGCTACAAACACATTCAATTAGCATGAAAACATGTCCCAGAGAGCGATCGAGAGGGAACACATCTGTTATTAACCCCTAGGTTCATTTTGCGCCGGAATTGTCCTTAAAACAAACTTTGGAACACATTGATGGAGTCAACGGTCACTTTTCACTTCACGGCAGCAACAAACCAGAAGGAGTCAGTCTAGCAGCAACAGGTTTATGATCCCTCACCTACAAACTGCTGTTTTGTGTGTTGGACTGCTCCACTAAGCTGGAAGCACCACAGCTACAGTAGGGTTTTAAAATAGGGTCACTACTGTAGTGTTTTTCCTCTGCAGTCTGCTGTACCTGCAGTACAGGGATGCTAAACTGAAAAAAAGGATTGATATCTTATATATTTTTTTACAACCTCGTCACTGTGCATTTAATAGATGTGGCCTCAGCTCCCTGTGCTGATGTGTCAGAGACATAGCAACAATGTCAGATAAGGTCCACTGGATTGCAGCGCAATGATGGAAAGTTCCCAGCGACCTCTGGAGGGAAGTCCTGGCAGACCTGGTGTCTGACTCTGCCCCTTGTTCCATGTGTACTCAAAACAAGATTAAAAACGTCATGTTATTGACTTAAAAGTACTAAAATCTAATAAATAAAAAAACGACAAAGTGGCTTATTAGAGACATCTCAACACTAACATTCTAAGTACTGTAATGTGGATGAGTGAAAAGGTTGAGTTGTGTAATCCTATGAAGTAAAGACAGGGTCATACAATTAAATAGGAGCTACTAAATACCATCTTGTCTTAAATTATTTTATATTTGGATGGTACATTGCAGTTGTTTCACTCTATCAACACATATGGTGGGGAAATGTTTGACAAGGACACCTCTAAAGTTAACCAGAGGGACTGAAATAGCTTTTGACCGGGTAACAGAGTATCTGATTTTTTTCTTTAGGTTTACAGGAAAATGTAGATATACATCTTTACTAACTGCATTGGGCCAATTTAATTCTATTTCATAATTCACTCATATTAGACTGGCGAGCTTCTCATTAAATATACTTTAGAGTCCGAGCACCAAACCATAATTTTGCTTTGACAACAACTACATGAGGGAGTATGATGGTTGGGGTCAGGTGGAGGGGAGCGGATAGGATAAGCCTGTTTGTACTGCACTGTGCAGAGATTAATCCCTCAGGGAATTCAGTTCCTGGAAGCCAATCACATGGTACCACTATTAAAACAGATCCAAAACAAACAGTAAGTTTAAACATCCATATTTTAAAGGCTTCCAGGGTCATGCCAGACTACCTGAATAACCTATGAATCTATAAAAGGTACAACTTAAAGACTTGTGGTGAGCTTTTAGATAGAAGCCAGAATAAGTTCAGCTCTTCTGTTAAAATCTTCACAAGAAAATGCAAATCATGCTGCAATGAAAATTCATTTTTAAATTTCTCATTGATCCAGGATTGCTTCAGTTGTTCATTGGATGACAACAGGGCCGTTTTGTGTTGGACAGCTTCCAAGTATGTCTGTGTGTGCAGCCCCTCATATACCCTTACAATCACCCCCCCACACCCCTCCTTGCTTTTGCTGTAAATAGAAATACCACTTGGTTTGCCCTGTATTATCAACACACTACACAGGATTTGATGTTGCAACATTTGTAGTTATGTCATAAAGATACATTTTGACTTTATGTGTACTAAACCTCAAATTATATTTTTTTTTAGATCAGGAAGTGATATGTTGAGTCTGAGATCAAGACGATCTGACTTTATTCTGGACATTTGAGCTCCGTTGGCATTTCTGTGTTTTTACCACTGCATGGCTGTTTTTAATCTGTACTTGCATACTGTTTTAATCTCAGCTTTCTAAATAATGTAAAATGGAAAGCATAATGCAGTAAAAATATGATAGGTTTCTGAATTGTATTATGGGCATGATTTCAACTAGTTGGACAGGTATAGTGATTTCTCATAGATAACTGTAGAGATATATATTATACATATTACATACATTGTGATAGCTTTTTATACTGGGCAACCTAGTACCATAACATGGTAATGTGAGCCACATTCTGACTCAGCCGTATTACAGGAGCAATAGAATATCGAATATCAACTAGAAGTGTCCTGATTACTGACAGCAAATATTACTGCTATAATATACAGCACGTCTTTGCTATTTAAAGATGTCTCTACGTTTCTCTGAAAAAAGGTTGGTGAGGCTGGAAACTGCAGTAACTGTGCGATATGGTTCATTGTTTTCTCTCTTTGCCATGTCCATGCTGTTCCCTCATAAATAACATTTTCATACCTCAGCCAAAGCTTCCTGCAAGACGATGGCGACAGCCTCAAATCTGCAGTTACTAGCTGCCAGGAGTCCTCTGAGCTGCTGGATGCTCTGGTCCTTCCTCCCGCCCTCGGCGGTGCCCGCTGGTACCACAGCCACAGCTCCATTGCGCTGATTTGGTTGGGACGCTTGCTGCTGAGGGTGTTGGTGGCGGGAGCTGGCCTTGGGCTTGTTCTTGTCCACTGTGAAAGAACATGTGTTGAGTGTCGTGACAACGTTGATCATCATCATACCCCCTTCCATAACCGTTACAGCGGGTCTGACAGTAGCACCACCCACCCTCTACACTCCTGTCAGGGCCAGAGGTGCAGCAAGCTCCAGTGTCAAAGCCCTGGATATTTCTGCAGTCCAGAACTGTTCTGTCCAATCAGCCAGTCTGAGGATTCCCAGCGCTGCTCCTCCAACAGCACAGACATAAAAATGGATCCTCTCAATGCAGTTACTTTTCCATATCCTAATTCAATCCATCTAGTGCTCTGCAGACACTGGTCACCAAGGACAACTTATTTTAGCGAGGCCGTGCTACTGTAGTTTTGATTTACATCAGCTTTATAAATACATCACCCCCACACAATAGCTACCGTCAACCCTACTAATGAAGAACACTTTGTTTACTCTGCTAGAACACAGACATCAGAACAGAGGAGCACAACTCACTACCTCGTCACTTATCATTGATATCGGGACATATCTCTGCGTTTCTTTGAAAGCACAGTTTGTCAACAAGGAGACTGTAGTGAGTGTTATGTAACACAGAAGGGAGAATAACCTAAGATATATGGGAAATACCAGTGAGTGGAATGTACCACCAGTGGCCTGTGGGGAAACTCACTCAGCTCTGTCCGCTGTTTTAGATGACAGCTGTTAGAGACAATTATAATTAATATGCAAATAAATATTGACATAGTGAATTTGGAACAGTAACACCAATGACAAATGTACTTTAAATAAGGCTCTGTAGATGAATCCACCCTAGTGTGCTCCCCTGATACAATGTACGCACAACCCCCGGCCCATGAAGTGTTTATATTCCCTTCCTTTATTAACCTTGAGAGCATATTCAAGTTACATATAAATGGATGCACTATTTTAAAACATCACAACATCCCAGAATAACACCAGCATGTAACTGTGGGCTATAGACATCATTTTGAGCAAAATAATGCTGATTTTACTGGATGTCTTTCAAATTAAGACCAAGCAGTTTCTATTGGCAGTGAGGGGAAGGTGTTTAATATTAACATGAAGAAATATCTTCCTTGCCTACTGTAGACAGCTGATCCAGGAGCTGCAGAGTGGACAGCCCTGGCCTGACTGGGGCAACACAATACTGCAGAGAAAATAACACTCCAGGCTGGCAAAGCCAACAGAGGGAACAGACCAAACTGAGGAGTCACGGCAGCAAAAAAGTTAATAAAAACCACCCATGTGAGAACAGGATAATCAGATGTATTTTATCTGAATAATTATATAATGCATTAATGCCAGACTTGAGTTAACACAGCTCTATACCCAGATGTGCACTTCACATCAAAACTAGTTTCTCCCTCTCTCTGTGTCTTACAGCCAAAGTAAACTATTCAGCATGAAAGTAAGGCGCAGCCTTCAAGACAAACAAGACAATGAATTTCAGAACGTGGTCACTTTTGCTTTCATTTGGTAAAATGTTTTACATAAATGTTCTGATGCTTGTACTGTGTTTTTAATAGTTTGTGTTATAGGGGACCCAGATCATCCAAAACAGATTTCCATCTCAATGTCCTGACTGCATCCTCCTAATCTACATATCATTATTTTTACACTATGATTTGATATTTTTCTCTTTTACTTATGCTTCATGTACAGCACACAGATCCAAACCAACAGTTCAACTGTGCTGCTCAGCTTAAATCGTTTCAATCGAGCTGCAGTTCACTAAACCTAAAATGGGTTTTGTTTAAATTAGGATGCCCTCTGCTGGTTGAGCAAAGAGCACAGAAGGGACATCTTAAGCTGCATTACAGACAATCATGCCTGCATACAGAATCAAGCCAACATCAATGACAAACTCTGGCTGTCAAGCTACTGCAGAGTGGAAATATATACATTTATATTATAGCCCTCTGTAATGTAATAGTATGTGATAGTTCATTTTTTAAATATTTTTTATAAATGTATTCTTTTTTAAACTTAAAGCAACATGTAGTTACTTCTGTTTGCTTGCCCTCCTGGGACATTTAAAAAAAAAAAGATTAGATTAGATTTAACATATCCATTTAAAGAGAAACTGACAGATGGAAATCTTTCCAAATATGTTTATTTCCCCCCAGCTTTTATCTTGTGCTTGCTTCCAAGAACAGATGTGGACATTATGCAACACATTTCTGCTGAATCTAAAAAATTCATGATCTCACCTTTTTAAATAATTCAAATCTGTCTAAAGAGGTGGCCGGTTCAGAGATTAATATAGTGAATTAAATGGCAAATCAGCCCGATTTTCGGCTACAATATTTGTTTAATTTAGACATTCATTTCTTCTGAGGGTTGCTCAGTGTAATTCTAACATGTAATCACAAAACAGAAATAAATATTCACACATTCACAAATAGTCTAGGAGTTAGTAATTATCCCTGGCTTTATCGTCTCATACTTTTAACAGTATTTCTAACTAGTGGCTTTTGTTTTCCATAAACACACTAATCTGCACTTTGAAATTGACTTAATATAAGCACATGGACCGTCTCTGCCTTGACTGCTGTTCCATGGCAACAGAAAACCTGCAGCTATTTTCATCAAAGTATATGAACAAAGTTGATGACACATGTTGCCCTCTTTATTTCATATGTCCTCCCACGCTCAAAGAAACATTTTGTACCAATTCAACTAGTACGCTTAACATCAAAACGCTGAGTGATTTACTGACTCCACAACATAATGCTCTGCTGCTGTAAGGGGATATCACACCATAGCACAAAGCATGATGGGTGATGATGAGACCCCTCACAATCAGGCACTTGTTATAGTGCTTGGTTGACACAATAACAGACAATAATTGTCAGTGTAACATTCACTGGACACTTAAAAAAATACATAAATAAGAGTTTAACTAACTGAGGCATGGGACATCTTGTACATAGTAAAACCATGACTTGCTTTGAAGTAAACTAATAATAATTCCCTTTGTTTAAATAAGACATAATCCCATTGAGTTATTAAAGCCTTTGAGACTATGAATCTAAGTTACCATATTTGGTCATAACAAAATTAATTATATTCAAAAACAGGAGAAGAATGCTTTAAATAATGTGGGAACCAGAGGAAGCTAATGTGTTCCCACAGACCTGTTCAACAACACAACAAGGTTCCATGGGGCAACCTAGAGACCAGGAACCAAAATAACCTTGGTTCATCTCTGTGAGAGTGAAACAGGAGTACTGGGTGTTCCAGTGAGCAGGAGAGCAAGACAAAGTGCCTCTTGACACAGTCATAAAAAAGGTGGCCTTACAAATAATGAAAGCCATTCTGAAATGTCAATATGACAAAAAAGAAAAAAAAAAAAAGGAGACAATTCAAACAGTTTGTTTAAATACAATTATTCCTGAATTCAAGAATTGTATCCTACAATACCTCTGCTCGGGGTGATATGTTTTGGTGACCAAGGTGGGTAAATGAAAGATGAACCTCCTGCTTTGCCGACTAGTAAATAGCCATCCTAAAATTAGATTTCAGAAACAGCTAACTGCGCAGGTCTGAGTGAGAGGCTAACACAGCAAAGCTTGGTTTAAGTATTATAGCACAGATACCCCAAAACAATAACAATGGTTGGTAGAAACATTTAACTGACAGACCTGCTTGGAAAACCACAGTGTTCTTCCTGCATCCTGACAGCAGCTGAATGCTGCGGAGTAAGCCCTTGGCTGTCAGACGCACGTGGATGTTCGACAGGGAGAGCTTCGGAGACCATAACATCTCTCAAAAACAAAGCAAGACAGCCACTGTTTAATTACTTTAAAAAATAAAAAAATAAACAAGTTTCCAAATGCAGAAGCTTGATGCTGACTATGAACCACAGGCCATGGTGTGCCTCATTGTATCATGCCTCAGGTGACAGCAGAACTGATGGGCAGAAAATAAATAAATCAATAAAAAACAGTAGTAAGAGTTACACCGCTGAGACAGCCTTGAAAAGAGTGAAGGCACCCAGTTCAGCATGGCAGGTCTACCAACTCAAAATCTAATCCCCAGCTGTGAAGGCTGGAAGATACAGAGAAGGCTAAAGGCTGGCCAGTGGTTTTGTGGCACAGCCTGATTGATGCAATAGGGGCAGAAAAAAAGAAAGTAAAAATCCCTTAATCCTCTTGGTAAAGCCAGGCTCCAGCTATTCACCAAGCACATGAATCTCTCACAGCAGAGCAAAGCAGCATCTCCAAGCTTAATGATGGCGGTGCTGTGGCAGAGCTAGGATGCTAAAGAGAGCAGGGAGGGGGAGGGGGGAGAGAAAGGAGTGGGAGGGGCTAACAGCATCACTGCAGCCAATGGGATTTAAAACCCGCCCCCCACTATTTCTCTCATTCAGTCGCTTACCCCAGCAGTGGGATGGGGAGAGATGACAGACTTCTTGTGGTTTTGTCTTATGAGCTGAGCTTAAAACTGCTTGGCTGGCACAGCTCTCTGTGAAGATGTGTCCTTAGCTAATAGAAGCTATATGAAACATATTTAATCCAAGACTCAAAACAATGTGCTGACTAAATTGAGTTTTATAAAATGCAGCATGTTTTTCCTGCAAAAGAGTAAAGCTCAACCAGGCTGTAACGACACTGTAAAAGACGGGAGGACACACGAAGAGCACGGAAATATACATCAGGCTTTGTATGTGAGCAGGAGGGAGCACACACCTGAATGTATTGGTGTAAATGAGCACAAACCATATCTGATTTCCTAGAGTACCACAAGTTTCTTAGCAGCACTGAGTAGCATTAAAATACTACTTCATCAGTAGTTTCAGCTGAACGTAGAGACACTCTGGAAGCCACAAGGGTGTATTACTTTTACCCCCCCTCACTTTTAAAGTTTCAGGTTAATTCTCTTACTAAAACATCTAAACATTAATCTCTAAAGCCCAGTTCAGACCAAAGATTCATGACAAGACGAAACCGTTTCAGAACGTTGCAGCGGTCTTAACTGGCCCGTCTCTCAACTCAGTTCAAGCCAGCTGATGGCGTCGCCTGCGACTCAGCTTGTCAAGTCAGTTGGCCAAGTCAGTTAAAACCTGTCGACTGGTCGAAATGGCAGAGTTTTAGACAGATGCTCAACGAGCGGTATATGATCAAGCGTGCTAGAGAGTCACTGAAGAGAGGCGTTACAACAAAGCAGTGAACTGAACTGGGCTTTACTGTCCATTCACCATATCTACATGAGAGAACAGAGGAGTTGATAACAATTTTGATAACCTTATTTAGGTCAGCTTTAATTATTACTGTGCACTCTGAGCATCGGCAAGTGTTTTTTGGACATATGTGCCCCTGGTTTTGCCTCATAGAATGCATACAGGTTGCCCTACGTTATTGCTGGAGATTGTTGGGACTGTATGCAGCCTGAGAGGGCGACTGGCTACAACATTTCTATTATGAAAAACCAAAAAGGGTTAGCACGTTAATGATACAAAAGTTTTAAAATCACTTTTCTTACATTTCTTTTTTGTTGTTGTTATACTATACCACTATTACAGAAAGCACAATAACCAGTCTCTTCCAGCCTTGACAAGCCATCTAAATATGTAATTAAAACACGGATAATAATGGAGACAATTTAAACTCTTACCAGCTCCACTTGAAGTGAGACGTACAAGTCTTGCAGAAGCGGTCCTTTTCAGAGGACTGACTGTAGAGTTTGAAGCACCTTTGCTGGAGGAAGGTGCAGGTCTGCATGCTGTGGCCAAAGCTGTTACGAGCAGAAGATCCAGGTGAGACAAGCAGCTGGAGTTAATCTGACCCATAATGTAGCACAGACTGGCAGCTAGCCACAACCGCAGACAGCTTTTATGCTACAACTAATTCATTAGGTTAGACCAAACATATTGTTCAACTGAAATAAATGATAGGATTGCCGAAAAAAACAATGTGATTACATTTGGAAGTAACAATAGCTTTTTGTAGTTGAGTGTTTTGGGGGAGATTAATCACTTTCAATCAAGTCAGATTCAACAGGGCGGTGTCCTTATCATAATGTGAGTACTTGCCAGTGTTTGAGATGTAAACAATGTGGTCTCACTCACATTTACTTTACAAATGAGAGTTCAGAAAGGGAGTCTTCAAAATGTAAGCTTAATGGCTTAAAAATGAGACGTGTGTGTGTGTGTGTGTGTGTGTGTGTGTCTCACGTGGTCCAGTGTTTTTCCCAGGGGTTGTGATGAGTCTAGCTTTTAGCACAACAGTTTTGAAAGGGGATGGTTTATGTGCAGCTCCTCCAAAAACTGTTTAACAAGTACAGAAGTGCTGGTTAAATTAAATACGACAAATCATTCTGCGACATTCATAAGATCGCAAAGCACAAAGATGACAAATCAGATTAACACAGGGTGATTTTAATCTGATCCAAGAGGTAGCAAATATAGAAGCACATTTAAAAACAATAACTGAATGAATACCTAGCATGTAAAACAAATATTGATGTTGTCTCAGCTAAACTGATTAAAATATTCAGAAGCTCAATACTTCACCATGGATTCAACATTTGAATCATATGTATCAATCAATATACTATGATTCAATTTCCAGTCTCACTTACTTCTCCAAAGCTTTCTATCTTTTCCATTAAATAAAGATAACAAAGGGATGACACAAAAACGATAGGATCCAATGAGCAGGCATGTCAAGAGGGTGAGATCACAGTTGGATGCTGCTCTGCCCTGTGCCATTGAAGAGGAACTGTTGAAAATATGAGCTGGAAATTCAGTCCAAGTGCAGCTTCGAAGTCCTGTGTAACCAGCCATTGGTTTTAAATCTAAAAATTAGAAAAAAATACGGCTCCTTTTCTGCACCTCACACGGCATCAGTTGTAGTGTATGTCTGCTCACTTTCCTCCAGGCACCGCTATGTGTGAACTAGAGTGGAATAGAACCCGTTGCCATGACAACCACACAAGTGGGAGGGGGAGGTCTCCAGGTTGAGAATAGGTCCTCTCAGCCAAGCCTACATGCTGCTGAAGATGCTGGGAGGAGAAGAGCCCACTGTCTAACAGCACTCCTTTTCTTCATACAGTACATCAACACAACACAGAATGATTTGCTGGCAGTGGACTGGAGATCAGCTCATTCACACAGAATTTTTTGAAAGCTTTGAAAGATGTTCTACTTTCTTACAGAGCTTAAAATAGGAAAAAGCTAAAAAATGTCACAATGTTTTTACGATGCCAAGCTGATGTATCTTGGCAGATGCAGAGGTATTAAATCAAAGACAGATTTGCCCCAGGGAGATTTACATCCAAGCCCAGGCCTGAAGTGGGTCACTATTTGGAACAGAGGCCCCTCCCCTTCATGACCAGATGTGTTCTTAAAAAGCACAATGAACACTGTGACTTAACCATAGAAAACACCTGTATAACACTGATTTTATACCTTTATGTAATAGCCTGTGGGGACTGAACATTCTATTTCTAAAAATGTAAATTCTTGTTAGGCTTACCTTGTGTTCTTCCAGCACCTTCACTCAGCTCAGAATAAACCCTGGCCACAGTAAGGCTCCTGGATGGCCCTGGGGTCTTGTGTGGTACTGGTAGTCTAGAAGTAGGAGTAGGGGGAGGGCCCATAAGAAGGGGTTGAGTGGGAGTATGAGGAGGTTGGGATCCATTTAGTTGAGGCTTAATACTTGCTGTTGAGACAGTTCCAAGGGATGGCTCTCCTTTTGCCTGCACTCTCTGACTGCCTGGGATGCAATGGAGCACAAATAAAACATTGAAGATCAGCAGCATGGATCCTGTTATTAAGTGCAAATACACATACTGACCTTAGCAGTGTATTGGTCATAACCCTAGTACAAAGGCACAAACGTGGGTAATAAAAATATCTAAAGAGCTCCCAAACAGGCCAAATCAGGAGTAGTATGAGTCCTTTTTACATTACAGTACAGTATATATTTCCATACGCAAAACTAATGAAAAAGCACGTTTAGAGAACAATCTCAATATTAATTAACAGCTTACCTATTCTTTGTTACTATTTAATATAGAAATTGTACAAAAACGTACCTGCATGGTTCTTATTGACTACAGCAAACATGTTAAATATTATCAAATAAGAATCTTGGTTTTAGCAAAAAAAGTACATCCCGGTGAAGTGTCCCTGTAGCTGAAGCATGAGAAGGTAACCTTTTTTACTGTGCTCAGGGCGCTTGTTTCAAACATTGTGTTCTCACTTTAACACTACTGGTGAGCTTAAAACCTCCCTTTCCTTCCCCTGCTTTTTCCACTGGTACAGATGGCTTCCCATCAGAGGAAGAGTCCCCCTCCTTCCCCAGAACTCCTCTTTCTATAAAGAGCAGTAGGGCAGAGGGAGCTGGTTGTTTATCCCCAAGACCTGGACAAGAGACCGGAGGTGACATCTGTATCCAACACTGTTCCTGTGGGACATGGCTGAGCTCATCAGGACATCAGAGGAACCGCTAAATGCTACCCTCTGATGGGGCGACTGCTTTACTACAACCTGAATTATTGGCATGTCTAAGTGAACCAGAGCTACGCAAACTAAAAACTTAAATAATAAATTAATTATTTGTATGGCATTTTCATTATTTCTGAAATGATTATCAAAATGTTTATTAGTCATCTGGAGAGTACAGAGCATTATCTTATAACATTACTGTGTTGCTTTGAAGGATCCTGGTGTATCAGCTTCAGTACATAAACCCCCCACAAACTCTGGTGGTGCCTTCAATAGACCTTTTTCACGGCAGACTTGTTGACATGTCATAGTAGGAAAAGCACAGGTGTATTCAAAACTTATTAATTATTAATGGTGGCTGCATTCCACTTAGGAGAGGCCTGGTATTGTGCATGCTGACTCACTGAAATAGCTTACTGGGACACTTGATGGAATTGAGCCATCGTTAAGGTTATCAATTTCAGCTGTGCTTTTCCTACTATGACAAGTCAAAATGTCTGCTGTGAAAAAGGTCCATCCTACATGGCCCTTCAAGTACACGCCATGTCAACTTCTCTACTGTGCCTGGTTGAAATTACCCAGAACTAAACTAAACAGAACTACTGCACAATTTTGTGTACACAACAAAGGAAATCATTAGCTCTCTGTTTAGTCAAAGGCAGGTCATGAGACTTGGAATTGACTGTAACAAATTAATATTCATTTACCAACATTTGTGAAACGAATGAAGGACAACTTTAAACTCTTCTCAAGACCCTTGCAATGTTATTACAGGCTCAGCTTAACTGGATAACAAAAAAACTCAAAGCATGTACAGTATTTAACATTGCCCAATGAATACGAGTCTTACCTGTGCTGCTCTTCTGCTTGGACTGTGGTGTTCCTGCAGCTTTGGAGGTTCTGTATTCGTCCTTCCCAAAGGTTCCCTGCCTCTGCCTGGTTGATGGAGTGACTGGTCTGGGACTGGCAGCTGGAGGTAGTGAAAGTGGTGCTCCTCTTGCTTGTCTAGGAAATGCCTGTGCTCGAAATCTGCTCTTACGCTCATCCCATGAGGCTCCCGACGTTATCGATTTGCTGGATTCTGCCTGCAAAGAGAGACATTTCTCACTCAGTCCCTCAGCTCTATGCAATTGGCTCTGATGGTTCACAACATTTTCCCAGAGATCCCTGCCAGCTCAAACCAAATCTGTGTCCATACATTTTTTGATTTAATGTGGCTTATAGAAAAAGCTGCAAAAACATGAATAAGCATTACTTGAAAGTAAGTAATGAAGTCTTGTTGAATTTTTAATTATATCACATAAGTGCATACTCACCACCAGGCTGATCCTCTTAACTTCTCTTGTGGAGTTTTCAGCAGGTTGGTTTGTGGCCTCAGTGGGAATGGTCGGTTTATTCCGAGAAGAGCAGTCCAGGTGCCCTGGTTTGGTCTGGCCCAACTGGGTGTTAGCTTTGTGAATGCTGATGCTATTAGAAAACCTTAAAGTTGTTCTCTTCTCCCTGGGTTGCCTGGAGGACACTGCTGAGCTCTCCGAGGAGCAGCGAGGCCGCGTCTTGCGCACAAGAGGCTTGTCCTGACCTAAAGCTGAGCCGGCCCTGACGTCAATTTTGTTTAATACGCCCTTTATTGGAGTTGGTTTGTGATCCGTTTGGCCACTTTTGCTTTTATCAGGGGATTTTTCTAAGGTTGACAAGCAGAAGGTCTGGTTGACAGAATGCTGTGCTGCAGTGCCTGCTACTTGGCTTGAGGCTGCCTGTTCTGTTACAGAGCTGGCTTTACTGCATTGGACTGCTGAAGCATGTTTATTTGCAGCAGGGTGCTGGTAAGGTGGGGATGATCTACCCTTCTCCTGCCCATCCTCAGTAGTATGCCCAGATGACTGTATACTTGTCAAGCCCAAATTGGCAGCGCCTGTATTCACACGACGCTGGGCATCATTGACCATTTTAGTGGTGGTAGAGACAAGTGCAGTGCTACTCCTCAACTTGGCTGGAGTAACCCTGGTAGTTGCAACTCTATGTGCTTCAATGTGTTTATTGTTCACATTAACGTGAGATGGTTTGAGCTGTGAAGCAGGGCCTGGCACTATTCTTGTCCCGACTTTAGATTTTACACTGCTGAAGTCTGACTTGGGGAACTTTTTAATTTCCGTTTTCTTGACTTTGCTGCCTGAAGGCACCAGTCCTGCAACCAAATGGTTATGAGTCACAGAAACTTGCTGCCGTTTAACAGGGTGGAATCCTGGGCTGCCCGGGTTTTCAGTGCAGGGAGACTCTGAAAAGGAGGGGAGGCTGGGTATCATGTTCCCAATGTTTTGTACTGGAGTGGAAGTATGAATGTCCTTATCAGTGTCTTGAGCAGCTGACACAATGGGCACAAGGTTTTTGCCTTGTTCTGGTATAAACGCTTCAGGGAAACGGGGCAACAGCTCTGCTTCAGCAAGAGCAAACTGAGCCTCTTTTCCACAATCTGCAGGAGATGTTTCACAGACAAAGGTCATCATAAGACCTATCTCATTCTCACTTGGCAGAGCTAAAAGAGAGTTGGATGTTGCCTCATCATTTTCCTCAGTGGGGAGCTCTGCCTGAGTGAAAGTCATGCCAAGACATGGAGGAACTGTGTTCTCTTCAATGACTCCTGTGGATTTTTCAAGGAGATCCGACAGAGTGGTTGACAGCAGGTTAGATTCCGCAGGCAATGCTGGATGGCCTGCAGCCAGAGAGATAGATGACTCCTCTAGGGAAGAGACTAACAAGAGTGACTGATCCTCCAGACAAAAACTGTTGCTCCTTATAACCATTTCCCCAGAGCTCATGGAGCAGCAGTCATTCTCAGCGGATCCTCTATGGGAAGTCTCCCCTAAACTCCTCCCAGCAGAGTCTGGAGACATCGCTGCACTGTTACTTCTATCATCTGTGTTCTTACAGAAAGTCTGATAGTTATCCGATCCCATCTCATGGTTGCTCATCAGACTCAAATTTCTATTCCAGAAATTCCCACTGCTATTAACAGGTGTGGCAATGAAACTTTGGTTCAGGTTCATGCTTACGCCACAGAATACATTATCCTGTGGTAAGGTGATGTAGGAGTTATCCACAGAGGAGCTGTCACTGAGGCAGCCCTCAAGCATGTTGATGTCAGGGGAGCTGTTGGCTTCTCTGTCACTCAGGTTTGAAATACTACTGTTGGAGTCAGGTGAAGGCGACAACGACGAGTTGCTGTAATGACTCTCAAGGGAGAGGGCCTCTCTGTGGGGCAGAGGAACTGTGCTCTCAACTTGGTCGATGGAAAATGTTGCGTTAGACATTTTACCTATTCTGTTGCTCTAAATGCCCGGACATTCGTTTAGCAGAACATTAATCCATCAATTTTGTTGATCAGATGTCTGTAAAGGAGGAAAAAGCCAAATATTTTAACCATGTTACTACACAATCCATGTTGACATTTTTGTAATTTCACTGTAGGCTTGTGCCCAGATATTCCCGTGTAAACTTTAGCTCATAGCTCCGAAAAGGCTTTGGCTTGCCCTGGTAGGCCTTTGTAGCCATTGGTCACTGTAACAGTAGCTGGATACTCAAATTATTTATAACTTAGCTCAATGAAAAATGCAAAAGTCATCAGGATCATGTTTAGGGAATACAGCTGTAATCCAAGTCTGTCTAAATTATCTCCTAGTTGTGCTATGTGCTACAATATGTTTTTCATTAGGTTGTTGAATATAAGATTACCTTAGTATCTGTACCCTTTCTAAAGATATTTTACCAGACACACCTGCTGTCGCTGTTAAATCATGGTTTCAGAAAAGCTTTAATGTGAGGTTGGACCAGCAGTTACAAGCCAAGTTTTTCTACCCTGAAATGAGCCAACATGGGTTTGGCATGAGAAGTAAACAGCAGTCTTAACTTCTTTGTTTTGTACTGTTGTGTTTATTTAAGCTAACTGGGCTGCTAAGCTTGCCAACCGCTATTACGACAAAAGCACCATTGTGGTATGTACCACCGGAGAGTATCAAGTCACCAACTGCCTGAGAGTGTTTCAGTATGCTGACCTCAGATGCTGATCTCAGTGCATATAAGAAAATTGAACACTTGAGCTAAACTACCTGTAGTGCTATTTATCAGTTGAGATTGTTTTGGTGTAAGTTGCCCAGTGTTGGAGATATCGGCCATAGATGTCTGCCTTCTCTTGAATATAATTGAACTAGACGGCACTTGGCTTGTGACGCTCAAAGCGCCAAAAAATAAATAAATAAATAAAGAAAGAAACGGCAATGTATTTTTCCAGAAATCACCTGGTCACTCAAGATAATCCACAGACCTGGTTGCGAGCAGTTTAATGTAGGAAGTATTTTCTTTTTACCAAACTACACCCGCCAACCATTAGCCTGGTCCTACCAGACTCTGGTCCATTTCATTTGTACAGAGAGTCTGGCCACTCTCCATTGACAAGTGTTAACTTCCTTGAAGTACTCTGTTGAAGTTTAAAACTATTGGATCTGCCCAGAGCCACTCTGGATCTGCCATAACCAATCGCTAACGTTTGGTTGTGACGTCGGCTTAGCATTGCTAGCGTTAGCCTTAGCCAACTCCTTCACCACTAACGGAGCGAGCTGGAAAATCAAACTTTTCCCGAACCCCGTGGAGGGCCACAACATCATGACCACCAACAAAACTCAGCAAAGATTGTTCTTGCTCGGGCTTTAACCTCTGGATATTCGGCAGGGTTGCCACAACGGACCGAATGGCTTCGGTCGCATCTTCCTCCGCCGCCATTCCTGAACTACAACTCAAACTAGCGCACGACCTCAACGTCATTGTTCTCAGCCACTCCCTCTGTTCGCTGATTGGACCGGTAAAGATTTGGCCGGAGAAAACCCAAGAATATACCGCAAACTCAGTACTGAAGGAAAATGAAAAGTGAGCGGAAGTACGAGGGCGGAGCCAGGCTAGCCAACCGTATCACCGTGTAGAAGAAAGCAGACTTATGGACGAGAGGCTTGTCCTCCTCGGCGGAGCAGCAACTATAGCCAACCAATACTGCTAGCTCACCGGAGATAGCCAACAAGGAGCCTAAGAGGACACCATCCATGTTTACATGTTTACGAGCATGAGCCTCTCGTCCATGAGTACACTTCCTTCTGCGCGGTGATACAGTATCCTACATAATACTGCTCACAACCTGTTCTGTGGATTATCTTAAGTAACCAGGTCATGATTTCTGGAAAGAGACAATGTTGTTTTTCAAATGTAATTTTTTGCCGCTTTGAGCACCACAAGCCTAGTGCCATCTAGTTCTATTACATTTGAGAGAAGGAAGACATCTCTCAGCCGATATCTCCAGCAAGTCACACCAAAGCAAATCTAGATTGATAAATAGCACTACGGGTAAGGAAGGAAAAATTTGTATTTTTGATTTTGTGTTCAACTGTCCCTTTGACATGTTTCTATAGCAACAAGTTGTCATTGTCTGTCTTTCCCGGTTGTAATCACCCCAAAATAGTGAATGAAACGCCAACATATATCTCATTTGTTGGGAGAAGAATTGTGCATAGTCTGCTGCACTTCTGAAAGGCTTATATGAGGCAGGCAGTATACTGGTTAAGGAAGCAAGGGCTGGATCAGTAAAGCTACACGACCTTCCCAGGAAACACACAACAAAATGCAGAAAACATAACTTAGTTTAAAAAAAAAAAAACAGAGCTCAAGGGTTTCTGTTGGTTGCCAGAGCTAAAGAAAAAAAGAGGGTTCAGTTGATAATATGCAGCATGTTAACCTCATGTTTTCTTTATTAAGTGGCAGCCTGCTTGCCTTTGGCTCTTCTCTGCTAAGATTGAAGTTTGTTCTGCAGCCATATCAAAACGTCATCCAGCAGTTGTCAAATAAGCCATTTCTTTCCCTATGTATAGAAGGTATAAAGTGTAAAGTATAGAGTTAGTGATGTAACTATAGAGTTAAAGAGTCAAGCAATATTCAGTCTGTAGTGACAACAGCTAGGCCTACACCTAAATGAAGTCCTCAGTTGGAATATCTGAGCGCTACTCTATTCTTTAAAGGGATCTTTCGGTTAAACATTTGGGAGAATGACATTTTTTTTTAAATATAAATATGCCACAATAACTATTAGGTGTTCATATTAAATCTGCCTTACTTTCGACATTACTGCTGAAAGATATATCAAAGCAGCTATGCTTTGATCAACAATCCATATCTGACTGAATAATGTGTTTGTTTAACAGGCAGAGAAACAACACACCTTACGGTCCATTACAATCTCTGTACAGTCAAATTAAATATACAGCCTTGTCAAACTGCTGTGCACATTGAACCTTGGCAAGAACTGCCTCTCCAACGCCACTGCAGTATCTTCCCACACAACAATGCAGAACAGTGATTTAGCTGGTTCAAATCGTGATTAGGCATTAACTTGTTATGTAAAGCACAACTGCACCTATGACAAACCATGACCTGACAATGTTTATGGAAAAATAAAACCACGAAAATAGGCTCCAAGACACTGAGCCAATAATAGAACAGGTCTTCAACACTTACCTTTGACTAAAAAAACAGATCAACTATGGTATGAACTAACTCAATACTGACACTATTGTCCTCTCTATTCAATAATAAGTCGAAAAGAAAACGCCTCCACAGTGTGCTGTGTTGCCTGCTGTATCACGTCAGTTTACTCACTTTTTGCAGGTTCACCCAGCTCATTTTACCGTCTCAGAGACAATCCCATTACTGCTTTCCTACCAAAGCGCTAATTCCAGCCAACTGGGCAGGCAGTGGTGTGCGAGTGTGCTTCAGCCAGACAACCGTCCCATGACTCCTCCCTCCTTGTGCTCAGAGTCAACCGTGCATCAGTAACTTCACAGCCTGAATGAGGGTGCCCCCTGTGCAGGCATTAGATTCTGTTTTTTTTCCCTCCCCTCCCTGAGGTAACGTGACTTAGTCCAGCAGGCCTACTGCAGTAGTGGACAGTAATCTCTCCAACTAGCCACAGTGTCAGACACCAAGAGTGACTGCACAACGCTCCCCAGTGCAGGCATGCCAAGGTCCAGCTAAGGACTGTGCTTCAGTGTAGAGCTCCAGTCCCAGGTTAACAGAGGGCGCAAGCAAGGAAGAAAGCAACATGTTACCTTATCCATGCCGAGCCCGGTTCTAGGGGAGTGGCCACGGCCAGCCAGGCTGCGTTGGCATTCACTGTTGCTAAGCAGCCAAAGTGCCTCTTTTATGAGGGAATGGATCAGGCTGCTTTTTTAGTAAGGGATAAGTGAAAATGGGAGCAGAATGGTGGGAGGCCTGGGCTCCTCTGGGAATGTTACACTATGACAGTTCCCAACCACAATTAGCATAGAAAATCACTTCCAAGATTGCAAGACACATTACAATGTTGTTTAGAGCTGATAAGTTCCCTGAAGTCCTCCACTGACGTCACTGTCTGATGACACTGCCTCATGTTGTACACAAACAGGTCAACACTTGATCCTGACACCAGTCTAAGACCCCCAAGACCTATGCTATTTATGCTTAATCTATACAAGGCCCCTGACCCTGGGAACTACTGTCTAATCTTAACTAGAGACAAGATGTAAATCATGGTATAGAGTGCTTATTATCTCTTCAGAGTACTGAGAATGAGTCTTATATCTTGTAAAATCAGTTATTTAGTGGATCTAGTTATGCAATCTAAACATTTTGACACTGGTCTTCAAGTACATCCATCTTGTTAACAAGAATGGAAAAGTGATTTCCATTTTCAGCAGAATTTGGAAAAGCAGCTTCTAGACTATCCAGTCCGAGATTCAGACCTCAAACCTCAGTGATGCATGTTGCACCCTAACCAGTCCAGTATACACTCTGAAAGTGGATACAATACATTCAAAACCAGTAGGATTACCAGCCAAACTCCCTCTGATATCTGACCCTCACTCGCTACGGTGTCTGGACCCTGTGTTTTGAGACTCCATTCAGCCTTGTCAAACTATAAAATTAGGTTATTTTGAAATTGTCTCAGATGCATTTTCAACATTGCTGTTTAATACAAGGCCTCATAAGTTTGTCCAAGAAAAATCCAATGCAAGTTGCTGCCTTCAGATTGCATTATACATTTAAAACCAAGTGAGATCAACAGAACAATGCTCCTCTATTTCTAAAGCCCCTCAGGCACTGTGCAGAAAGGCTCAAATGGCCTTTCCTTGCCTTTGCATGGGTGACTGAACATTTCAGTATCATACAGTGAGCAGTTACAAGTAGCCGGGACAGCCATCAAAAGGCCAGGCACAGAGCTGCACAACACTACTGCAGGGCAGCAGGTCAAGCTGGGGGATTCCAACCAGCATACCAAGGACAACGCTGTCCTCTGTAAAGCACAGGGGGACAAAAGCCTGGTTAGGGAGAATAATATGGCACTGTCTTTCAACAGTCCGAATATTAGTCAGCCTGCTCCAGCAAGAATAAACAGAAAAAAGGCTTTCAAGATAAAACTGTTGGCCTATGTCATCTAGTGAATAAGAGGCATGTCAGATGTGTCAGCAGCTGTGCAAATGTATCCTGGTTTGCTCTCCATTCAGTTAGCCTGAACTGTGAGGCTTACATGGAATACACAACATTTCAAGGGGGACAACAATAACGACAAACATTAAGTTGCACATTTTTGAGATGCAAGTCAAGAATTAAAACACAAGCTCAAACTGAATTGTGTCGTATATTCAACTAGCTATATTCTGCACAGTAACACATTTTAGAACAGTGTTTGGGGTGTTGTATGGTTGTACTGTATAGCACCTGTTGAACAAAATTATTTAAACTTGCAATAATGTGTGATTAACACCACAAACATAATACAATTTTATATATATATATAAAAATTACAGTTTAAACTATGTGCAAGCATTTTAACAGGCAGTCAACAGTCATCTAGGTAGATGTGTGTATTTAAAGCCAAAATAAAATGAATTAATTTTGCTCGGTGTGTTTGGAGTAGTAGCGACTTCATTCATGCCTGGTTCCTGTAAAACATGAGGTCATTTTCGGATAAAAAAAACTGCGCCCCCCGCACCTGATTGACAGATTATCCCTGTGTGAGCCCTCCTTCAGCCAGTTAGAGCTATAATTAGATCCGGAGTAAACATATCCATCTACAAATAGCAAGGAAAATACTCTTTCAAGTCAATACATGGTTTTAAACACAGTAACTTTAGACTACGTCTGAGACACTTTAAAGAGTGGCCAATAAGCTAGTATTGTGTTAAAATACTATAATAATAATAATAATAATAATAATAATAATAATAATGTTGTTAGCGTCCACTGAATAAAGTTACAAACATAGCGGACTACTAGCTATACATTGGGTTCCAACCATGAATTTTAACGGTAAAAACAAAAATGGAGCACAGCAAACAGCGGTTGACAATAAACACTACCATTAGCTAACTTAATGTTAGCTAGTTAGCTATCAAGCAAACAAGATCTACGGTTAATTTTTGATGACAGGAGGCTGAACATTTTGGTAAGTAGCAAAAACTAAACAACTAGCTAAAGTAGGTAAGTCATGTGGGAGAAACATAAACTGCCTTACCAATTGCCCAATAATTAAGAAATACAGTACCGTTAGTCAATTAAAAACGCATAGTTTAACATTAAAAATCAACACGCTTGTAACGTTAACGTTACCTGTCACAGGAACGAGCAGCACCAACGGGAGCGCGCCGCTGAGGAGGTGCTAATGAACAATTATTTTCACCTGGTCGTTTCCCTTTTTCCTTAACAAACAAATGTTTGATAAACTGTGATAAACAACTACCGACCGGTCATACCGGAGTTCAGCTCATATTGTCCCGTAGAAGTGATGAACTTGAAATTGTTAGCTAGAACTCTGACATGTGGTAAGTTGGCGTCCCCTTACAACCAACAGTTAGCCACTTACAGTCGCAATCAATTAATAAAAGAAGAATTGCCTGCTCAGTTTAGCTCTTATTAATGTAATTGGGTCAGACGTCCAAAATGAAAGCCACAAATATCAAGACATCTCTATTTAACATCTGAAGAGATCAACCACTTGATACATCAGATTTTATTATTTCAAATCTGGATGTACAATTATAATTACATGATTATAAACCATATGATGCCAGGAAGCAAATTTATATACAATGTAAAAAGTGCATTGTGTTAACAAAAAGAACATATGAGCTCACTGAACATCCTAGCAGAGGTAAAAGGTGAAAGATGGCCTCCTATCAAAGTGGAAAAGAGATAAGGATTTCCTCAAAATCAGGCTGGATTCAAAAGAACCATTACATCTTTTGAGTCGGTAATATCAATCAAATTTACAATATTTATTTGTATGATCATATCTGGTATTTTACGGCACCCATTTTAGAATATACTACTCTGCTTGGTGATAAAACAAGAAGGAAATCTGTTTCTCAGCAAAAAGGGGCATTCATGACACACCGCCAACATGGTTCGTTACACACTTGCCACTTGAGACATACTGTATACTGCATTAGTTTTGTCAGAAATTAGTTTTTTGTTATGCAACAGAGGACCAACCACTGTATTGTGGTATTCAGTCTTGATAGATCTGCAACATGCTACCTATACTTGCAGGTCTCTCATACCTCTGTTGACATCATAGGAAATGCAGGACAGTAACAAGTAATCGTTGCTATCTTTGAGGTCCATTCTGTTATCAGTCTGAATGTATTAAATATAATTGATAGGACAGTATCACAAACTGATACATCAGGCCACTACGTGCATGAGACAGGATGGATGTAACAGACTACTATAAAACAAGATTATTGTTCTACATCAGTTTTATGCCACACGGCTGCTGTCCATTAGTGGTGGTATGGGGTGGGACTCCCTGTCCAGAAGGCAAGTGAATGTGCACACTATCAAAGAGGGGGGCGAGGGAGGAGGAGGAGGAGAAGCAGCAGCAGCAGCAGCAGCAGCAGCAGCAGCAGCAGCAGCAGCAGCAGCAGCAGCGTGTGTCTTCCGGGGATGTTGAAGCTAGAGTAGAGGAAGGAAAGTTGTGTTTCCTTTTGTGTCCACTGGCAGGCAGAGTTGAACAGGCTCTTCTCCCCCTCTTCCTTTTTTCCTTTATCTCCTTCTCTTTTATCCCCATTCGCCTCTCATTTGACACAAGTGGGCCAGCTGAGGCCTCCGCAGGCAGCAGAAACGATTATGTAAAGGATCACCTAAAAAGAGGACAGTAACAAAGTTCACTGCCTGCACCACTGTTTGATTAATAGTGCAGTGAGCCGTACAGTCGCAACACACAGGAGTTCCTTCAGTCAATGTCAAACAATGCTGTGGAGCTGTCTGAGGGCAGATCATTGCTGCAATGGGTTTTCAGTTAGTTATTAATTTAAAGTAAATACAGGAGTTGAACAGGACAGCTCTTCGTAGCTGAAAATCTATTCTAATTTTACATGTTAATGGGAAAATAAAAACAACAATAATCCAGTATATTACATTGCATCCCACTAACAATCAACACCTCACCAATTCAATTTTTTTTGTATCCATACTCACCAGGCACACCAGCACAATGACAATAGTCAGCTTGAGGTTCTTCATACACATGGCTCGAGCCAGGTTACGACTTGTGGTCTTAAACGTGACCGACTAAATGGAGTAGGTAAAGAAAGCAACGTCAGGGACAATATTTGTGTATCAGTAGCTTGCTAGATTACTGTCGAAAGTACAAAAACATTTATACTGTCTAATATCATGCACCAGAAAAACAAGTAGGATGAACAGGAAAAACAAATTTGTCTTTAAACTCACTGAATCAACCAGATTTTCTGTCTTGTCAATCAGCAACTCCAGCTTCTCTCCTCTCTGAGCTACCAAGTCTGTGAAAAGACACAAAGGCTCCAGTGTCATGAGATTCATATCAAATGCTTGGTGAAATCTGACTGACCTTTGAGACAGTAATCCCCCAGTTTTCATCAGATTTTTTTGCCATTAAATTATTGAAGAAGTTTTTGTCCAGAGCATTTGCTTTGGGCATGAAGGCCAACAAATACTATCATGCTGTGCCTCATTGGCACAGCATAATGAAGAGGCTACTGATGCAACCACAGCACACAGCATTCATTTATGCCACTAACACATAGTACGCTTTTTTCTGAATGGATATGTTGTTTCATTATTACCTTATAGTCCCATCAAAAAGAGGTCATATTAAGGTGCTATATTCGATATTCAGAACATTAATATAGCAGCAAACAACTATGTATAGATGTAGTGACGTAATGACATCCTGAGCAGAGTAAGAAGTCACACTCCCTCTGTGTGTGTTCTAATCCGAGCTTCTCTGTTCTTTGTTTTTGGTAGCTGGGCCAATAAGCTGGATGCCAACCGCAATAAAACAAGAAGGAGAAGAAGAGGTGAGATTTGTGTGCAGGCAATCCCAGCCCAGACTCTGAATGCCGTATATAGCACCTTTAAGCAAGCCCAGATCTAGGCAAAGGCATTCTAGGCAAGCGCCCCATCTGCCACTAAGGGGCACAGTAAAAGGGAAAAGTCTAAATGTTTTTTTTTTTAAAGGTCCTATGACATGCTGCTTTTTGGATGCTTTTATATAGACCTTAGTGGTCCCCTAATACTGTATCTGAAGTCTCTTTTATATAGACCTTAGTGGTCCCCTAATACTGTATCTGAAGTCTCTTTTATATAGACCTTAGTGGTCCCCTAATACTGTATCTGAAGTCTCTTTTATATAGACCTTAGTGGTCCCCTAATACTGTATCTGAAGTCTTTTATATAGACCTTAATGGTCCCCTAATACTGTATCTGAAGTCTTTTATATAGACCTTCGTGGTCCCCTAATACTGTATCTGAAGTTTTTTTATATAGACCTTAGTGGTCCCCTAATACTGTATCTGAAGTCTTTTATATAGACCTTCGTGGTCCCCTAATACTGTATCTGAAGTCTTTTATATAGACCTTAGTGGTCCCCTAATACTGTATCTGAAGTCTTTTATATAGACCTTCGTGGTCCCCTAATACTGTATCTGAAGTCTCTTTTATATAGACCTTAGTGGTCCCCTAATACTGTATCTGAAGTCTCTTTTATATAGACCTTAGTGGTCCCCTAATACTGTATCTGAAGTCTCTTTTATATAGACCTTAGTGGTCCCCTAATACTGTATCTGAAGTCTCTTTTATATAGGCCTTAGTGGTCCCCTAATACTGTATCTGAAGTCTCTTTTATATAGACCTTAGTGGTCCCCTAATACTGTATCTGAAGTCTCTTTTATATAGACCTTAGTGGTCCCCTAATACTGTATCTGAAGTCTCTTTTATATAGACCTTCGTGGTCCCCTAATACTGTATCTGAAGTCTCTTTTATATAGACCTTAGTGGTCCCCTAATACTGTATCTGAAGTCTCTTTTATATAGACCTTAGTGGTCCCCTAATACTGTATCTGAAGTCTCTTTTATATAGACCTTTGTGGTCCCCTAATACTGTATCTGAAGTCTCTTTTATATAGACCTTCGTGGTCCCCTAATACTGTATCTGAAGTCTCTTTTATATAGACCTTCGTGGTCCCCTAATACTGTATCTGAAGTCTTTTATATAGACCTTAGTGGTCCCCTAATACTGTATCTGAAGTCTCTTTTATATAGACCTTAGTGGTCCCCTAATACTGTATCTGAAGTCTCTTTTATATAGGCCTTAGTGGTCCCCTAATACTGTATCTGAAGTCTTTTATATAGACCTTAGTGGTCCCCTAAGAGACCTTAGTGGTCCCCTAATACTGTATCTGAAGTCTCTTTTATATAGACCTTAGTGGTCCCCTAATACTGTATCTGAAGTCTCTTTTATATAGACCTTCGTGGTCCCCTAATACTGTATCTGAAGTCTTTTATATAGACCTTCGTGGTCCCCTAATACTGTATCTGAAGTTTTTTATATAGACCTTAGTGGTCCCCTAATACTGTATCTGAAGTCTTTTATATAGACCTTCGTGGTCCCCTAATACTGTATCTGAAGTCTTTTATATAGACCTTAGTGGTCCCCTAATACTGTATCTGAAGTCTTTTATATAGACCTTCGTGGTCCCCTAATACTGTATCTGAAGTCTCTTTTATATAGACCTTAGTGGTCCCCTAATACTGTATCTGAAGTCTCTTTTATATAGACCTTAGTGGTCCCCTAATACTGTATCTGAAGTCTCTTTTATATAGACCTTCGTGGTCCCCTAATACTGTATCTGAAGTCTCTTTTATATAGACCTTAGTGGTCCCCTAATACTGTATCTGAAGTCTCTTTTATATAGACCTTAGTGGTCCCCTAATACTGTATCTGAAGTCTCTTTTATATAGACCTTTGTGGTCCCCTAATACTGTATCTGAAGTCTCTTTTACATAGACCTTCGTGGTCCCCTAATACTGTATCTGAAGTCTCTTTTATATAGACCTTCGTGGTCCCCTAATACTGTATCTGAAGTCTTTTATATAGACCTTAGTGGTCCCCTAATACTGTATCTGAAGTCTCTTTTATATAGGCCTTAGTGGTCCCCTAATACTGTATCTGAAGTCTTTTATATAGACCTTAGTGGTCCCCTAAGAGACCTTAGTGGTCCCCTAATACTGTATCTGAAGTCTCTTTTATATAGACCTTAGTGGTCCCCTAATACTGTATCTGAAGTCTCTTTTATATAGACCTTCGTGGTCCCCTAATACTGTATCTGAAGTCTTTTATATAGACCTTAGTGGTCCCCTAAGAGACCTTAGTGGTCCCCTAATACTGTATCTGAAGTCTCTTTTATATAGACCTTAGTGGTCCCCTAAGACTGTATCTGAAGTCTCTTTTATATAGACCTTAGTGGTCCCCTAATACTGTATCTGAAGTCTCTTTTATATAGACCTTAGTGGTCTCCTAATACTGTATCTGAAGTCTCTTTTATATAGACCTTAGTGGTCCCCTAATACTGTATCTGAAGTCTCTTTCCTGAAATTCAGCCTTGGTGCAGAATTACAGCCACTAGAGCCAGTCCCACAATCAGCTTTCCTTAGGATGTGCCATTTCTGTGTCTGTAGCTTTAAATGTTAATGAGGAGGAGAGAGAGGGGGGGGGGGGGCAAGGTGGATGGTGGGGGTGTGGCCTTGACCAACTGCCATACTTCGCTCATTTGCAAGCCATGATGTCTCTCTCTCATGGGCAGGCCAAATTCTCTGGGCGGGCAAAGCAGAGAAAGGGGAGGTAACCTTTCCCCTTATGACGTCATAAAGGGATGATTCCAGATTGGCCCATCTGAGCTTTCATTTTTTCAAAGGCGGAGCAGGATACCCAAGGCTCGGTTTACACCTATCACCATTTCTAGCCACTGGGGGACCATAGGCAGGCTGGGGGGACGCACATTAATGTTAAAAAAACCTCAAAGTGAAATTTTCATGCCATGGGACCTTTAATAGTTAAAAAAAAAAAAATTAATGTAAATTTCCAATCGAACACCTAATCTAAACTTGTATATGTTTTTAATAAATATATTATTATACTGTTTTAATAAAAAGTACAGATAAAGTAAAAACTCCAATTGCTTGAAAGTGTGTTTCCGGTTCGTATGATAGCTAGCCATTACGGTTACACTACGACTTTTCTGTGATGCTTTTGGCTGCAGCAAAGCGGACAAAAAGAAAAATGGAAAAGAAGAAAAAACAGGACAAAGACGGGGTTTACACTAGTTTCTCTCAGGTCCTTCAAATAAGCCTAAAGTAGATGCATTCAAATACCTACATAAATAAGTTAGCATGATAATAATGTGGCAGTTAAAAGTTATCTTGTTTGTTCAGCAAATTAAGTATCCCATTTGGAGGGGGCCTGAAAAATTCTGTATGTCTAGCGTAACCTTTCCATTTAATCTGGCTCTGAAAGCATCACTGTGCCATGGGGAAACCCATGAACAGCTCACCTATGTCGCGGACCATAATGCCCTTTAGGTCATCCACCTGCATCTGAGTCTCAGTGACACGATCTGATCCTCGTTGGTCGGAGTGGTGTTTCTTCAAACAGAAAGGTAGGGGAAAAGAAGGTGATCTAAGCATATTTTGAAATTCTGTAAATCTGTATGTGTGACTACAGAGGTAGAAAGCAGTCACAGAGTAATATGCTCACGTCAGGTACTTATCATACTCACCATCTGAGCTGCCAGTGTTGAGGAGAACTCACTGTTCATGGCATAAGGCAGGGCAGTTTGTGCTCTCGACCCGTACGTTGTCTGGAAGCGCTTCTTGACTTCACTGAGGAAGCTGAATGCCCGTGACCTCTCAAAGTCCTTTAGTTTAAAAAAAGTTAAATATAAGAGTTCTTTTTTTAAGTACATTCCCAGAAAGATTTCTATATTGTTACCTTGTGACTCTTAATGTGTATCGGCCTGCTTCCTGTTGTAATGGGCTCAATAGATTACTTTAAAAACATGAGTTGGAGATGTATTTGGGTGCCATAACTTTATTTCTGTTTCTCCAAGTGGCTGGGTTACTCAACTCAAGAAGTGCATTTCAATTAACCTTACATATCTATCACTCAACTTCCAACTTACCCTTAAACAAAAACATAGATATCTGAGCCATTTATATACTTACATCATCAGTGATACACAGGTATATGATTCTGTCATGGCAGATGTAATGAAAGAGATAGCTAAAAAAAGAAAAAAATGTGTCTACATTAGATATACAGTTGAAAGTACAAAGTTGAATATAGTACTCTATCACTGTAAAACGTCTAAGGAAACATTAACTACAATAAAAGGTGGTAAATGGGCTGTAACTCTAAATGACCCTGGTATTCTCCTCTTAGAGTTTTGAGTGAGGACACATTGCGTTGTGCCTTTGTGGCATTTGATGTAGAGCCCGACCGATATATCGGTGGGCCGATATTATCAGCCGATATTATGCATTTTCCAAACTATCGGTATCAACATTTATAATGGCCGATAAATGAATATTTAAAAAATAAAATAAAAACGGACGAAACCCCCTTCAACCATGTTCTGAGTGTTGGCGTTGCATAGTTTGTCCACCAGAGGGCGCTCTACAACCTCCCTGTTGGCAACACACTTTGATTTGTGTTGTTGTTATTGTGTTTTTGTTCATATAGTTTCATATCTTAAGTTTGTATTTTTATAAATTTTATTTATCAAACTTATTTTTAAACTGCATTATCATATTATTTTAGTGAGGGCTCATAAATAACTACAAATAACTAATGTTATGTTTTGTTACGCGTTTCTGGATTTTTTTTAAAAATATATATCGGCCGATATATTGGAATATAGGGCTGAACGATTTTTGAAAATAATCTAATTGCGATTTTTTTCCCAAATATTGCGATTCGATTATTTTTTTAAGCTTTGTCTTCTGTATTATTCAACAAAGACAAACAATAAATCATTTTATAGTATGAACACACAATTACACACTAGACAGTTAAAAAAGTAAAAATATAGTATACACACACACACACACACACACACACACACACCACAGTGTATTTTTTTTTACAGTACACAGAGAGGAGCTGCCTCCAGCCCCTCCCCCTCGTGAAGTTGCGTGCTGCCGTGTGCACTTGTTCAGAGAGGCTATCGTTACGTTAGCATGTTGCTGGTGTTCTTGCCGTGGGATTAACTGTACTAATAAAACCGTTGAAACACCGCGGCCGCGCTGCTGTGAAAGCTCCCCGAACGTCATTTATCAGTCTGGTTGTTACCCCTCTCAGTGGCAGCTCCTCCACTCATATCTTTATAACGGAGCTAACCGCTAACTGGAGCTAACCGCTAATCAGAGCTAGCTAATAGTTGCCAACCGAGCCTTCAGTTCTGCGTGTCTGTATCCATTACCTGCACGTATGGACTCGAACCAGAATAAAACCCTTCATTTTATTAAAATGGCTGTAAAAGTTTTAAACTACAACTCAGAGTTGTTTGAATGACAGAAATCAGCTCAAGGTACAGTGTAGCGTTAGCGTGCTAGTTGATGCTTTCTCTGCGGAGTGCAGACTGATTTGCTCTCGCGAGTCATGTGACCAAATCGCAGCCTTTGCGATTAGGAAATCGCGTTTTAACATATCGCGATATTATCGCAAATGCAATTAATCGTTCAGCCTTATTGGAATATCAGATTTTGAAATCACCAAATATTTGTATTGATATCTGCCTTAAAATCCTTTATCGGTCGGGCTCTAATTTGATGCCACTTTATTGTTTCAGGTTGGGGTTTCCTGCAGTGTGCCCTCTGTAAGCTCTGATGTCTGAGCTTTTAGTGATCTAGACCTTGTCACATAATAAGTGCTAATATATGGCAGTCACTGAGCATAGAAATCATTACATCATTAATACTGTAAGAAAACGCTTTAATCGCGTGGACATTACCACACCAAGGATAATCACTGGTTTCTGGTCTCACGTTGAAGTAGCAATTTAACATACACTGTAATAATCAGATTATTCTCCACTTTATACAGAATTATGCCCATGTAAATGCAAACACTGTTACCTTTTTTAGGCTTTAAAAATAAGTCAGTGAACTTAGTAGGAGTAGGTCTGCCTCCATGACTTGTCCAGCAGATAAGAGGCATTTTATACAGCAACAGCACTCTAGGTAAATTTGCCACTGTTTTTACCCATGGTGCACTTTCTATTACGCTACTCATCTGGTGGTCACATCAGATGATATGGACCTTCCTAACCCTAATGCAGACCCCATGTAGTCACAGAATACCGGTGTGTGATGCTATGTGACGGGAAGTGAAGTATAAATCCTACCTGCCGTGGCTGTAGGTCAATTTGTTATTCTCTGATGGGATTTTGGCTAAAATCTGTTCAGTCACTTCCAGGAAGTTGCCACCACACCATGCATGCTTTGCCAGGATGGTGGTTCCCCGAGCCACCACAGCAAACAGGATTGCCATGGCAACAGCTAGTGTTTCTGCTCTATTACACGCTGACAACACACAAAAGAACAGTGAGATGTTACTGGCAGAGGAAGAGAGGCTGGGAGAGAGGAGATTGCTTAACAGAGGATGATTCTGGTGAAACGTTTTAGGGTTACAGATAACACATGAAGAAATGAGGGGAAACTATGTGTTAATAATTAACGTTACTAACGTTAGTAGACACTAAGATAACAAGCCTTACTAGCTAGCTACATAACGTTAATCCAGTTGTCACGACAAATGAAAACGAAAGCCAGATTAACGGTGGCTGGAAAACAACAGGCTAGATAGCTAGCTAATGATGTTGTTGACCAATGTAGCACGGCGTTTGGTGGGTAACGTTGACGTTAACCGTTTGCCGCAATAACGTTAACGTTAACGTTACCAGTTTCTAGCAATGGAGCTGACGCAATAACAGTGATATAAAAATGAATACAATACGTTACCTCGATGTGTCAACGCTGTCCAAAGAAGCTAATTTAGCGCCAGTTTCCAACATCTAAAGAGATTTAATTTGCTAGCAAGCTAGCTTGCTAATCCCTTTCGAGTGACTTCTGCCAAAGACGGGCTTTGCTTCTGCTTTGCAAATCGCCCAGACCTCCAGACCGGAAAACGAACTCGCTCCTATGCTAGGTAATGTAGTTTGTACCACATTAATTATGCCAAGTACTCAATTGTATTGTTTCGTTTTAAGAACTACATTTTATGACTTCCTTTTATGCCGTGCCATCGTCACATGTTTTCAAAAATACGTCATGTTATGGCGACATTTTTGTTTTGTTTTTGGTTGGTAAAGAGCCCTTTTCAAGGTCTTACAGGCAATCTTAAAGCTCTATCAAATTGGGGTTTGTGGTCGAATTTGTGTTATTTTAGGGGTCCTTGATATGGAACAGTACATAAGGTGTTCAGTTGTAGAGAGGTTACGTTTTCCTCTTTTACCTTCTTAAAAGAAATTAAGCAACCATTTTATTGATTTTTAAAATATTGAAAATTAAAAAATGCGATGTATTTTAGTATGCATCTTAGAAGTACGTCTTACTGTGTTTTTCAGCCCCAATGGCAGCTTTCTGAGAGTAGGCTAGTTGTTTTTACTATAGCCAAGCAGATTTCCAACTTGCGGAATACCCAACAGACAGTTTTCTCAAGTTGTACCCACATATAAAACTTTAAAAAGTCAGGTATTTCTGAATATTTGATCAGTGTTACTCCTATAATCACACACCTGGCCTATGCTAAAACAACAAATAAACCCAGTGGAACAAGGCCCTACTTCTTGCCTATCAGACAGCAGTGAGGGCAGGCATAGCTCCACGACATCTGTATTGACGTCCAGAGTTGGAATGTGAAGCATGGCTGGGGAAGGCGAAAAGAAACCAGTGCTGGAGATGGTAAGAAGCTAATATGCCTTATGATTTTGTTTTTTATATATAGCTACATGTATTTGCCACTGTTAATCTCTGTTTGTATGAACATATTCAACACAAGAAGCTATCGATAGCATTTCGACTGCTTGTAAACGTCTCACGTGGGTAGCTAGCTGCTACAGAAGCTAACGTTAGCAGTTATTCCACCTGAATCCAAACTTCACTCAACGCTGTTCTCTTTAATGCAACATTGCTTGTAGACTGATAGTATGAGTGGCATTATATAAAGCTAAGCTAAGACTAAGGTTAACTGAAACGTAAATGACTTTACCTACTTTACAGTTGCTTCTGGTCCATAGCTGACTCCGAGTTTCTCCACTAGGGGGCAGTATTGTAACAGACCTGAGTGTTCCCTCAGTTTTTTACAATATGCTTTTCAATATGGTCAACTAGATTAGATTAGATTCAACTTTATTGTCGTTGTGCAGAGTACAAGTACAAAGACAACGAAATGCAGTTTGCGTCCAACCAGAAGTGCAAAAAGAGCAGAAAAAGTGCAATGTGATATTCAAGTATAGACAGGACAAGAGATGTAGAGCAGTGTAGACAGTAGTGTACAGTTGGTTTACAGATGGTGGTTTAGAGTAATATAAATTAAATATAAATATGTGCAGTGTATTAGCAGTTACCTTATAAGAGCAGAATAAATATGTAATATGAACAATGTATGAACAACATGTACAGATATGTGCAATGTAGTAGCAGTAACATTATAATAGTATTCAAAATAATATAGATATATGCAGTGTATTATAAGAAAAACAGAATAAATATGGATATTCAGTATGTACCATATAGACAGATATGTACAGTATGTACAGCTATGTGCAGTGTGGTAACAGTACCATTGTAGTGCTGATGCTTATCACTGAGCGTCTGTGAGACAACAAGTAGCCTATTCAGTTAGAGGTCGACCGATATGGGTTTTCTCTGGCCGATGCCGATGCCGATCTTTAGAAATCAGGGTCAGCCGATGGTATGATATTGATATTTTGGCCGATATGTGCTTGTTTTTAAACCTCTATTTGAAAGATAAAATGTAACACTAATATACACAGAATTTCTCAACAAAAACATTTATTGAACACTTCACCAATCTACACTTGTATACTTCAATTAAAAATGTATAATGTAAAAACATACTGTATATTGTATAAATAATGTATGAAAAATATATTAAATAAACGAAACAGGTAAGAAGAAAATAAACTTTGTCTTTTCAATGAAAAAATAAAGTTTAGTGCACTTAGCAGCATACAAATCTGAGAATACAAATCTGCAAGCTCCACAGAAAGTGACAGTTATTAATCTCAACACTATTTCCTCCTAACTCCTGTTGAATCACATAAGACTAGGGCTATCTAAAGTCAATTCTTGTTCACCTTGTTTGTTAGATCATTGTTCATTTGTTTGTGTTTTCTCTGTGTTTTGGGGATCCTCCTGTTACATGTCCTGTTGACCTCATTAGGATCTTATCTGAGCACATTTCTCATTCAAACAACTCTTAATTGTAATTTAAAACTCGTCCAGCCAATTTAATAAAATTAAGGGTTTTATTCGTGCTCGAGTCCATAGATGCAGTTAATGGATACAGGCCCGGAGAACTGAAGGCTCTGTTAGCAACGATTAGCTCTGTTAACGGTTAGCTCCGTTAGCGGTTAGCTCCAGTTAGCTCCGTTATAGGAGTGGATGAGACTGCCACAGACAGGGGTAACAACCAGACTCTGACAAATGACATTCGGGGAACTTCCACAGCGGTGTGGCCGCGGTGTTTTGTACGGTTTTATTAGTACAGTTAATCCCAAGGCAAGAACACCAGCAACATGCTATAGGCCAGGAGCCAGGTCCACTCCTCAGGATGTTTTTTGCTACCTTATTTCCTATTATCTTATACCTTGGGCCATCACAAGTTGATAACGACCACCCCCAACTTGGCCCCGTTTGGTCTCAGGGGCCAAAAAACACCCTTTTTGGGAAAAGCTTTTGGCGGAATTATGTAATTGTGAATATTAAGGTACTGCAGCTACATAAATGGTTATATAACCCTAAAATGTTGCATGGTGTATACTGACACAGGCGGAAACTAGCAGAAAAAGATTCTGGGGATTGCTGCATTTTGCTGTCAAATATCACCCTCAACATACCCCAAAAGACAAAAAAATGTCTGTCCGCCTGACAAATTGTCATCAAAAGTGATCATTTTCAAGCATTTTATTAGAGATATCACTGCCTCAAATGTACATGAAAAACTTCCCAAGTTTATAAGCTTCAATTTAAGTGCAAGATGACCTTTCTAGCTAGAGGATTACAGCTGGTATATCCAAAGTTCTCCACTGTATCTTAAATCGGAGAAAACATAACTTTCAAGCATTACCACTCCATATGGGATTAAGCATATTTTTAGCATATGAACAATATCTTTTTATTTATTTTTTTAAAGATTATTTTTTGGGCATTTCTGCCTTTTAATGATAGGAAAGCAATGAAAGACGGAGAGAGAGGGGGAAGACATGCAGGAAATCGTCCCAAGTCGGACTCGAACCCCGGACCTTCTGCTTCGAGGCATGAACCTCTGTTTCGGGTGCGGCCCTTCTGGCATTTGCCCAAATTCCAGACTGCCAGTCTGTCACTGCTTGAAAACTTGACCAGTCTCTATGAAAATGACAGGCCTTCAGATGATGTCTTCCATCATATCATGAGAGCTCCAGTGATTCAGAAGTAAATTAATGAGTGCCTTCTTGTTTTCATCATTTGTGAGAAAACCATTCCAATCAGTGGGTTGATGACCATTCAGCCCATTAACTATAAAACGTTCACCACAACCTCTGCGATCTCTCTCAGCTGATTTTGGTGAATAAAGACGGTCAATGTAAGTGTCTGTGCTGAATACTGTTTCAGCTGCAGCAGGTAGACTTTTGGAGGTGCGCTCTGATATAGTCTTCATTGTCCGTGGTACATTGCGCATGTAGAATGAGGAGTTTCCATCTTGAATGAGAGCACATTGGCTTGGAGAAGGAAGTTGTGCATTCTCAGCATCTTTGATCATGTGATTAATTCCTTTTGCTTTGTTGTTTTTTGCGAAAAAGCCATCGATTGTTGAGATGGAGTATGGCATCAGAGTCAAGGGATAGGTCATTAGGCAGTCCCTCCAGAAAAACGTGATTATGCGATCGCATAATTCAATGCATAATCAGCCAAAGTCCGCATATTTATGCGGGGGGTGCATTTTTTCAAATACGCCGCACTTTCGCCGCATAAATTGCCGATTTCCACACAAAATATGCGGGGCTTGCATGATTTCATAATCCCCGCATTTTCGTTGCAAAAAAGTCACACATATATCTTAGCAGAAAGTTGAAAAATGTTGCGTTTACTTCACACAAGAGCAGCCATTTTCCCCTATTGCCATGGGAACGTTATGAAGTCACGTAATTACGCGACGTGAACATCATCGAAAAGCTGCAAACCCCGCGATGAAGCCATGATGAAACCGCAGTTTTTGCAAGTTCCCGCAATTTTTGCAAATTCCCGCAATTTCATCGCATAAAATTGCATAAATATCCCACATATTCCATCGCATTTTTTAAGAAAACGTGCCGCATAATCAAGGATTTTTGCCCGCAACAATCACAAAAAAAATCCGCATTTTTCTGGAAGGACTGTTTAGGTCAGAGATGCTAATTTGTGACTTAAGTTCTTGTGATTTGATGAAGATCTGAAAGATAAACCCACTTGTGGCCTTGTACTGGATCACTTTCTGGTTTGATGCCACAAGCTTCCTTTTAGGTGTGGTAGACGACATTGTCTTGAATCTGTTCCTCTTGATGGGTTCAAAGAAAAGGACCTTTTTTGTTAGAAGTCGATCACGGATGAACTTCTCTTTTTGAGTTTTGCCATTTTTCAGGGCATTCAGCACATCATAGCGCACCTCTTCTGGCATAGCTGCTCCTGAACTCAGACTTGAGCTGAGAAGTCTCAAGCTGAAATGGGTTGATAAAACTCTGAAAAGCTTGTACTGTTTGCTGCACTTGCTCCACAGATTGAGTGATTTCACGTGGTCTGAGAACTCTTTGTCGCTTCTCTGTATGTTCGCCTCGGCCACTTGTCATTTCCCACATGGCTTCTACAAACTCTCCTTTGGCATGGGCAGTCTGGATATGATGTTGGCTCGCTTCATAATTACTGGTTATTCCACAGATCCCAGCAGAATATGTCCCAGATCCTGAGTTTGACTTGAATCAATCTAGAAGTAGAGTGGGCGCCTTACATGTAGAAAAATATAGGACACCAATCTCCCAATAGAATCAATATCTTTCTATAACCAGAAAAATAGATCAACTTACCTCCAAATTGTCTTTGCTGAATAACTTCAGGATGTGACATGAAGGGATATGGTGTTGGTTGGTTAGTGCAGTGGTGTAGTCTACGTGATACGCAGGTATACGCAGTATACCCACTAAGAAATCTCCAGGATTTCCATATACCCGTGCACTTAAAAATATGCAATGATACGCAACAACATATATTTTTGTGACAGAACTTTCACTTCAGATATTTGTATTCACAAATATGGGGTCAAGTAATGTGACAGCAAACTAAACTAACACTGCAGAACATGCAGAGAGACTTTTCTCATCTTTCACTGACCCGCTCCTCGCTGAGGGTAGTGTGTAGTGTGTAGTGCGTAGTGTACTTAAATTGAAGCTTATAAACTTGGGAAGTTTTTCATGTACATTTGAGGCAGTGATATCTCTAATAAAATGCTTGAAAATGATCACTTTTGATGACAATTTGTCAGGCGGACAGACATTTTTTTGTCTTTTGGGGTGTGTTGAGGGTGATATTTGACAGCAAAATGCAGCAATCCCCAGAATCT